>NC_044390.1:23411895-23724612 GCF_006542625.1 Nomascus leucogenys
TCATGATTTGGCTCTCTGTTTGTCTGTTATTGGTGTATATGAATGCTTGTGATTTTTGCACATTGATTTTGTATCCTGAGACTTTGCTAAAGTTGTTTATCAGCTTAAGGAGATTTTGGGCTGAGACAATGGGGTTTTCTAGATATACAATCACGTCATCTGCAAACAGGGACAATTTGACTTCCTCTTTTCCTAGTTGAATACCCTTTTTTTCTTTCTCCTGCCTGATTGCCCTGGCCAGAACTTCCAACACTATGTTGAATCGGAGTGGTGAGAGAGGACATCCCTGTCTTGTGCCAGTTTTCAAAGGGAATGCTTCCAGTTTTTGCCCATTCAGTATGATATTGGCTGTGGGTTTGTCATAAGTAGCTCTAATTATTTTTAGATACATCCCATCAATACCTAATTTATTGAGAGTTTTTAGCATGAAGGGTTGCTGAATTTTGTCAAAGGCCTTTTCTGCATCTATTGAGATAATCATGTAGTTTTTGTCTTTGGTTCTGTTTATATGCTGGATTACCTTTATTGATTTGTGTATGTTGAACCAGCCTTGCATCCCAGGGATGAAGCCCACTTGATCATGGTGGATAAGCTTTTTGATGTGCTGCTGGATTCGGTTTGCCAGTATTTTACTGAGGATTTTTGCATTGATATTCATCACAGATATTGGTCAAAAATCCTTTTTTTGTTGTGTCTCTGCCAGGCTTTTGTATCAGGATGATGCTGGCCTCATAATATGAGTTAGGAAGGATTCCCTCTTTTTCTGTTGATTGGAATAGTTTCAGAAGGAAAACTATTATCCTTGTACCTCTGGTAGAATTCGGCTGTGAATCCGTCTGGTCCTGGACTTTTTTTGGTTTGTAAGCTATTAATTACTGCCTCAATTTCAGAGACTCCCACACAGTAATAATAGGAGAATTTAACATGCCACTGTCAACATTAGACAGATCAATGAGACAGAAAGTTAACAAGGA
Source organism: Nomascus leucogenys (assembly GCF_006542625.1). NCBI lineage: Eukaryota > Metazoa > Chordata > Mammalia > Primates > Hylobatidae > Nomascus > Nomascus leucogenys. The sequence continues at coordinate 23,412,870 of NC_044390.1, forward strand.
CATCCAGGAATTGAACTCAGCTCTGCACTAATAGCAGACCTAATAGACATCTACAGAACTCTCCACCCCAAATCAACAGAATATACATTCTTCTCAGCACCACACCGCACTTATTCCAAAATTTACCATGTAGTTGGAAGTAAAGCACTCCTCAGCAAATGTAAGAGAACAGAAATTATAACAAACTGTCTCTCAGACCACAGTGCAATCAAACTAGAACTCAGGATTAAGAAACTCACTCAAAACCGCTCAACTACCTGGAAACTGAACAACCTGCTCCTGAATGACTACGGGGTACATAACGAAATGAAGGCAGAAATAAGGATGTTCTTTGAAACCAATGAGAACAAAGACACAACATACCAGAATATCTGGGACACATTTAAAGCAGTGAGTAGAGGGAAATTTATGCCACTAAATGCCCACAAGAGAAAGCTGGAAAGATCTATAATTGACACCCTAACATCACAATTAAAAGAACTAGAGAAGCAAGAGCAAACACATTCAAAAGCTAGCAGAAGGCAAGAAATAACTAAGATCAGAGCAGAACTGAAGGAGATAGAGACACAAAAAAACCCTTCAAAAAATCAATGAATGCAGGAGCTGGTTTTTTGAAAAGATCAACAAAATTGATAGACCGCTAGCAAGACTAATAAAGAAGAAAAGAGAGAAGAATCAAATAGATGCAATAAAATATGATAAAGGGGATATCACCACCGATCCCACAGAAATACTATCTACCATCAGAGAATACTACTAACACCTCTATACAAATAAACTAGAAAATCTAGAAGAAATGGATAAATTCCTCAACACATACACTCTCCCAAGACTAAACCAGGAAGAAGTTGAATCTCTGAACAGACCAACAACAGGCTCTGAAAGTGAAAATTAAATTTAAAAATAAAGTGGCTTGCTGGGCATGGTGGCTTACACCTGTAATCCCAACACTTTGGGAGGCCAAGGAGGGCAGATTGCTTGAGCTCAGGAGTTTGAGACCAGCATGGGAAACCTGGTGAAACTTTGTCTTTAAAAAAAAAATGCAAAAATTAGCTGGGTGTGGTGGAACATGTCTGTAATTCCAACTACTTGTGGGGCTGAGGCAAGAGGATTGTCTGAGCCTGGGGGCTCGAGGTTACAGTGAGCCATGTTGGAACCACTGCACTCCAGCCTGGTGACAAAGTGAGACCCTATCTCAAAAATAAAAATAAAAAAATAAGATAGCTCAAGCAATTTTTAATAATCCTTATCTTCCATTTTTATTTAATAATATCCATAAACACATGCTGCACCAGTCAAAGCATCTCTCCCTTTAGCCTGGCTGTGGTAAAGCATTTTACTTCCATGACAATAAAATGCATGCAAAGGAATTGAGATGCAGGCTTTATAACTAGAATGTCATGGAATACCATATCACTGACCTGCGTTTAAAATTTGTCAGTATCTGGATACTTTATAATTGTAAATTTTTTTATCAAGGCAGTTGACTTTTCTTATAGCAGCAATTCCCCAAGAGGAATGAAATCATATGATTACGCAGGGTTGCACAATCTGCTTCAGTTCTTTGGCAACAACTGATCAAAGGACACGAACTCCAGGGAGCCTTCATCAGGCTTGAAGAGCTGTGGCATCTGGCATGTTAATCAGGGATTTTTATAAAGACGGTGAAAACAAAATAACTCCTATTTGTTTTTAATTAGTTTAAGAAAATTGAATACCATGGGTCTTTAAATGTTGGCAATTTACAATTTAATAACAAGAATTAAGCTCTTTGCCCATATAAATGAATGTATTATTCAATTCCCTAAGGTATATAGAAAAGATCTTGATTCCTTGCTGTATAACAAATACTACTTAATTCATCTTTAAGGTAAATTGGACTATCTTGAGCAGTTTGGTTAGGGAGCACTTTTTTGGATGGAAATTACAAAAACATTCACCTAAAATTTGTAATCAGGAAAAAAGAAGAGTTATTTCAGTCAGTGCAATTCCATTTAGGGCATATTTTATACTTCTATATTTTATATTTACATATGATATATTTTTATTGTTGTATGCCATAAATAAAATAAAGATAAAAATAAGTAAGTCTTGTTTCATAAAGCGCTTATATGTTAACTTATATGCTAAATGAAAATACCCAATCTCCTTTCTTTTTTTTGAGAATTTCTATTATGCTTTTAATCTTTATTTGATGTCAGTAGCTTTTTGGGGAAAAGGTGGTTTTTAGTTCCATGGAGAAGTTCTTTAGTGGTAATTTCTGAGATTTTGGTGCACCCATCACCTGAGCAGTTTGCATTGTACCCAATGTGTAGTCTTTTATCCCTCGCCACCCTCCCACCCTTCTCCTCGATCCCCCAAAGTCCATTATACCATTCTCATGCCTCTTCGTCCTCATGACTTAACTCCCACTTATAAGTGAGAACATATGATACTTGGTTTTCCATTCCTGAGTTACTTCACTTAAGATAATTGTCTCCAACTCCATCCAAATTGCTACGAATGCCATTATTTTATTCTTTTTTATGGCTGAGTAGTATTCCACGGTGTATATATACCATGTTTTTCTTATCCACTCATTGGTTGAAGGGCATTTAGGCTGATTTCATATTTTTGCAGTTGTTAACTGTGCTGCTATAAACATACGTGTGCAAATGTGTTTTTTTCATATAACGACTTCTTTTCCTATGGGTAGATACCCAGTAGTGGAAAAAATATTCCATTCTTCTAGAAAAGGAAAACAAATCAACAATGTAATTTGTAGAGTCATCGAAGTTAAATTTACAGAGGTGATCTGAGAGACCAACTTTCTAGCCCTACTTCTCTTACAGATGAGGAAATGCAAAATCCAGCTCATTGAGTTACGTGCTCATGATCTCACAGCTTACTAGGGACAGTCAATACTAAGATCACAGTCTTCTAATATTCAGTGTTTCCTGTTGATCCCAGATTCATCTTCCTTAACATATAGATATGATCATTAGTTGAACCAGGCAATCCTTTAACTGTATCTAACATCAGTTAGTTGAGATTGGTCTATTAAGCACTCTTTGGCCCCTTGGATAGTTACTCATAGAACCTCAGTTTGTAGAAGAATGGGATCTATGAAAAAGTGAGAAGCAGTTGACAGGACATCTTAGGGTTATGTTTCATTCATTCATTCCTTTATTCATGTAATACTAGTAGATATTTATGGAATATTTGCCAAGTATCATGTACTATTTGAGAAACTGGAGGTATACCTGTGAATAAAATTGATATAACTCTTGTTCTTATAGTACTTACAATTAGAGAAAATGGGGAGAATATGCAGATGAAGGAATAAACAAGAAATCTATGTACTTGAAAATATTCATTTTCAACACTCTGCTATGGTGTGATTTTTCCATTTTGAGAGACCCTACACATTCTTTGAAGGAAACGTAAATTCGGTTATACATTAGTATGTTTTAAAGTCTTAAAGACAGTGGGCAACTGCAGGGAAATTTTAGGGTGGAATGAGATAGTCAGATGTGGATAGAGGAGACAATATTTTACTTTAGCTGCACTTTGGAGGATGCATTGGGTTAGGGAAGGTGATATAATCAGAAGCAGAGAGCCCAGTTAAGTAGATGAATAGAAAAATACTGGAGGTGGAACTGGCAAGACCCTGTGATTGAATCAATGCAGAGGTTCAGGAGTGCAGAGACTAAAAACGGGGGACCAGCCATATGTAATCTGAAGCTATGATTTTTTGAAGAAAATATTGAAGCATAACAAATGCAAAGATGATTATAATTATAGGTGTTATTTCCTGTTGCTATACAGTGGAAATGCAGTATTTTATAAACAGTATTTAAAGGTAATTTCTAGAAAACACATCATACGTTAAGATAGCCTTCAGATATGATCAACATGTAAGGGCTGTTTGAGATTTTTGAAGTGCCACAATTGCTCCATGCCTGGTTTTATTTACAAACAATTTTTTTTAGATAAAGATTCTCATGAAACCAGCAGTCCTTCATTCTACACAGTAGGCTTGGCTAGTTCAAACCTAATTAGCTGTTTCTATAAACATTTACCTGAAAGGTAGAATGTGATATAATAATTTTTCAAATATGTATTACATTGCTATCATGTATTCTTGCTGCTATATGACATTAGTGCTACTCATAATCTTTTTATCTTATTTATTATTCATTTTCACGTCGCTATCTAACCTTGGATCTTTCCATATTGTTGCACTAACATTTTCTTTTTCCTATCAGATTCTTGTCATTTCCATAGGTGGGGAAATGTACCAGATCAACATTAGATTAGAATTAAACATAATATTATCAAAACATGATTTCACCATAATTTAGTACATATTCACTAGTGAATGGAAATCTTTTGTCTTATTATACATTAATGTCCAATAAATGAAAGTGAACAGAAGAATTGCCAATAAGAAAAAGGGGAAACAAATGAACTAATTGCAGTGAGTGGATAAATGATTAATCTAGGAATATTTCTGTTATTTAATTTTGGTGCATTCTTGTGGAGCCAGTATTACTCAGTTTTTTAAACTAAGTTACTGTTAATTTGAAGTAATGCTTATTCTAGAGCACAATAGATGACAAATATCAGTGATACTGTAACACTAATTAGAATTTTTGCATCGTCTTTCTGGGTTAATATTTTTGATGTTTTATTTCTATTCAACCATGTTTCGAGAGTATTGGGATACTGCATTTTACAAAACATCTTCATATTTTCTGTATTTTTTATTCTCCCAACAATTTATTAGAAAGCTATTTTAATCCTTCTTTTATATAAGAGAAAATTGAGACTTACTGAGGTTAAATGACTTTTCTGACAACATCATACTGGTAAATATCAGAGTTTGCACTCAAACTTGAGCATACTGACTCTAAATCTTGCCCTTTTTCCCATATCATGATCTTGCTCTAAAAATGTAATGAGATATGTTGTAGTGCATAAGTTTCAATTCCACTAACATTCATTGAATGTTACTTATGTGCAGCACTGTGCAAAGTTCTGAGGCTAATACAAGCATCTTATTGTCTCAGATAGGGATAACTTCAATGTATTATGGGATATGCTGTCTGATCCATTGTGTAGAGTTAGTATACCCTTCAATAAAGAATGTTCTCTTTTTATGAAGTTTATAAAAGTAAAAGGAATGTCATCCCCTGCAAAAAGTGGGAAGAGTCAAATTCCAATCCAGATTGTTTCATTAGGTGTCTCTGGTGGAATAGAAAATAACAGTCTATATTGGTAAGTAGTCTGTACACACAGAGGTCTTCTCCTCTGTGGTATTGAATTTGCAATAAATTTTATAAGCATTAATACCTATGTACAGCACTATGTCATTCATTTGATTCTTCCCAGCTTAATTCAGCCAGACAAACAACATAGCACAGCTCATTGCCATATACTACATTAACTAATGGAATATTACAACTATAATAGTTACCTCTATTTAAATGTGGGAGACATATCTTTAAAAAATATGTTTTGAGTGCTTTGAGAGATGAAATGTGAATATCTTTTTGCAACAAAGGGACATATATATATTTATTATATATAAATATTTATACAAATATACATATGTAAATATACATATATAAATATCTATATAACTGGCTTCTATATAGTTTGGGGACAGGTTATTTCTGAACTAAGAGTGGGACTTACTTTTTTGATCCTCTCAAAGTAGTCCTAAAAGAAACTATGATTTTTAAGGCTAACTTTTGGATTTTTTTTATTGGAGATTAGCTTTAAATCTAAAATATATATAAAAAATTTGAGAAGGATTGACAATAATTATTTAAATGGTTGTTGGAATTCACCACTAAAGTTATCTGGTCCTGGGCTTTTCTTTGCTGGAAGGTTTTTGATTACCGACTTAATGTCCTTACTCATTATTGGTTCTGTTCATATTTTCCTTTTCTTCAAAATACAGTCTTGGTAGGTGGTTTGTTTCTTGAATGTATCAATATCTCCTAGGTTATCCAATTTGTTGATGTATAAAAATTTATAATATTTTTTATGATTCTTTGTATTTCTCTGGTATCAGTTGTAGTGTCTCCTGTTTCATTTCCCATTTCATTTATTTGACTCTTCTTTTTTCTAAAAAAAAAGATTTGCCAATTTTCTTTTCAGAAAGCCACATTTCAGTTTTGTTGACATTTTCTATTGTTTTTCTAGTCTCTGTTTCATTTATTTCTGCTCCAATCTTTATTATTTCCTTCTTTTTATTAGCTTCGAACTTAGTTTGTTCTTTTTCTAGTTCCTTGAGGTATAATGTTTAGTTGTTTATTTGAAAATTTTTCTTCTTTCTAAGTGTAAGCATTTATGGCCATAAACTTCCTTCTTAGTACTGCTTTTGCTGTATCCCATAAGTTTGGGCATGTTGTGTTTTCATTTTCAGTTGGCTCAAGATACGTCTTAATTTCTCTTTGGATTTCTTTTTGACCCATTGTTTCTTTAGGAGTATGTTGTTTAATTTCCACATATTTTTGAATTTTCCAATTTTCCTCCTGTTATTGATTTCTAGTTTCATGCCCTTGTGAAATAATTAAAGATCTTGAAGAAGTATCTGTACCCCATGTTCATTGGAGCAACATTCATACTAGTAAAGATATGGAAACAATGTAAATGTCCACGGTGTTATATACATACAAGAATATTACTCAGCTTTATAAAGAAAGAAATTCTGTCATTGTGACAACATGAATGAACCTGGGGGATATTTTGCTAAATGAAATAAGCCAGTCACAAAAGGACCAATACTCCATGACTCTTCTTATAGGAGGTATGTAAAATAGCCAAACTCAGACAAGCAGAGAATAGGATGGTGGCTGCCAGGGGCTTGGTGGGGGAGGAAGAGAGAAATGGAGGTTTTTTGTTTGTTTGTTTGTTTGTTTGTTTGTTTGTTTTTTCTTTTTTAGTGGGTACAGAGTTTCTTTTGCAAACATGAGTAAGTTATAGAGATTTGGTAAACAACATAGTATCTATAGTTAACAATACAGTATTGTAAATTTTAAAATATTTTAAGATGGTAGATCTCATGTTTTGTTCTTTTGAAAAAGAAAAAAAAGAAGCAAAAAACAAAACCCACAAAAGAACACAAGAAAAGTTTTGGAGGTGATAGATATATTTACTATCTTTGTTATGGTCATGGTTTCATGAGTATATGCATATGTCCTAACTCATCAATTGCACAGTCAATGTGTGCAATTTTTTGTGTATCAACTACATCTCAATAGATAAAATGTGGGAAAAAAATCCTGTTATATAAGCTTGAGTCTTGGGTGAGTTTAGACAATGTCTTCAACTACAGAAAACTATTTATTAGGGATTTATTAGAAATGAAATAATTGCCAACAAGGCACACAATACCTTCAGCTTGCTGCAAGTTTATTATTAGTTAATAAGCTATAAGTAGAACTCCTCAGAGGCAGATGGTCAAATACAAATTATTATGCTCTAAGTGAAATTATCTTGGGGGACTGTGAATGAATATTTCAGATGCTTGCAATTTTCTTTTCATAGCAATTTTTTAAGGTTACTTCTTTTCATAGCCAGAGAGAAAAAAAATGTGCTGCTTCTTTTCATAGCCAGAGAGAAAAAAAAATGTGCTTGTTGATCTCTGGACCTTAACTATTGCTATCCATTGCTGAGATTCTGCTAGAACTGATTTAAATCTCACAGACTATTGAAGATCTTTACTTTCTGTGTGAGCACGAGTTTCTAAAGCTGCAAGAAGCTACCACATAAATTCTAAACTATTGAACTAAAGCCAGAAACTCCAATTTCATATCCTGAGTAAATTTTATGTACTTTGTTATGATTTTTAAAAGTGTCTAATCCTGCTAAATACCAGTGTGTTTACTTTACTTTTAGTTACCTACTGTTAAAAGAAAAACCTTAGACAAATTAAACTTAAGAGTTTAATTGAGCAAAGAACTATCCATGCATGAGCCAATCTTCTGAACCAGAGTAGGCTCAGTGATTCCTGCATAGCCATTTTGCAGAGGAACATTTATGGACAGAAAAAGGAAAGTGATGGTACAGAAAATGAAAGGAAGGTACAGAAACAGTGAGATTGGTTACGGCTCAGTGTTTGCCTTATTTGAACACAGTTCAAACAGTTGGCCACCTTTGGTTGGCTGAAACTTGGTGATGGTACAAGAGTAGGTTGAAGTCTGTTTACACATCCAGTTAGGTTCACTACGTATGGAGAAATCTTTAGGCTGAACTTAAAATATGTAAGGAGGCAGCTTTAGGCTAAAGTCAGTTTAACACCATATATGCCCTTTATCAGGCTGACGAAAGATTTGGAAGCATTTAACAAGTTGGTAAAAAGCGATCTTAGGAAGCAGCTGAGTAGACTACTCACGTTTGGTCACAAAGAAGATGACGTTTGAGAAAACATGGATGAATGAACCCTAATTGTCTTTATTTCTTTTGTAAAAAATCACAAAAATAGAGTGGTTATTGATCCAAGCTTAATAGAGCAATTTTGTTATGGCTATTGTACAATTGCATAGTTATGTGGATAGTTAGGGGCCTCGGAAGCTGCATGCCTTATGGAGGTACTTTGTAAAATTGGCCAAAAGTCTTTATTTTTATAATTTATTAGTCATCTAATGCCTAATGAGTGTGAGGAAAGCTAAAGAGTTACGTAGACTAACACAATTTTCAGTGGAAATGTGGTTTTAAACTTACATGAGAAATGTATTTTAGAAAACCTTTGTGTTCCACTCTTCCTTGAGTCTGACAAACCAAATCTTTCTGTTATCTTCGCATTTATAGATAAATAATGGGAGGCTATTAAAATCCCCTAAAACTTTTCTAAATATTATTAGAACAACTCAAATAAATATATAAAATTCTATTGAGTTTCTGTGTAATATAAAAAAATAGAAGACCAATGATTTAAAATTTAATTATATAACATTTAATTAAGTCATTTGTAGGTATATTTTGGGGAGAAATTCAATGGTACTATCTGGTAGTAGGTACAAATTACATTATCCTTTTTTACTGCAAAGGATTTATAACATAATGGAATATAAATAAATGATTAATGAAACAATATTTTAAAGATTCACAATGAAGATAAGTACATTTAGCAAGTTAAGAAACTTAAAGGCTAGTTAAAAATTACAACTCCTTATCAATTGAGGGGAGGTAAGGCTTGATGGTGAGAGGGTGGAGATAGAGCTTATAGTCATTGGCGCTGATGAATGGTGAACAAGAATGAGCTAGTAAATGAGCAAATAATAGTAAAAAAAAATAGTAAATAAATAAAAATAAAATTTAAGAAAATAAAAATAAAATAGAAAATTAGAAAAAATAGTAAATGCCAAAGATTCGTCTGTGACTGAATTCAAAGAGCTGGTGGACAATATTTTTTCCTGGGTCTCAAGATTCTTCTAAGAGAATGTCTATATATTAGCCGTCATATTAAACCTTAGCAAAAGAACATGATTTTCAAAAATTAAAATAAATTTCTTGTTAAGACCCCTTTGCTCATTAGATGCAGGTCCTGATAAACAGAATGTATTTGTAATTGCATTTTTGAAAGTAAGTGTCCAGGTTATGTCATGGTCATACATGATTTTCTCTTTAAAATGTTTTTTTCCTTTAAGATTTGATAGCAAGTATAGCTGGTTCTTTACATCAACAGTGAAAATTAAGTTGACTGAGTGCCTTAGCAACAAGCATTAAAATAAATGTTACACTATAACTACTTTATCAAAGTTTATTGCAATCCATTGGCAAAAACCTCCCCTACCTCACTATCCGTGGAATACACTTTATCTGATATTCAAGTTATATACATTTGCACATTTCTTAGAATATTTGATCAATCTGGTGTTTCCATTGAAACTCACATTCTTCACCTCCTAAACTCCCTTCTCTATTATCTTCTTCTTCAGATATTTTAACATGTTCAACATATTCTGTTACATCAACATGATGCTTAATGGCATTCTATGCTAATTGATAGCCATTGATCTATGGCACAAGATATTCTCTAGTTATTTTTAAAAGATCATATTGTACTTTAGTAATATGGTAAAGCTTTCCAGAATTGAACACACGTTTTTTAAACAAAAAATTATTTTTTGCTCATTTTCTTGTTCATATGTATGTCTAAATTTACAACTTTTATGTGTTTTCTTTTATATATACGGTTTATAACTTTTAACTTTTCTAATGAATGGGCTTTTCTAGGGGTTTTAAGTTCAATTACCTTCTTCAAAGCCTTTTACCTATTTTTGAAGACTTTTTTTTTACTTGATAATGTAGGTAATAATGTAGGAAAGGTAATCATCATAATACACAATACACTTAAATGACAGGCGCACAAAACATGAGTCTGTTGAAGAAAAGTTGATATATGATGAAAAGTTAATTTTACATTTTCTTTCCAGACTCACAGGCAATTTAAGTGTTTTTGTTTCCTCATACATATAGATTCATTGTCCTGCTTTTTGATTTGGGTACAGACTTTTGAGTACACATGATTGCACTCAATTGAAACATGTCTTCAGATGGAGTGACTTCAGCTAGGGTGGATGTGGCAGAGTGCATTACTGTTCCAACTCTTTACTCCCTCTCCAGTAGTAGGCTTATACATCCACACTCTTTGCCATCTATCTTTGAAGTACCCTCCTACCATTGGAATGACTGTACCTCTCCATCACTTGGTTCTAGGTTTAAAAGGACCTTGCTTTGGCTAGATATTAGCAAATGTAATGTAAACCAAGGCTTGAAAAGCATTTGTATAATTGGGTCTTCTTTCTTGGCCTCTACATTGACATGAGAAGAACATGCAAGGCCAGCATTCTGGTCTGTTTCCAGGAGGAGAATCACAGATGTGTGGATCAGATCCAACCCAGCCAAATTGACTGCAGATCAGTCCACTGAATAAAGCTAGTTGAGATCAGCAGAGGCAACGAGCCTAGTTGAAACTCAGCTAAGTGTAGACTAGAATAAACAATTCCTAGACTACCCACCAACTTGTGAGCTAATTAAAATCTTATTGTTCTATGTAGCTGACATTCAATGTTTTCATTTTTTAAATACAACGTTATTGTGACCATACATAGTTAACTGATACTGAGGGATACATATATAAATAACCAAAATATAGGTTTCACAAAACAACTATTTTTAGCTTAGCTCTGTCATATACTAATGATTTTTTCCTATAACTATATGATTATATTCTAATTTTCTCCTCAGTTTCCATTTTATTATTTAAAAGTAATGATTATAATCAACTAAGATGGATTATATGACCACCAATAGATCTCCATTCAAACTACCTTAATTTGTTTATTGTTTCAGTTCTCCTGGACTCTTTCTATATGCTCCATGCTATCTCATGTAGCACACTCAATTTGCAGATACTGTTACTGAAGCAAACACACAAGACAGGCAAGGCCAAACCTGAGGCCTGAATTATTTGGTAAAGATACAATGAAACAATTTTAGATTTAGACAGTTTATTTCTTATATAGTCAATGAAAACAAGATTAGGCCAAGGTACCAGTTTCTTGTCCCACACACTGAAAAGGATAAATTAAAACAACAGGAGCCAGATGAGTGCAGTGCCATCTGTGGGATGCATCATTGCTAAGGAGCCAAATATAGCCTGCACCTAAGTATTTTTATATTCTGACACTCTAATATGAGGGGAGTGGGGCAGAAAGCTTCAAAACTTATCAAAACACAGAGGTGGTGAGAAACTTTCTCATGACAGCCTCCCAGCGAAGACAGGGAGATGAATAGAAGATGGCCTCATAGTAGCTTTTTTCAGGCCTCTTATCCCCTCCCTATTGTAAGATTATTGATTATCATAAGATGTTCTGCCAAGACTCAAATAAGCTGTGAATCAAGTCTTTGGCTATATGGATATGAACAAGGTAACCAGAACACCATGGAGGAGCTAGTTTCCCAAAGTTAGCACCTTTTCTGTTTTTCTTGCAACAAATGCTCAAAGTTCACAGACTTTATAAAAGTGTGATATGCCTCCAATAGTCTATGCAAAAATAGCAATACTTTACTTGTTATCTCAAATGGCTGAACAATATGTCAACATCTTTCTTATAAGAGCACTTAGTAACTATTATTCCCCTCTGACACAATTATTTTCTCCCTAGTGGTCAGCATTATGCAGACACTGAGGACTAAAGGGTTATTTAAACCTCCTTTGGAAAGAAGAGTTATTTTCTGCTTGCAGTCAGAACTAAATATGAACTTACATTGCACAGTACCATGAAATTTCTTATGTAACACCATAACTTTCATCTAGAAGCAATTGTCCAGAGGTCTTAACGTATAATAATTTCATGCCTTAAATCTTGTTGTCTAAAAAACAGCATGTATTCTACCAAATGGCACTAATTTTAACATATTATGATTTTAAAGATACTTAATTCCTATCCCTAGAAAATATACTGTAATACATAATACAAATTCCATAATTGGTGTAAAGGAAATTTTAGTGTGGCTTTGAAAAGGTTTCATGATATTGTCTTACGATTATGCATTATAATTTTCCAAAAACAATCAATATTTTGTTATTTTTAAATACTATTGAAGAGCTCATGCAATTCAGGTTCAAGAAGCTATTCTGAGCAACATATTTAATTACATTAGCTCTGAATAATTTTTTAAGTGGAAATAAATTTATATCAACTTTCTCAGTGAGACTAGAAAGGCTGGACAATAGCAAACAGGTGAATCCACTTTACTGATGAGGAACCGGAGACACAGACAAATACATCTATTTAAAGGCATTGGAGAGGAACTGAGAAATTTACTAGTTCAAGAGTAGAGGTTGAGATGCTGAGCAGTAAGCAGCAGCTGGGAAAATGGGAAACTAGTTCAGGCAATTTTAGTCTTCCAAAGGCCTTTAATCTAGAGGAAAGAGTGAAGTGGAAATTGACTAGCTCTCCAAAGATTAAAGCCTAGTTTCAAATCTATTCAATTCATGATTGGATTAAGACAATCCACCTTGTCTTAGTTTAATATAAAAGCAAAGACTGATGCAAAAATCTGGATGTAAATAGTCTGCTTAAGACATTATTCTGGAAGCAGAAAGAGATAATGGAGAGAAAATATCAGAGGAGGAGGCAAAAATCAATAAAGAGTGTTTTATTGATCTTGTTACTACTGAAGGCAATTGGGTCTCAAACTAACAGGTAATTCTCTGAGGAACCACGCAGAAATTACTTCAGAATTATCCCTTACTGAAGGATGTGAAAGCTGTAGCATTTATTTACTGACTCCTATCCTTCGTTGATTGAAGATTATTCCCCAAAGCACTACTTCCTCTGCAGTTCAAGACCATGGCTATGCATAGTTTTGGAGTAGGCTTCTACGGCATTGAAGAAAGATTTTTAGGTAAAGAGGCACCAAAATGCTGATGTTTATAGTTAAAGTGAATACTGACATTATACATGCAATTGTACACCTCAGCTGTACTGAAGTCAGGTGGTCCAAGATAATGTAGTACAAGGCTCCTCGAATATTTTGTGCACTAAGTGGCTGCCAAAAACAAAGAGAAAAACCTTTCTGAAAGATGATAACCTCATCAAGAGTTTCAAATTATTTCTACAATTTTAGTTCTAGCATTTAGTCAATATAACTCATGCAAAAGAACAAGACTTAAATGAAAATCAAGAGGAAAATAGATCATAAAACAGATACACGGAAGAACTAGATATTGGAGTTAACCTACACAGAGTTTAAAATGACTTTTTAGATGATGATATGCAAATTTCATCAGATGAAGAAAAACAAAAATAAAATTATAGTAATAAAAATATAATTGAAATTTAGATATCAATGGATGGGTTTAAATGGTTTAGACATGGTTGAAAAGTGAATTAACTGAAATGTAGAAGAAAATATTTAGATTAAAGTACTAAGATAAAAAGATGTAAAGTACAGAAGAGATATGAAAACATACATGGAATACATCTAGAATACTTGAATTTAGAGTATCAGAATGAGAAAAGAAACAGAATGGAAGTAGATATCACATTTGAAGAGATAATTGTGAAAACATTTTTGGGAACATTTTATAGACTGATAAAAAATATCAGGCTGCAGATTCAAAAAGCACTATCAACCAACCACAAGCACAGTACATAAAAATAAAACTACAGCTAGGCATATCGTGGTAAAATTTCTCCAAAACCTATATGAAAAAGCATTTTAAAGGCAGCCAAAGAAAAAGATTGCTTTTAAATAAGGAACAATTACAAATTCAGCTGATTTCTCAACAGTAACATTGGAGGCCAAATGACAATGGGATCATATCTTTAAAGTGCTTAAAGCAAATAACCATCAACCTAGAATATTTATAACCAGTTAGAATATCATTTAAATATAAAGGTTAAATAAAGATGTTTCAAAAAAACAAATCCTGAAAAAATTAATCAGTAAATTGCAAGTAATACCTTGTGAGACTGAAAACATAAAGAGAAACAAGATATATGAAGGGAACAAAGGCAGGAGGCAGTAAATGGAGTTATAGGAGTCTAAGTTTCTAATATTTCCTACCCCATTCTCCCAATGTCCAACTGATTACAATTTAGCACATATATGGGGAATTTCTTGGTGATCATGTGCTGAATTACTGATAAATAAAAAAGATCATGTTGCCATTCCAATTGTATTTACTTGGCTTTGAAAACTGTGTGTCTATATTACTTTGTTTTTGAATCCTCTGTTAAATTAAAAATAATACAACAGCAGGTCTTACTTTGATTTCTTCAAAAGAGAATTTATTTAAAAGCTAACTGAAAATGAAAAGATATAAAGTTTTTACACTTTATATTATTAATAATTATTCTACCATTACCATGTTAGAGAGATATACTGTTTAAATAAATAATAGTTTAGAAGTTGTATTTTAAATACTATTGTTAAATATGAGTTATTCATGACCACAGTTTTCAGAAGATGGAAAATATTACAGCTGACCCATTATATTTTGCGTATTAGAAAGTAGTTTGTCATTAATCATCAGGGAAATGAAAGTCAAAACAAGAATGAGATATAATCTCACTCAAGTTAGGATGGCTGTTATCAAAAGCAAAACAAAACAAAATAACAAATGCTGGTGAGAATGTGGAGAAAAGGGAACTCTTAAACACTATTGGTAGCAATGTACACTAGAATAACCACTATGGAAAGCAGTATGTGTGTTTCTGAAAATACAACAAATAGAACTAACATATGATTCAGCAATTCCACTACTGGGAAATTATTCAAAGGAAAGGAAATCATTAAGTCAAAGAGACATCTGCACTCTCATGTTTATTGCAGCACTCTTCACAATAGCCAAGATATGGAATCAGCATAGATGTTCACCAACAGATTAATGAATGAAGAAAATGTGGTATATGTACATAATGGAATACTGTTCAGCCATAAAAAGAATGAAATCCTGTCATTCGTGGCAACATGAATGGAACTGGAGGACATTATGTTAAGTGAAATAAGCCAGGAACAGAAAGTTACATACCACATGTTCTCACTCTTAAGTGAATGTTAAAATGTGTATATAACAAAGTTGATCTCATGGAAGTAAAAAGTAGAACAGAGAATACTAGGGACTGAGAGGGGAAGGGGAAGGTCGAGGTAGGGAGTGGTTTGTTGAGGAATACAAAATTACATCTAGATAGGAGAAATAATTTCTAGTGTTCTCTACCACTGTTGGATGATAGTTAATGGTAATATGTTACGTAACTTCAAATAGCTAGAGGGAGGATATGGTATGTTCCCAACACAAATAAATGGTGAATGTTTGAGATGACGGATATGTCAATTCACCTGATCTGAACACTATCCATTATAAGTATTCAAACATCACTATGTATCCCATAAATATGTACAATTATTGTGTGTCAATTAAAAATAAAATAAAATAATAAAAAGTAGTTTATTTCAAAGTAAATTTTATATCTTTAGAAGTATAGAAAAATATGAATTAGACCATTAACTTTTCTGTTCAATCAGAAGACAACATCTTTTTCCAGCATTGGCATAATTATAACATTACTGAAATAATTTACTTTAGTTTTAATAAACAAATATGGCTTGAATGGCCTGAGAGAGACAAAACAATTAATTCTGCACAGTTTCTGTAAAATATTTAGGATAATGAATTTAACAAAATAGTAATTTTTATTTCTTAAGTTACTTTTTATAGAAGACAGAGAAAAGTAAAAATATCCCCCATTATTAGTGCTAACACTAACAATTTAAAATAGCTATCTTTGAAGAAACTTTGCATGACAAGTTTAAAATTAGATAATGGTTGATGCAAATAAGTTAAAAATAAAAGATAAAAGTGTGTTTTTAAAATATACATTGACAACAGTTTTAACACTATGAAAAGAAAGCTATTTCACAACTTTCCTGGAAATTGCACTAGAATACACTGCTATTTTTTTGTTTTTTTTCTCCCGTGAATAAAACCATACTCTTTGTTCTGGGATCCCCTGCTACCTTGAACCACAGACATCCATTATAACCTAGTGATAAGTCACTTGCATTTGTACCAAACATACTTTGACTCATTGATGTCAGAGATAAAATGGTAAAGGCTTCCTAATATAGCTTTCTGATTTGTAAAACTATATACTTTAAAATAATCTAAAATAGAGACTACTCCTTTTGGTAAAGTGCACTGGTTTTCATCTTGTTCTGGCAGGTTGTCAATGAATAGGGTGTTTCCCTGCACTACCTTACAACAAAGTGCAGCTAATGCCAAAATTAAAAAGCTCCCTTAACGTTCATACATAATTCAACATGTCTTCTGATTCCTAATTATGCCTCATGTAGCAAGAGAAAACAATTTCATTGAAACAGAAAATACATATGATAATTCAAAACGGACAACTGTATATGGGAAAAGGAACTATTTTTATATATTATTATACTGAAGTGCTATTAGAACCTCTAGTAAAAAAAATATAACATGAAAGCTGATACAGTAAAAATTAAGTCTCTTCCAATTACATACCTACAATATCCCCTTCCTCAGAGGTAATCATCATGAATAGATTTTTGTAGCTTTTCTGAAGTGTTCTATTTGCTTACGTGTGTGTGTGTGTGTGTGTGTCTGTAGTGTGTGTATCTGTGTATATCTACTCATTTCAAAAGGAATATATTTTAAAGCAAAATATGGGTATACCATGATAATTATTTTTAAATAAGATGCTATATATAGGTATTAATTTAAGTTGTGCTAATGGCCATATTGCTAATGAATATATTTAAACATTTTACTGTTAGTAGCAAGTTTCTCCTTATAATCAGTTTACTGAGAATAATTTAACATTAACTGCAGTTTATTTTAATACTCTGCCAGATTCCTGTAGGGGACATATTATTCAAATAAGATATTCTTCATGTGAATAATAACAGTAATAAATAAAATTATTTGAGTGCTTAC
Source organism: Nomascus leucogenys (assembly GCF_006542625.1). Classification (NCBI taxonomy): domain Eukaryota; kingdom Metazoa; phylum Chordata; class Mammalia; order Primates; family Hylobatidae; genus Nomascus; species Nomascus leucogenys. The sequence continues at coordinate 23,430,346 of NC_044390.1, forward strand.
TGTCTACCATGCCCTCTTCTAAATGAGTTGTATATATTAACTTATTTAATAATAATAACATAAACCTACTAATTTTATCCCATTTTGTAGATAAAGAAACTGAATCACAGAAAGATAAATAACCTGTGAAAATTCACGTAGCATATAAATAGCAAAGTCTAGGTTTTATTTCAAATAGTATGACTCAAGAGTCATGATCCTACAGATTCTCCTATATTGCCATCAATATTTAATAACTACTTTTATGCTATTAATCTGCAAATATTACCTTTAAATACATTATATACTTTCTTTATATTTTATTATTTATTTTACTTTATTTTATTTATTTTTTCTTTTGAGACAGGGTCTTGCTCTGTCGCCCAAACTGGAGTGCTGTGGCAGGATCTTGGCTCACTGCAACCCCTGCCTCCCAGGTTTCAAGTGATTCTCGTGCTTCAGCCTCCTGAGTAGCTGGGATTACAGGCATGCACCACCATGCCAGGCTAATTTTTGTATTTTTAGTAGAGACAGAGTTTCCCCATGTTGCCAGTCTGGTCTTGAACTCCTGACCTCAAATGATCTGGCCGCCTCAGCCTCCCAAAGTGCTGGGATTACAGGCATGAGCCACCGCACCCAGCCCATCATATAGTTTCTAAAGAAAGTTTGCATTACAACATAATTTTCGCTTTATGTTTCCTTGTGTGTCTCTGTGAATTACTCTCCACAGTCTATATTGCTGTTATTCCTAACTTCTCCAATAGCACTCTAAGAAATATCACTTCCTAGCCGGGTGCGGTGGCTCACATCTGTAATTCCAGCACTTTGGGAGGCCGAGGAGGGCAGATCACGAGGTCAAGAGATCCAGACCATCCTGGCCAACATGGTGAAACCCCATCTCTACTAAAAATACAAAAATTAGCTGGGTGTGGTGGTGCATGCCTGTAGTCCCAGCTACTTGGGAGGCTGAGGCAGGAGAATCTCTTGACCCCGGGACGTGGAGGTTGCAGTGAGCCAAGGTTGCGCTATTGCACTCCAGGCTGGGGACAGAGTGAGACTCTGTCTCAAAAAAAAAAAAAAAAAAAAAGAAAAGAAAAGAAAAAAAGAAATATAATTTCTTTGGAGCCATCCTGACAGCCTTGCAGAGAGTGCTAGATTCACTTTACATATCTGAGGTTGTAGCATGAAACTTCCCATCTTATGCAGATCTAACTGGAAATTGACTTTCTGTCTCTCTTAGCATTGGGTGCCTCAGCTGTGTGACACTGGAATAGCTATCTGGCTCTTCTTTCTGGCTTCTCTTCTACTCTGCTCATCACTCCCATTAAAACAAAAATCCTTTAGTGATGTATTAACTCTTCTGGGAGTAAACTTCCTTTTAAAGAAGTAATCATGGTTTTTTGGAAATGTTGACCCACATTATCTTCCTTAATAACAACATTCTGCTAACCTTGTCCGAGTACAGCTGTGCATAACCCATAACCAAAATACTTCCATAAACACTTTTTGTTTGTCCTTACACAGCAAAAGCTAAACAGTCTTTCTGATAGAAAAATAACTAAGATTTTGAACGTTTTGCAGGAAGATCTCAGCTTCTCCTTTCTGAAATCATATCTAGTTCTTATCACTGTGACTAGACACTTCTTTTTCAGTCCTGTATCTCAAATTGTGAAACTGTTAGATTATATCTGAAAAGAAATTTTAAGAGTCATATGGGAGAAAAATTAAAAAGGGAAGTGCAGGGTCAGGGATAATGTTTCTAAAAATTTTCCAAGAAAAACGTTGGCCTAGATGCCCAATTTTGTCCCTCTCACCTTACTGGGAGGACTCTGTATATTGAATTTTACAATCAGTTTTATACAAGGGACGATATTCATCCCTTGAGAATTATGAGCTAAAGGGTATGACTATGTGGTAAAAGTTTCTAGATTTTTAAGAGGGTGCAAGTCATGACCTAGTGTTACAGATTTTCAACTACTTAGCTGAATTAAGTCTTTTTACTTCTCAAACACTTATTATGCATATTTATTTTTCAAAACCTTTTTTGCGACTTAATTGGTTTATTTTATTATCATCTTGTGGTCATTATGGCTGTTCATAAATATTCTCTTTCTCTTTCTTTATTGCTTTGGCTAACAAATTGTGAACAGATGTGATAGGTATAACTTCTAGGTGTTATCGTGCTAGTGTGGGATGAAGACGCTATCAGCCTGGGTCCTAGAGCAACCACAGTGAACATCCACTCTGCTGCCCTGCAATGGACATCGAGTGTGAGGAAGAAATAAACTTTTATTGTGTTGTCTACTAAAATTTGAAGATTGTTACCACAGCCTAATCTAGCCAGTCTTACCTAACCTAACACACGTTATTTCTCTCCAGAATCCCTGTGGACCCTTGTCTTAGTCTGCTCAGGCTGCTATAACAAAATACCATAGACTAGGTGGTTTATAAACAACGGAAATGTATTTTTCATAGTGCTAGAGCCTGGGAAGTTCAAAATCAAAACATCAGTAGATTCAGTGTCCGCTGAAGACCTCTTTCCTGGATGACCACCTTTCACTGTAAGCTCACATGTTGGAAGCAGCCAGAGACCCCTCTGGGTTCTCCTTTAAAAGGGCACTAAGCTCATTCATGAGGGTTCTGCTTTCATGACCTAATTACCTCCCAAAGGCCACAGCTCCTAATATAATAATACCATGGCCTGTGGTGTTAAGGGTGTCAACATATGAATATTGGGGCTGACACAAACATTCAGATCAGGGCAACCCTGAATGATTTAAAATTTGTTAACATTTTTACCACAATACATTGTTGGAGCACATCAGTTTTGTTATTCCGATTGTCATATATTGTTATATCAGCAAATTACATTGCTATAATTATCATACTTTCTTCTGCTCCTAAGAGAGGTCACACATGATTCTCCATGCCACTATTTTTCTCTTTGAGCTCACCTTTTTATCTTCTCTGACTTTATTGTCTTAGTTGTAATGCTCTCATATAACCTTACTAATTACCATTAAAGGGAACCTCCATATGTTTAAGACTCTTAAAATTAATAAGCCAGGTGCTGTGGCTTGTGCCTGTAATCCCAAGTACTGGAGAGGCTAAGGTGGGAGGAGACCTTGAGCCCAGGTGTTTGAGACTGCAGTGAGCTGTGATCATGACACTGCCCTCTAGCCTGGGTGACAGAGTGAGACCCTTCTCTGACGAAAATAAATTAAAAAACGTCTTGCTTATATTGGTACATCTGTACATAGTTACATCACTGCCTGTAATATGGGTATCTATCAGTCTTTTGAGAAGATGCTCTGATCTCATCTACTGGGAAAGAGTTTTTTCTGCTGTCTTAGCTTATTTTGTGATGCTAAATAAACTAAGCCTAGGCAATTTATAATGAATATACATTTTTGTTCTCATAGTTCCAGAGGCTAGGAAGTTCAAGCTCAAGGTGCAAACATTTGGCAAGGAACAAAGGTATCACATGACAGAAGGGCAAAGAGAGAGAGAGGAACGGAGGGGGAACCCACTCTCACAATAATATCATTAGTCCATTCATAAGAGTGGAGCCATCATGAACTAAACACCTCTTATAGGTGTCACCTATTTATGAATACTGTTACAGTAGCAATTAAATTTCAACATGAGTTTTGGAGAGGACAAATATTCAAACCACAGCACCCTCCTCTCGCTCCATTTATAACATGGAGACTTCCTGTTTCATTTCAGTTCCCAATGCTTACTATAAATTTAACATATACCTTTTGGGGGTGGAAGTCATGTAGAGTTTTATTTAATATTACTTAAAAATAAGGTCCAGAAATGATCTAATAAGTCAGCCTTCATTCAACAGTAAAGCTTTAAATTAAGCTAAAATTGGGAAACACAAATTTTACATCAACTAGTTTCTTTATTAGAACCTATAATGGTAGAAATGACACTTATTTCTCAAGAATGTTAACTCCTGTTTTGCAGTTCCTCTTTTGTGACTTAATTTGGAGCAATTTAAATATACATGTAAAGAATATCTCCAACACCTTAGCATCTCTGCCTTTGACCTCCTCTCCTCCATTGATCTTGTCTTTCATCTTACCTCAGCCACTCATTTACATGGAAATATCCTAGAAATTATGTCCACAATGATTCCAAATTTTAATGCATGTATTCTGCTCTCTAACCTCACCTTCCTCTTTTTTTTTTTTAAATTTCACCTCAAGTGCCCAGACTTCAAGTCTTATTCAATCTAACCAGTACATTTGCTCTATTCAGTGGCCATTATTTCACTGTCTTTCACCTTCCTGATACGATTTTTCTTACACTGAGCTTAAAATCATGGTCTCTGATTTTAATCCTTGTATATACTCTCTACTCCCTTTCCTTTAAGCTACTTTTATTTCACTCTCTTTGTAAAACGCAGATCTTATTTAATTAAATTATTCACCTATACCAGGCTTATATCCATGCAACATAAAGCTGGGAATAAAAGCAAAACTACACTAACTTGTCTCACTTTAAATTCATGAGTTGGAATACGTCATTGGAAAAATTGTAGCAATCAAGAGCGAACTTTCCCAGAAAGACATTACTACCTCCACTAATTTACCAATGTTACTACATTCATACCAACTATATATATATATATATATATAAAAACACTAAGAATTATATATATTTAAATATATAATTATATATTATATTTTTAATATATTATATTGCATAATTATATAATTAAATATATAATGTATATATAAATATATATATTTATAAATATAAATATATATATTTATAAATATAAATATATATATTTATAAATATAAATATATATTTAAATATATACTTATATATAAAAATTTAACATATACCTTTGGGGGTGGACATTAATTTACAAAGTTGTGTATAGTTTTATATAATATTAATTAAAAATAAGGTCGAGAAATAATCTATTAAGTCAGCCTTTCATTCAACAAAAAAGCTTTAAATTAAGCTTTATTATATTAATATGTTAATATATAAATATATAATATATAAATATAGAATATAACATAATATATAAATATATTAAATTATATTTAAATATAAAATACAAATATATAGATATTCTATTTAAAAACAGCCACTCTGTTGGAACTAAATCGCATCCCCTGTTATCCACTGGATTTCATTGTACCAGGAATCCTCCTCTTTTCAATATCATTTTTTCTACTTCGTATAAATCAGTGTACAAATATTTTATTTCTTTTATCAGAAATTTTTTTTTTTTTTTTTGACGGAGTCTCTGTTGCTCAGGCTGGAGTGCAGTGGTGCCATCTCGGCTCACTGCAAGCTCCGCTTCCCGGGTTCACGCAATTCTCCTGCCTCAGCCTCCCAAGTAGCTGGGACTACAGGCGCCCGCCACCATGCCCGGCTAATTTTTTTGTATTTTTTAGTGGAGACTGGGTTTCACCGTGTTAGCCAGGATGGTCTCGATCCCCTGACCTCGTGATCTGCCTGCCTTGGCCTCCCAAAGTGCTGGGATTACAGGCGTGAGCCACTGCGCTTGGCCCAGGAAGCATTTTTTTTCCTTATTATCTCCCATGCCATTCTTCTTCTCCTTTGCAGGAAAACTTATCAGAACATTTGTATATACTTGCTATCTCCAATTTACTTGGTCTCTTAAAACCACTCCAATCAGGTTATCCCCAAATCCCCTACTGAAACTGCTCTTTCTAGTTCACTAATGACCATGATGACAAATCCAGTGATTTATTCTCAATTCTCATTTTGTTTGTCCTATTAGCAACAATAAACACAACTCATCACTCTTTTCTTCCCATTATATTTGCTTCTATTGGCTTTGAAACAACACATTTTATTGGTTTTCTTCCTATCTCACCAATATCCTTCCCATCCCCTTTGCCATTTCCTATATGTCTTTAGCTCTTGACATTGCGGAGTTCAGTTTTAATTCTCTCCTCTTTTCTTTCTATACCTGTTTCACTGGAGATCACAGACAGTCCCATGGTGTTTTAAATTTTTTATTTCTATAAATTTAAGGTGTACAAGTGCAGTTTTGTTATGTGGATATATCGCACAGTGGTAAAGTCTGGGTTTTTGGTGTAATCATCACTTAAATAACATATATTATACTCACTAAGTAATTTCTCATTCATCAACCCCCTCCCACACTCCCACCGTTCTGAGTCTCCAGTGTCTGCTTATTACTCTCTCTATGTCCGTATGTACACGTGATTTAGCTTTCACTTCTAAGTGAGAACACGTGGCATTTGATTTTCTGAGTTGTTTCACTTATGATAATGGCTTCCAGTTCAATCTCTGTTGCTGCAAAAGACATGAATTCAGTCTTTTTAAGGGCTGAGTATTCCATTGTGAGATATATATATAACATTTTCTTTAGACAATCACCCGCTGATGGACACCTAGCCTGATTCCCTATCTTTGCAATTGTGAATAGTACTGCAATAAACATATAACTGTAGGTATCTTTTGATACAGAAATTTCTTTTCCTTTGGGTAGATATCGAGTAGAGGGATTGTTGGATTAAATGGTGGCTCTATTTTTAGTTCTTTGAGAAATCTTCGTACTGCTTTCCATAGAGGTTGCACTAATTTACATGCCCACCAACAGTGTATAAGCATTACCTTTTCTCCACATTGTCCTCAACATCTGTTGTTTTTTGACTTTTTAATAATAGCCACTCTGACTGGATGATATCTCATTGTGGTTTGAATTTGTATTTCTCTGATGATTGGTAATGTTGAGCATTTTTATATATACTTATGGGCCATTTGTATGTTTTCTTTTGAGAAATGTCTGTTCATGTCATTTGTCCACTTATTAATGAGGTTATTTGCTTTGTGGTGGTGGCGGTGGTGGTTGAATTCCTTGTAAATTCTGGTTACTGTAGCCTTGTAGTATAGTGATATCAGTCACCTGTTGAATGCATAGCTTGCAAATATTTTCTCCCATTCTGCAGGTTGTCTGTTCACTCCATTGATTATTATTATTATTATTATTTTTGCTGATTGGAAGGTTTTTAGTTGTTTAAGTCCCATTTGTCTATTTTTTCTTTCTGTTTCTTGTGCTTTTGGGGTCTTAGTCCTAAATTCTTTGTTTAAAGAAGGTCTAAAAGACTTTCCCCTAGGTTTTCTTCTAGTATTTTTATAGTTTCAGGTCTTACATTTAAGTCTTTATTTTTTCTGGAGTAGATTTTTGTATATGATGAAAGATAGGGGTTCAGTTTTATTCTGCATATGGAAATTCAGTTTTCCCAGAACCATTTATTGAAAAGGGTGTCCTTTCCCTGGTGTATGTTTTTGTTGACTTTGTCAAGGATCATTTGTCTGCAGATATGTCTTTATTACTGAGTTCTCTAGTCTGTTCCATTGACCCATATGTTTATTTTTATACCAGTATCATGTTTTGGTTATTGTAGTCTTGTAGTATAATTTAGAGTCAAGTAATGTGATGCCTCCAGCTCTGGTTCTTTTTGGTTAAGTGTTCTTTGGCTCTTTGGGTTCTTTTTTGTTACCATATGAATTTTAGGATTACTTTTTCTAATTCTGTGAAAAATGATGTTGATATTTTTGTAGGGATTGCATTGGATCTCTAGTTTGCTTTGGATAGTATGGTCATTTTAACAATATTGATTATTCTAATCTATGAGCATGGGATAGGTTTCCATTTGTTGTGTCATCTAAAATTTCTTTCATCAATGTTTTGTAGTTTTCCTTGTAAAGATATTTTACCTCTTTGGTTAAATATACGTCTAGGTATTTTTTGTAGCTATTGCAAGTGGAATTGATTTCCTGATTTTGTTCTCATCTTGATTGTTGTTGGTGTATAGATTGTTATTTCTGAACATTGATTTTGTATCCTGAAATATTACTGAATTCATTTATCAAATCTAGGAGTCTTTTGAAGGAGTCTTGATGGTTTTCCAAGTATAAGATTATGTCATGAGCTAACCAATAATTCAACTTCCTCTTTTCCAATTTGGATGTCTTTTATTTCTCTCTGTTGCATGATTGCTCTGGCTAGTACTTCCAGCAATATGGTGAATAAGAATAGTGAAAGTGGGCATCCTTGTCTTTTTCCGTTTCTCAGGGGGAATGGTTCCAACTTTTGCATATTCAGTATGATGTTGGCTGTGGGTTTGTCATAGATGGCATATTTTGAGGTATGTTCCTTGTTTGCCTAGTTTGTTGAGGGCTTTTATTATGAAGTAATGCTGAATTTTAGCAAATGTTTTAAATAGGAGTTTCTCCTCATTTTCCTTCTACTATATTAGAAGTGTTTATTCAGAAGTTACCTAGAATTTTGACATGCATGCTTAACTTCAAAAAGTTCAATATAATCAACATCATTCTCCTCCCAAACAACATAAGGATTTTAGAGTAATTTACCTCTAATCATATCATTCACACGTATTCTATTTTTTCATTTAATTCCATTTTAACTCTTCAAATTAGATATTATAATCATTATTTTATGCAGAGAATGTTAAAACTGTGTTTATCATTATGCTTTCCAAATCCTACTTACTCAGACTGTTTTCCTTCTTCCTGATATTCATCCCATGGAAACTATTTAAATGAAATATTATTGGTAGTGATTTATCTCAGTATCCTTTATTTATTTGTCGGAAGTTTTTTTTTTATATTATGGCATCTTAAAGCATGAGATGTTAATATTGGAAGTGATATTGAGATCTATTTAACTCCCACAAGATTTCATGTATTCTTTGGGATGATAAGTATGCACAAGTGAGTGAAACAGAACTAGTCCCTGCTCTCATGAAGCTTAAAATAGCTTTATATTTACTATTTCAAATTAATTACTTTTATGGTATAAAATAATCTGTCCCAGATTTAGCCAAACATTTATATATTTTTACTCCCTAAGTTTTAACAATTTTATATAATTTTCTCATAAAAAATTATTTTATGCTTTGATTTCATATTGAAAAACTAATTATTATTCAATAGATTAATTGGCAAACCTGATGTTGCAAACTTACATGGTAAAATTTACTTTTCAAGCAATGTTTTTAAAGACACCACAAACATATTTTGTTCCAGTTGTTATTTCTGTCCTCACGTCCTTTTTAATATGCTATTATGTGTTCTAGATTCATCTGTATATTTGTTCAAGAATTTTGTTAAATATAAAAAGGAAGTTGATCTTATGAAGTACTATAAATGGCACAGCTTATTCTATAGAGAAGAAATATCTCATTTAAGTCATATGCCTGCTTATTCTATATATAATTCAAAGATATCTTTGGTCAGCTCAAAATAGAGCCCTGCTAACTCACAAACTAAAAGTTAAAATGGTAAAAAAAAATAACAGAATGGGCAATTCCTACATATTGTTCATGGTTGTTTGTTGAAAAGTTTATTTGAATTTTTTAAATCTTATTTTCTTTATAGATTACATTCTACATATATTAAATGTGCTTTTTGCAACATTTAGTTTACAAAATGGATACCATGACTTACCTTTACATCGACATCATGGATACCATGAGTTACCCTTACATCTATTTAATAGAAATATATTTACTTACCTGAGAAATGTTCTAACATTTTTATGTTTTATTAGAATATAATTTATAAAAATTTAAATTATTTTTATGTATTTATGTAAATGATGTATCACATTTAAAATTTATTTGGACATATTTTTCATATTATTCTTAGATTCTAGTTTATGATGAAACTACTATATTTTATGAAACTGCTACTCATTTGAATCCAATGAATGGAGCTATAATTTACTTCATTTCATTGGATTTTAGATTTCATATATATTAGGAAAACCATGAATGGAGAATATATATAAAATACATACATATATGTTTATATGTATATTATACATATACATATAACTATATGTACATATAGTCTCTATTATATAGTATGTATATATGTATATATACATGTATACATGGAAAAGAGAGCCAGTTTTCCTGTAAATCTTTGTAACTCACCTAATTATAAGCATTATTGGACTCCTTCAACAATCACATGTGGTTTTATTTGTGATCCTGAAAATCATTCTTAGAGAAGTAGACTAACTGAGAAGATGAGATCATAAGACTTCTTACACTAAAATAAAATAGCTACTTTGAGTTTTATCTTCAAAAATAATCACTATTGGTGATATGAATTTATGTAAATAATGGTATCATATTTCAAATATGTTAGAGCACCTTTTTGTAACTGTTTTTAAGATCCAAATTTATGAATGGTAAAGAATTAGCTTGTTGTTGAACTTCTTATATAATGAAATTGTAACTGAAATTGTAACCATATTTTTACAATCTAAACAGCACTATAAAATATTAGTCTGGTGACTTTGAGCTGCGTGTCAACTTGAACTAAGAAAGCTCTCAAAGCCCTCAAAAAAGAAAAGAGTAAGGAAGAAGTACAATATTTTAATTTATTGAATTAAAGTTCCCATCATACTCTACTAATTTGTGCTATACATTGCTTGAGGAGAATAACAGGGGAAAACTTATTAGGGAATATTGTCACACATTTAAGAATTACTCAACATTATAAGATAAATGTATCCTAGATCAGAACCAACCCATCAGATGTGCCTTTAGTTCTTTTCAATCTACCGTAAGTTTGAAAGAGATAAATTATCTACAGGCATTATCTATTGATTTCCATTGTCTAGAAAAAAAGTAAAATATTTGAGTGGAACCAGTTCATCGATGCTGAAGTTATTTTTTTATTGAAAACTAGACAATATTCATTCTGGCTTGTTTAGGAAACCAATTAAAATAAACTGTCAAACTCATTGCTGATCTCCTTCTGTTGTAGTAAAGTCAACGCCATAACATTCCCCTTTTACTTTTTAGTTTTTTTTCCATTAGAGTAGCACTAGAGAATATGCTGGTTTTTCTGTATTTTATTTACATCCCAGATCCGTTGGATTTAGTAATCATGAAATAGGGAGTACCCAAATGGTTAGTAAAACATGAATGCTAGAGAATGAGAGAAAAATTCCTCCATAAAATTTGGAAGATGTTCATATCTTGATCCTTGAGTCCAGGAAGTCTGGGGCATGCAAGAGTACTCTCTAAAGTAAAAGGCAAATTTCTGTGTCATATACAACTCATCCATGAACAAAGAAGAACAACCCCTGTTGAGCCTCTTTGGATTTTGGCAATAATACAGGCCACATGTCAGTGTGCTGCCCTGACCTGTTCACTAAGTAATGTATAATAAACTTTGAGTGAGTTCTAGCAGGAAAGGTCTCTGTGGGAAAGGTGTATGCTGTAGTGCCTAGTATCCTTTCCTTGGGCTTTGTGACCCAAAACATCCAATAATAATTGAACATCTGAGGCACGTATTGCCTCATTAATACAATTTTTATATCCTGCATTTGTGTAACTGTGTGAGTTAAATTAAACATAAGATGGCATAAACAATGAAAATGTTGATCAAGTGCAGAATAAAAAGCACAAGAAAATGGAATCCTTGTACACTGTTGGTGGGAATGTAAAATGGTGCAAGCACTATGAAAAACAGTGTGGAAATATGTATCTGAAAGAAAAAGAAAAATTCAAGATCTTCAAGAAATATCTGTGTTCCCATATTCATTATAGCATTATCCATAGTAACAAAATATGAGAACAACCCAAATGTTTTTGGATAAATCAATAAGGAAAATGTGGTGTGTGTGTGTGTGTGTATACACACACATTTGCAACATGAGTGAAACTGGAGGACATTATTTTAAGTTAAATAAGATAGAGAAGGACGAATTCTTCATGATTTAGATACACTTATAGGAGTATAGCCATTATACTTATAGGAGTATGACCATTTTAGATATCTTCTATAAGTGTATTTCGTACATTTATACCTCTTAGATACACTTATAGGAGTTATCTAAAATGTTCAAACTTGGAAGCAAAGGATAGACTGGTGTTTGCCAGTATATTAGTTCATTCTCACACTGCTATAAATATACTACCCGAGACTGGGTAGTTTATAAAGAAAGGAGGTTTAATTGACTCACAGTTCTGCATGGCTGGGAGGCTTCAAGAAACTTATAATCATGGTGGAAGGCAAAAGGAAAGCAGGCATCTTCCACACAAGGTGGCAGTAGAGAGAGAACCTTCAGGGGAAACTTCCACTTTTAAAACCATCAAATCTCATGAGAATTTTCTTACTAGCATGAGAACAGCATGGGGTAAACTACTTCCATGATCCAATTACCTTCCACCAGGTCTCTCCCTCTACATGTGAGAATTACAATTTGAGATGAGATTTGGGTGGGGACACAGAACCAAAGCATATCATTATGCCCCAGCCCCTCTCAAATTTCATGTCCTTTCACATTTCAAAACCAATATGCCTTCCCAACAGTCCCCTAAATTCTTAACTCATTTCAGCATTACCCCAAAAGTCAAGTCCAAAGTCTTATCTGAGACAAAGCAAGTCCCTTTGGCCTATGAGACTGCAAAATCAAAAACAAGTTAGTTACTTCCAAGATACAGTGGGGGTGCAAGCATTGGGTAAATATTCCCATTTCAAATGGGAGAAATTGGCCAAAACAAAGGGCCACAGACCCCACGCAAGTCTGAAACCCAGCTGGGAAGTCTTTAAATCCTAATGACTCCATGTCTCACATCCAGGCCATGCTGATGCAAGGGGTGGCTTGGGTAGCCACCACTGCTTTCATGGGCAGGCACTGAGTTTCTGTGGCTTTTGCAGGTGTATGGTGCAAGCTGTCAGTGGATCTACCATTCTGGTGTTTGGAGGAGGGTGGCTCTCTTCTCACAGCTTCACTAGGGAGTGCCCCAGTGGGGATTCTCTGTAGGGGCTCCAAACCCACAGTTCCCTTCTGCATTGCCCTAGCAGAGGTTCTTTATGAGGGCTCTGCCCCTGCAGCAGACTTCTACCTGGACATCCAGGCATTTCCATACATCCTCTGAAATCTAGCTGGAGGTTCCCAAAGCTCAACTCTTGTCTTCTGCACAACTGCAGGCACAACACCAGGTAGAAGCCATCAATGCTTGGGACTTGCACTCTTTGAAGCAATGGCCCAAGCTGTACTTGGGCCCCTTTTAGCACTGGATGGAGCTGGAGTGGTTGGGACACAGGGCACCATGTCCCAAAGCTGCACAGGGCAGTGGGACCCTGGGCCTGGCACATGAAGCCATTTGTCCTTCATAGGCCTCTGGGCCTGTGATGGAAGGGGCTGCTGTGAAGGTCTTTGTCATATGCTGCAGACATGTTTCCCCATTGTCTTGGCTATTAACATTTGGCTCCTTGTTACTTATCCAAACTTCCGCAGCAAACTTGAATTCCTTCCCAGAAAATGAGTTTTCTTTTCTACCACATGGTCAGGCCGCAAATTTATCAAACCTTTATGCTTTGCTAAGTTCCAATTCAAAGCATCTCTTTGTGAATGCATACAATTGGGTGCTTTCAGAATAAGTCAGGTTACCTCTTGAATGCTTTGCTGCTTAGAAATTTCTTCCACCAGATACCCTAAATTATCCCTCTCAAGTTCAAAGTTCCACAGATCTCCAAGGCAGGGGCAAAATGCTACCAGTCTCTTTGCTGAAGCATAGCATGAGTAACCTTTATTCCAGTTCCCAATTAGTTGCTCATCTCCATCAGAGACCATGTCAGCTTGGACTTCATTGTCCATATCACTATCAACATTTTGGTCAAAACTGTTCTACAAGTCTCTATGAAATTCCAAACTTTCCCACATCTTCCTGTCTTCTTCTGAGCCTTCCAAACTGTTCCAAACTCTGCCTGTTACCCAGTTCTAAAGTTACTTCCACATTTTCAGTTTATCATTATAGCAGTACCCCACTCTGCTAGTACAAATTCTCTTTATTATTCTGTTCTCACACTGCCATAAAGATACTACCTGATACTGGGTAACTTATAAAGAAAAGAGGTTTAATTGACTCACAGTTCCACATGGCTGAGAGGCCTCAGGAAACTAACAATCATGGTGTAAGGAGAAGGGGAAGCAGGTACCTTCCTCACAAGGTGGCAAGAGTGACAGAGCTTGCAGAGGAAACTGCAACTTTTAAAACCATCAGATCTCGTGAGAACTCACTCACTATCCCAAGAACAGCATGGGGGAAACCACCCTCATGATCCAATCACCTCCCACCAGACCCCTCTCTCAATACCTGGGGATTAAGATTTGAGATGAGATTTGGTTGGGGACACAGAGACAAACCATATCAGCCAGGGCCTGGTGGGGGAGGGTAAAATAGGGAACTGTTGTGCAATGGTTGTGAAATTTCAGTTATGTAAGATGAATAAATTCTGGAGATTTGCTGTATAACATAGTACCGGTAGTTAACAATATTTAAAGTTCAAGGGGGTAGATCTCATATTAAGTATTCTTCTTGCCCCTTCAAAAAAAAATCACACAAAAATCAAAACATGCACAAATCCAAACCCATAAAGCAACACAATGTTATTCTTGGAGGCAATGGATATATTTAATATCTTGATTGTGGTGATGGTATCATGGCTATATGTAGATATCCAAATTCATGTGCTTTTTTGTGAGTTTTTGTATATGTATGACTCAATAAACCTGTTGATATGGTTTTTCTGTGTCCCTACCCAAATCTCATCTTGAATTGGAGTTCCCATGTATTAGTCCATTTTCTCACTGCTGAGAAAGACATACTAAAGACTGGGTAATTTATCCTGAAAAAGAGGTTCAATGGACTCACACTTTCACATGGCTCAGGAGGCCTCACAATCACGTGGAAGGCAAAAGTCATATCTTACATGATGGCAGACAAAAGAGAAAATGAGAACCAAGCAAAAGGGGAAACTCTGTACAAAGTCATCAGATTTCGTGAGACTTATTTACTACCAGGTGAACAGTATGGGGGAAACCACCCCCATGATTCAATTATCTCCCACTGGGTCCCTCCCACAACATATGGGAATTATGGGAGATAAAATTGAAGATGAGATTTGGGTGGAGAGTATACCAAACCATATCATCCCATAATCCCACATGTCTTGGAAGCGACCCAGTGGGAGGTAATTTAATCATGGGGGCAGTTACCCCCATACTGCTGTTCTTATGATACTATGATAGTGAGTGAGTTCTCACAATATCTAATGGTTTTATAAGAGGCTTTTCTCTCTTTTCTCAGCACTCTTCCTTCCTGCCATCATGTGAAGAAAGAAGTGTTTTCTTCCCCTTCTGCCGTGATTGTAAGTTTCCTGAGGCTGCTTCAGCCATGCACAACTGTGAGTCAATCAAACCTCTTTCCTTTATAAATTACCCAATCTTGGGCAATTTTTTATAGTGGCATAAGAATGGATTAATACACCTGTGAAAAGTTTTTTAAAAATTCTAAACTAGAAATGGACTTGCTTTTTAAAAATTAGCCTATCATAAGGCATATGAGACAGATCCAGGAAGAAGAAAACTCATAACTTCCAATCACAGTCATGCACTGCATAACAATGTTTCAGTCAATGACGGTGGTCCCATAAGATTTGAAAGAAGCTGAAAAATTTCTATTGCCTAGTGTTATTGTAGCCATAGTAAAAACATAGCATACTTTATTTTTTATGATTTAATGTAGCCTAAGTATACAATGTTTATAAAGTCTACAGTAGTGCACAGTAATGTCCTAGGTTTTCACATTTACTCATCAATCACTCACTGACTCACCCAGAGCAACTTCCAGTCCTACAAGTTCTATTCAAGGCAAATGCTTTATACAAGTGTGTTCTTTTTTATCTTTTATACTGTATTTTCATAGTACCTTTTCCATGTTTAGATCCACAAATACTTACCACTGTGTTACAAATGCCTACAGTATTCAGCAAAGTAACCTGTTGTACAGGTTTGTAGCTTAGGAGCAACAGGCTATACTATATAGTCTAGGTATGTAGTACACTATACCATCTAGGTTTGTGTAAGCATACTCTGCACTCTATGGGGTAACCACAATGACAAAATCACCTTACCAGGTATTTCTCAGAACAATCTGTCTTTAAGCAACTCATGACTAAAGGTAATTAGTTCGTAGGATCACTAAACAAATAGTTGAATATTAATCAGTTTTAAGTTAAAACTTTGTCACTCATTCACAAGTCATTTGAGCAGTACATGTTGGATATAGGTTGCTGCAAAAGTGATTGCAGTTTCTGCCATCAAGCAAATAAAAAGGAAAAAGTTTCTAGTGACAGAGATTTCAGATATGGACATTTTTTGTACTTTTCTCATGCTAGATAACTCTTATGGTTGTAATTTTTATTGTGAGCTATAAGGTAGTATGGTATACTCTTTAAGAATTTAGTTTCTTAAACTATGTAAATTCAAATGTTAATTGAATGTTAATGTGAAAACCTAACTAACGTTAAGTTTTGTGGCATTTAATAGGTTTCTTGAGTTCTCTGAATCTCAGTTTCCCTCTAAGTAAATCCAGTATTGGTACAGGATCAATAAAGAAAACCTTCCGCAACTATTAAGTATTAATATTCAGGAGATTGCCATGAGTTTTCACAGTTGTAAAATTACAACTCCTTTCCAGCATTAAGATGGTAGATTTCTGGGTTTTTTTTTAGACCATATCTATATAAAGTGAAAGGGAGATTTATCAGTTATTAATTAACAGGAAAATACCCACTATATAATCAAGGTTTGTGAACAAATTGTATTAATAAAAACTGGTTGTATATTAATGACCCAATGAACAAATACTCATTTTTTAACCATAAGAAGTCAATCTAATTAAACCATCTTTTAAAGGTGATTTATTGTGCTGCAGCTCTAGTTATATTGTGCTCAGTTGTGCAAAATTGAGCCTTAGCCCCCCGCTACCTCATCCTTTTTTCCAAATTATATTTTTCATTGCATGTTTTTTCCTCACATTAAGGATTTTGCAATGTAAACAAATAATGTATACAATTAGCAACTTAATTTAGGTTGAATAGCATTTTCATCTGTGTTTGTGAAAAGGCACAACTTTTTTATTTTAAGAAACATCAACCCCATCAACAAGTGGGCAAAGGAGATGAACAGACACTTCTCAAAAGAAGACATTTATGCAGCCAACAGACACATGAAAAAATGCTCATCATCACTGGCCATCAGAGAAATGCAAATCAAAACCACAATGAGATACCATCTCACACCAGTTAGAATGGCAATCATTAAAAAGTCAGGAAACAACAGGTGCTGGAGAGGATGTGGAGAAATAGGAACACTTTTACACTATTGGTGGGACTGTAAACTAGTTCAACCATTGTGGAAGACAGTGTGGCAATTCCTCAGGGATCTAGAACTAGAAATACCATTTGACCCAGCCATCCCATTACTGCGTATATACCCAAAGGATTACAAATCATTCTGCTATAAAAACACATGCACACGTATGTTTATTGCGGCACTACTCACAATAGCAAAGACTTGGAACCAAACCAAATGTCCATCTATGATAGACTGGATTAAGAAAATGTGGCACATATACACCATGGAATACTATGCAGCCATTAAAAATGATGAGTTCATGTCTTTGTAGGGACATGGATGAAGCTGGAAACCATCATTCTTGGCAAACTGTCACAAGGACAAAAATCCAAACACCGCATGTTCTCACTCATATATGGGAATTGAAGAATGAGAACACTTGGACACAGGAAGTGGAACATCACACACCAGGGCCTGTTGTGGGGTGGGGAGAGGGGGAAGGGACAGCATTAGGAGATATACCTAATGTTAAATGACGAGTTAATGGGTGCAGCACACCAACATGGCACATGTATACATATGTAACAAACCTGCACGTTGTGCACATGTACCCTAGAACTTAAAGTATAATAAAAAATATATAAATAATAATAATAAAAATCTTAATTATCTTCTTACCAATACTGTTAAAGTACATATTTGTTGAAGATAATAATATTAGTGGAAATATGGTTTCACTTTCTCTCCCAATAGAAGAGTGAAAAACAAAATAAAATAGACCAAAAAAAAAAAAACCTTTTTTGCCTTTTGCAATTACAGTTGATCTCACAGCAGAAAATAACTCGTAATTGTTTTGTCAGTTTAGAGATCACACACAGAATTGTAGCATTTGTTTCATTTCACTCTGTGTCTTGAATTTATAGAATATGCTATTTGGGGAAGATTTTGGTTTCAAAGTACATTGTGAAATGTTGCCATCAAAATCAATATCTCTGAAAAATATGTACATGATGAATGGGATTTTGTACCTTTAATGATAACCTCCGCAGTTCTCAACCATTTCTCACTGTGAAGGACAAAGTAGTTATCATAAAATAAACTTACATCAGGGTTTCCGTTGTTTTCTTCAAACTGTGGATTGATTTCTCACATTTGGATTTCACTGACTGCTTGACCTAAAATTGGCTCATTGATTGTGATACATCTTTCTGTGCTTCTTCCAGTAATTGTCTGCCAGGGAATGTGACTTAAAAGTTAAATGCTAAATAATTTGTGTAGGATCAGAAGACATCAATAATAAACCCAAGAATTAAATGTATAGTATATAATGAAATATTGATAATCTTCAAGAAATAAATAACACTCTGAGTAGCAATATCCATTAAAACCCATATATATGGTTATTATATATATATATATATATATTTTTTTTTTTTGAGGCAGGATCTAGCTCTGTCGCCTAGGTGGGAGTGCAATGGCACATCGTGGCATACTGCAGCTATAACCTCCAAGGCTCAAGCTATTCTCCCACTTCAACCTCCCAAGTAGCTGGAACTACAGGTGCATACCACCATGTCCAGCTAATTTTGTTGATTTCTAGTAGAGGCAGAATCTCCCTATGTCACCTAGGCTGGTCTCGAACTCCTGAGCCGAAGTGATCCTCCTGCCTCAGTGTCCCAAAGTGCTGGGATTCAAACGCTTCCAATTTAAAATGGCCTTATAGCATAGATGTTCATAATTCTAATACCGTTCAAAATTGTTATCTGAACTATGGAAAACATTAATGTGTTTATTAATGATAAAAGAAAACATCTCAGACATGCTGTTCTTGGAAAATCAACTTTAACTGAGGCAGCAAGGGAAAAACATGTGACCTCTCCTCTCTCATTCTTCTTACTCCTAAATTTAAATCAGAGCCCACAAACTTAAATGGCTGAAAGAATTGTACCATTAACATATATGCATAAAGAGAGATGGGTATCAGTCAATAAGTATATTTTGAATGCCATCCATATTATCTGCTTAATTTCACTGCTGCTTATAATGACCAAACAGGTCATACCTCGGTTTAGAGCAGTGTATGAAACTTGGCTTAGACCATATCCTCATTCTGGCTCACTTGTAGCATACGGTGTCTCTGTCTTTCATCTGCTATAACTCCAGTACATCTTACACACCTCTATATTGATCTTCTAAATATTAGGTTGACAGTACTTTTAATGGCAAAAACCGCAATTACTTTTGCACTAACCTAATACCTAAACTGATTATGTCGTTTTTCTGTTTAAAATGACCTTTATCTTTCCCTTGTTACTTGATGCAAACACATCACTTTCCAATATCATCTTCTCCCTCTCATTTCACTGTGCAGCCTGTGCTCTGGCTATACTAAATGTCTCACTATGGCTCTTCAGTGTCTCAGGATTCTTCCATGACCAACATTATCCCCTAATATCCTTCATTTCCCTAAATTTACATAATTTGTGAATCTTTTCTTTAAGATCAGTGATTTTTTTTTTTGAGATGGGGTCTCCCTCTGTCGCCCAGACTGGAGTGCAGTGGTGTGATCTCTGCTCACTGCAATTTCTGCCTCCCAGGTTCATGCGATTCTCCTGCCTCAGCCTCCTGAGTAGCTGAGATTACAGACATGCACCACCACACCTGGCTAATTTTTGTATTTTTAGTAGAGACTGGGTTTCACCATGTTGGTCAGGCTGGTCTCAAACTCCTGACCTCATGATCCACCCACCTAGGCCTCCCAAAGTGCTGGGATTACAGGTGTGAGCCACTGTGCCCAGCCAAAATCAGCTATTTGTTTTTTTAAATCTAGGACCCTGGTTCTACCTATACCTATTCCACTTCTCATATAGTACTTCAATTTGCCATATATGTATGTATTTCTACTACTTGACTTACAAGGCAAAGAAAAATGCTCATTTATCTCTAGTACTCAAGAGATTTTCAATTAATGTGCGTGTGTGTGTGTGTGTGTGTGTGTGTGCTGGAAAATTTTAAAAGGCATGCTTCCCCTATTTTCATGTTAACTGGTATTATTCTGTACACAATCCATATATTTACCATTATTTTCTAGCCTTGACATAAGTTCCTTCCGTATCTATGATTACGATTTGCTGCCTTTCTGTAGAGCTTTCATCTGCTTTTTATTCAAGTAACAGAATAACAATCCTTGAAATTTGAACGTTTTTAAAGCAACTGAAACTGTTTAGCTGTCTGCTTTTCACCTAGCAGATTTTTCTATGACATCATGTACCTGGGTCTCAATTAGACTTAATAAAACAAAATGAAAAAAGCACAATAAACTTATATTTGGTGTGTGCATGTGTGTGAGTATGTGTGTGTTTAAATAGCAAGGACTGGAGCTAGTGATTTGAAAAATTCATGCTGTGAGCCGGGCGCGGTGGCTCACACCTGTGATCCCAGCACTTTGGGAGGCCAAGGTGGGCAGATCACAAGGTCAAGAGATCGAGACCAGCCTGGCTAATATGGTGAAACCCTGTCTCTACTAAATATACAAAAAATTAGCCGGGTGTGGTGGCGGGTGCCTGTAGTCCCAGCTACTCAGGAGGCTGAGGCAGGAGGATGGCGTGAAGCCAGGAGGCAGAGGTTGCAGTGAGCTGATATTGCGCCACTGCACTCCAGCCTGGGTGACAGAGTGAGACTCTGTCTCAGAAAAAAAAAAAAAAAAAAAAAAAAAAAGAAAGAAAAATTCATGCTGTGGTATTCCAGAACATATGTTATTATTTATATATCCATAAAAATCTCTATTTTCTTTATTGGACTTACAATATTGTTAATGCCTGTCTTTGTGATGATTTTGCTATTATTGTAATATTCTTTTAATTAGGCTTCCTTTAAAATTGATTGCAACTGGATCCCTTCCTTACACCTTATACAAAAATTAATTCAAGATGGATTAAAGACTTATATGTTAGACCTAAAACCATTAAAATCCTACAAGAAAACCTAGGCAATACCATTCAGGACATAGGCGTGGGCAAGGACTTCATGTCTAAAACACCAAAAGCAATGGCAACAAAAGCCAAAATCGACAAATGGGATCTCATTAAACTAAAGAGCTTCTGCACAGCAAAAGAAACTATCATCAGAATGAACAGGCAACCTACAGAATGGGAGAAAATTTTTGCAACCTACTCATCTGACAAAGGGCTAATATCCAGAATCTATAATGAACTCAAACAAATTTACAAGAAAAAAACAAACAACCCCATCAAAAAGTGGGCAGAGGACATGAACAGACACTTCTCAAAAGAAGACATTTATGCAGCCAGAAAACACATGAAGAAATGCTCATCATCGTTTGTGTCCTTTGTAGGGACATGGATGAAACTGGAAAACATCATTCTCAGTAAACTATCGCAAGGACAAAAAACCAAACACCGCATGTTCTCTCTCATAGGTGGGAATTGAACAATGAGAACTCATGGACACAGGAAGGGGAACATCACACTCCAGGGACTGTTGTGGGGTGGGGGGAGGGGGGAGGGACAGCATTAGGAGATACACCTAATGCTAAATGACGAGTTAATGGGTGCATGAAATCAACATGGCACATGGATACATATGTAACAAACCTGCACATTGTGCACATGTACCCTAAAACCCTAAAGTATAATAAAAAAAAATAATAATAAAAAAAAAATAAATAAAAAAAAAAAAGAAAAAAAATTGATTTCAAAAACTGACGGAAGAGCATATAGTCATTTTGTACCTTCTTGAAGAAAGAAAATTATATATATACATACAAAATGGAGTTTAAGGCTTTATTTTCTCAGATTTGGGTATTTTTCCTGATCTCTTTAAAAGCATCACCTACATTTTTATTAAGCCATTCTTTTTTACTAATAAATGTTATAATTTCTTATTGTCACATTATTTTAATATTGCTCTGTCCTCTTCCATTTGTTTGGCCTAGTACAAAGTTCTAAAATTGTTTTCTGATTTCCATGTTCATCTGAGAATTCAGGTTGTGAATTCAGGCTTTGATGACAAATCTAGTTCGAAGAACATTTTTGCCAGTTATTACCTCCATCTTGATCAAGATACTTAACCTTTCTAAGCCACAGAGATAATGGAAATAATACTAAAATCCAGTCCACAGAGTTGGGAAATTTAAATAAGAAAATGCGTGTAAAACAAGCTGCAAATTTTTTAGAACATAATAAGCATTCAATAAATGTTAGTTGTCATGATAATGATGATGATAATATTTTCTCTGTGTCCATTTACACTGTACCCTTTTCAGTCTAGCTTCCACATATGTTGTTTCACGCTATAACAATTGCTCTCTGTAATGATAATGATTCATTAATTCATTCAATAAGATCTATGATGTACCAGGCACTGTTCTAGTGGTTGGAGATACAGCAGTATACGAACAAAAATCCAAGTCCTTTTAAACCTACATTTGTGTTAGGGAAAGAGGTAATACACACGTAAGTGAATTATGTTGTGCTTTAGGTGATAATAAGCACCATGGAGAAAAATAAAGCATAAATTAAGTACAGATAACCAGGAAACAATGATGTTTTAATAAAGGCATATTTGAATGATACTTGAATAAAGGCAAAAAAGGCGGGAAGGCACTTGTGCTAATATCTTGGGAAAGAGCATTTCAAGTACAGGGCAAATGTTTACTATGTGTGGCAACTAGAATTAGGTCAGAAAGCTGTACGGGTTAGAGTGTGGCTAGAGATCAGTTCCATTGTGATAGTATAAGCCATTGTCACACTTTGCTTTTCCTCAAGTCAGTAGAGGTCTTGAACCTTTTGATAATCATACCTTTCTCATTTTAAGATTGCTGTATATGTCTGTTCACAGTAAGAATAGGGCAAAGGTGCACCACAAGGTACCTAAGTGGAACACCTGTTTTCCACACATACTATTCCCTGTCCTCATTGTGCAGAACGAGCTCTACCTTCTGCTGATCAGGGTCATCACTACTCCTCTTCCCAGGTGGTCCCTTGTAGTGTATCCTGACAAGAATGTTTCTTGTTTGGGCAGTGGGATCTCTGGCACTAAAATACTCAGAGTGATGGGGCCAGGAAGCACAAGATCTTTCAATGGCTGTTTGGAAGGATTGATAAGTGGGGTCACTCATGCTTCCACCCTTTAAAGGAATGACCTGTGTACCTGTATATGTTTCCTACTGCAGATACAGCACTATACCATGGTCTTTGATTTAGAGAATATACTATGTCCTGAAGGACAATGTATCATTTCTTCAGGGTGCTTCTTTTATTTCCACCTTTAGAAGACTGGTACAGCATTGTATGAAGCTAGCTCCTTCTGGAAAGTGTGGTACAGGAGTTGGCCAGTAGATTCTATGGACATGGGCTTACCCTCATACCTTCTATATTGTAAGAAGAATCTCCTGGCCAGATTTTATGCTGTGTGGGATTCCATACCTATGCATTAGGCATTGCATAAGTTCTTCAGTGGTAACATTGACTGATGCTCTGCAAAGAAGAAAAGAAAACCAACCCCAAAATCAGTATGTTTCCCTGTGAGAACAAACCACTGGCCCTTCCAGGATTGAAGTGGGTGGATGTAGCAATTTGCCACAAACTTGCTGGACAGTCTTCTTAAAGAAGAGTGCCATATCTGGAGCTCAGTTTTGGTCTGTTGTTAACAAGTTGGACAATCAGAGGTAGATTTACCTAGGTAAATGGAGTCTATAATTTTGATGTTCATATGTCTCTTTCTATCTGCCACTGTAGCCCCTCTAGTCCAGCCTTAGGCTTGATTTCAGTTGTGTTATTTCCATCTTGTGATGGACTGCTGATAGGGCTGTTTTATTTGGCAGGTCTGAAAGAAGCTAACTCATAATGAGTAGTTCTGGACATATATTCACTTGAAGCCACATTGGTTAAACATGCAGTTTCTACCAGTTCCCAAAAGCATGCCAAGTGTTGCTTCTCAGCTTATCAAAACATATAATTATCTTCTCTGGATACTTGGCCTTGCTCCAGAATTCCAGTGGCCTGCATCTGATTCTTATGAATTTGCTGTAAGCTCCACATTGCATCTTTTCCCATCATTGACAGCTCCATAACTCTAATGTCTGCCAGACTGCATGATACAAGTTGCAAAGCTGATTGCATCAATATATGCACCTCCTACAGCATCTTTTCCTTCTCCAGGCCCTATTCAATGTTGGAAGCCTTAGTTTCACCTGGTATGTGAGCCAGAGAAAAATTCCTAAATGTGGAATGTGTTGGGTCTACAGCTTAAAGAGATCTACCAGACACTATGGCTTCATTCTTTTTGGTAGGAAATGCAGTGTCTTTTTGTTTGTGGAGAAACTCAGAATGCCTTTGACCACTAGACCCCTGATAATTTCACTGGAGTGAAACATCTCTGAAACTGGCTAGGATTGTTTTCTCATACTCTGGAGCACATGTGTCTCCCCACAGCTTCTAGAATACTAGCCTTCTCATGCTCATCCTGTCCAATCAACATGATATCCATCAGTATAAGAGAGGAGTGAGATGTTCTATGCAATGTCCAGGTGGTACAGACTAGATTATGACAGAGAATAGAAGAGTTAACATAGCCCTGAGGCAAACACATAAATGAAAATTCTTGTCCCTTCTGTATGAATGTCAACTATTTCTTATTCTTTTTCCTAATCGGAACAGTAAGTAACATGTTCACCAAAGTAATGGCTGCAAATCATATACCTGAGGCTTTAATAATTTGTTCAGCAATGATAACACATCAAGAGCAGCAGCTGCTATTGTTGCTATGACTTCATTAAATCTAATATATAGTCTATAGTTATTCTCCATAACTATCCATTTATTCAGGGGCCAGGCTTGTGAATTAAATAGAGATATAACATGGACCATCACCCTTGTATCCCTAGTCTTTAATCATACTGCTAATCTCTGCCATAGCCTCATAACCCCTGGGATATGATGTTGGTTTCTATTTTACTACTTGGCTGAAGGTTGATGAGTGGAGGGTGGAGAGCTTCAGAAGTTTCCATTTGGCCTTTCCTGATATGATAACTCTGACTCTCCAAACTAAGGACTTGTATGGCCAGTATGCCAAATATAAATATTCCCTAGGGACTGGGGAACTGACCACTGGGTTGGGTTCCTAGGCCCCATGGGCACACTGTGAGTTGGAATTTAGCCTGCACTCCATTTTTTACTTGCTCTCCATACATTGCTATTCTAATAAGAGGATGTGGTGGAACTTTGGGCCTAGTTTGTGCTAGCAAATTTGTGTTAGAAAATTCCTTAAATATTCGGTGAATAGTGCTTTTCTGGGGTCTCTAGTGGGTCTTCTGCCCTTACATAACATATCCATTTTAGCATGCCCACTTTTTTTAGCCTCTTAATTCATTTGTCTACCATCTACCAGGGTAACACAGTATACTTCACTAAGTGTTGGCTAAAATTCCTTAGCGCCCTACGAGCTTCTAAGAGCTACTCAAGAAACAATTTTGCTTCTACTTATGGTGTCCTTGGTTGAGTATTCAATCCCAAATTCCAATAAAATGTCATACTTCCTCAGTCAATGAATTCTTGCTTATCTATACTTAAATTCTGGCACTCTTAATCAAGCACTCTTAAAATTCTGTCTCAGGAGAGCTCTCCTGGATCCTGTTCATTAATGACAATGAATTCTTGCAATTCCTTATTGCATACTGTCTTTATCCTCCCTTAAAAGACTCAGCACATCTCCCACTGGGTTATGCTAGGATTTAAAACTGCTCACCAGCTTGGTGGTCAGGAGAGGAGGTGGAAGGACACTTGATGCTTCATGGGAGAGAGGCTCCTGCAACATATTTCAGCACAGTGAAGTGCTAACTCTTACCAGAGAAGAATGGGTCCCTCTTTTGCTAGACCAGAATCTGATCAAGTAAGTAGACTCCATCCAGATGTACTCGAACTATATGTAACTTTTCAGGTTTTCTCTACCAGGGCCCTTTGTATAACAGACCCTTTCTTCAAGAAATCAATACAATTTAGCAGTACTCAGCCAACTCTACTGTCTTTGTAGGCATTTCTGCCAATATTTTTCAAATGCTTACATCATTTCACCTCCCAAGGAACTCCTTTCCATTGAGACTTCCTCCCCTCCCCTCCCTCCTTCCCTCCTTCCCTCCTTCCCCCCTTTCCTCTTTCCCTCCTTCCCCTCTTCCCTTCCCTTCCCTCCCTTCCCTTCCCCTCCCCTCCACTCCCCTTCTCCCTCCCTCCTCCCTCCCTCCCTCCCTCCCTCCCTCCCTCCCTTCCTTCCTTCCTTCCTTCCTTCCTTCCTTCCTTCCTTCCTTCCTTCTTTCCTTCCTTGTCTTTCTATCATTACAGGTAACATCATTGGCAATGTGCTAGCACTTTGTGCCGAGGAGTATCCATTTCTCATTTATAAAGGAGAATGATGTCCTCTCCAACTGTTGAGTGACGAGTGAGTCAGTCTCTTTACCCATTTAATGGCCTGGTTTTTTTTTTGATCACTCAACTTATGTACAGCTTATCTTTGTCTAGGTCCAACAAGAGGTAGACATTAAGGCAGGCTTAACCAGGCAAGGCTTTTATTAGAAAAAAATGCCTCTGTGACAGAAATGGGGAGGGAGCTGGATAAAACTGGGGGATGAAAATCTGACCCCTTGTAAAAGAAGGTTGAAAGGAAACAGTTTGCTCTGCAATGTAAGAAGGTTCAGCATGATCATCAGAGAGTCCTAGAGCCAAAGCTGGGTATAAGAAGAGACCTATGTTCTTCGGGAATAATCTTGTTTCAGGATCCTCGTGTGCTCAGTCATTGGCTTGCAGAAGCCAATAAAAGGCACACTCTTGGTGAAAATATGGTACATTCAGAGTGCAGCAGGCTTTGGCCATTTAAGGTCCTTAGAGTTGAAAGTCTGAGGTGCACCTCATGCCTGTCACACTTGGTGAATAAAAATAATATGTTAGTCCAGGGTTTGGGGCGGGCCAGCTTACAAACTCAAATGACTATAGGAATGAGGCAGGTAATATCAATGAACTAGGCAGCCTGGCTAGTGGAAAGAAACATTGCTCAAGCTTGAAGATAACCTCGCCTCAGTGCTGGAAAAACAACAGAGTTTGGTGCTGTGATGGTATGACTGTTTCTTAGAAAACTCAGAGTCTAGCATTGCCAGATCTTCTGATTTTATTTTGAAGAAGCATGAAATGTAGGTATTTATGTAATGTACACATTTCAAATAATGATAAAAAATTTTTAAAAATGTACTGTATTTGCCGAATGTATTAAGTTGATTTTGGCCTAAAGAATTGGGTTTGTGTTTCTCAATTTAACTCTTAGTAGAATATTCGTCCTTCTTACCTTCCTCTCTGTGTACATATTGCAGGAAGAATGCTAGGTCTCAGATTATTCACTCTGTACTTCCAAACGCAGGATCCAGTAACTATCCCCTATCCTTTCTTCTCTGTACTTGAATTCTTCATAGTAATTGAATTCTTGGCATTGCTGCATAAAAAAAAAAAAAAAAAAAGCAAAGGATTGAGATAGCCAGTGGAGGCAAATTCTGTCTCCTTGTGCTGTGCCAGTGTCATAGTCTGTGATAAGGATCCCTCAAACCCTTCTTTACCAGCTGCCTTTGATACACTTGCCAATATCCTTAGCAGACCCATTGCTGCTATAGCATAGCCATCACCATTTCAACTCTCCTTCCACACGTAGGCATCTGCCATTTGCCAGCTCCCTCTTATTTTTTAGATTGGCAAAGCAAGAAAATAAGATTTCGGATTTTTTTTCCTTGCTGTAAAAACCTTAGCATCAACATTTTTCTAAAGCCAGGGTGGGCTGAGAGCTAAGTTTGCCACATTTAATCAGTCAATGGATGCGTAGTAGTTTTCGTCTGAATCTTAAAGCAGTCCTTGACCCAGGTAATAATATGAACATTTGTGTTCTTTGTTTTTTTCTTATTTAGAACCTCTTCTATGAAGGAAGTGGAATTGGCCCCAAGCACCCTTTAGAGCATGTTTCTATGCTTTCCATTTCAGAGTCATCATTTTCCCATTCACTAATAACAGAAACTTAAGGAAGTAAATCTGTCTCCCACATATCCCTCCACATTGTGATCATTCCTTTCTTTGAATTAGTCTCATTAAATATATTGTTGTATCTTTTCACCTTTGCTGAAGTGTCACATCCTAGTAAAGAGCATTTCGAGAGACTGGGGCCCATTCATAGACATTATTTTCAACCCCATGTGGCCCCAAGCTGAACTGTTTATTTATTCTTAATGTTAAAAAGCAGTTTAAAATAAGAAATAAAATATGTTATTATTTACTCCAGTCTGGGTGACAGAGTGAGATCCTGTCTCAAAAAAAATAGAAGAAGAAATATTATTATTGAAGCATGTATAGATATAGAAGACTTATTAATCCATCTTCTTATAAAAACACTGCCATGAAGCTTACATGTGCTCTAAGAATGTTATTGAGAATGTCATTCAGTACATTAAAAAGGATCTTTTATGAAAGAGTCTGCAGGATACATTTTGCTCTCATCTCGGAAGAGTTATTATTCCCCTTGAGAAACTGTTACTAGAAAGGGGTCCTGATCCAGACCCCAAGAGAGGGAAGAGAAGGTCTTTGGGTCTTGCACAAGAAAGAATGAAGGAGAAGTCCAAACGGTACAGTGAAAGCAAGTATTTTAACAAAGAAGAGGAATAAAAGAATGGCTACTCCATAGGTCACTGTACAGAAGGCTGCTGGATCCCCATTTTTATGGTTATTTCTTGATTATATGCTAAACAAGGTGTGGATTATTCATGCCTCCCTTTTTTAGACCATATGGGGTAACTTCCTGATGTTGCAATAGCATTTGTAAACTGTCATGGTGCTGGCGGGAGTGTACCAGTGAGGATGACCAGAGGTCACTTTATCACCATCTTGGTTTTGGTGAATCTTAGCTGGCTTCCTTACTGCAGCTTGTTTTATCAGCAAGGTCTTTATGGCCTGTATCTTGTGCCAACCTCCCATGTCATCCTGTGACTTAGAATGCCTATCCTTCTGGGAATGCAGCCCAGTAGATCTCAGCCTTATTCTACCCAGCCCCTATTTAAAATGGGATTGCTCTGGCTCAAATGCCTCTGACAAAGCTAGTTGTTTTTTTGTCTTAAGACACTAACAATTATGTAGCTGAATAAATATCATTCTTCTGGAAATCTTGGAGCCAATTTGTGAACCCTCCACAAAGGTTAATGCCATATATTTTGTGTTAAGCTCATGCTGGCTCCATTTTACTTCCTCATCCTTATTTTCTCTTTACTTTGTTTTTCTTGTCTTTTTTTAAAGCTAGTTTTACCTTGCTGTATGGCCTGTGCCTTTCACAGTATATCCTCTTTAAAGTTCTTTCTGGACCAAAGCAACATATAAACAAGTTATACATAAAGTCAGCACCCCTCCAACTAACAAGTTCCAAATGACATAGAATGGCTACATTTGAGATGTAAATACCATGTAGGAGTCCATGGGAACCTTTAGCCTGTCTGACTCAAAGATACATTACCATAGGTGGGATTCATTTTACAGTTCTTTCCCGAGTATATGGTGACATTTTTTAAAAGCACATTGCAGAATGAATGTATTTTGGGTCAATCAGAAGAAAACTTAGGAAGTATGGCTGCAGATGTTAATATTCTTTTTTTTTTTTTTTTGAGACAGATTCTCACTGCTGCCCAGGCCAGAGTGCAGTGGCGCGATCTCTGCCCACTGCAACCTCCACCTCCTGGGTTCAAGTGATTCTGCTGCCTCAGCCTCCTGAGTAGGTAGGACTACAGGCACCTGCCACTGTGCCCAGCCAATTTTTGTATTTTTTTTTTTTTTTAGTAGAGATGGGATTTTACCATGTTGGCCAGACTGGTCTTGAACTCCTGGCCTCAAGTGATCTGCCTGCCTTGGCCTCCCAAAGTGCTGGGATTACAGGCGTGAGCCACCGTACCTGGCCTGATGTTGATATTCTTAAATCCTTGTTTCTCACAAGCATCAGGATAATCCTGTGAAATGTGACTTTCCAAAAAAAAAAAAAGAAACCAAACAAATTGGACCTTCTAAACCTGGTCATTTCTAAAGTAGAGAATACTTCCTACTCTGCTCTTTTATCCAGATAGAGGTAAAAAGAATGTTATGAGCAGGATGGTTTTTCATTTAACATCTGAGGCTTAAGGCTTTTTTTTAAAGGCCTTTTTTAGATCAATAACTTCTCAAAAGCAAACTCAAAAGTCTATCTCAGTTGATATTGTCTTTCATATTTTTTCATACAGTATGATCATTGAATTCTATATTTGATCATTTGCAAACTTTGTTGCTTTATTTTGATGATACATAAATTTATCCTTATTATTTATATACTAAAATTTAAAATACTGGTCCCGTAACTTAAGTTTTTTCAAACTGCTAAAGAGTTAAAGTGTTGTGGAGGAACTAACCTCTCCAAAAAGGTGGATAAACCATTTCCACTGCCTAGAACCCTCCAATAGCTTCCCAGTGCATTTAGAATAAACTCTAACTCAGTGTCATGACTCGTCATTCTTCCCTGGCCTGATGCCTACCTCCTCCTCTGACCTCACCTCCTGCCACTATGTCCCTTGTTATCTGGGTCTAATAGAGTTCTTCCTTCTATTCTTCTAGTAGCCGATGTTGGTTCCCTCTCAAACATGTGCACTTACTCCTCCCTTTCATGAAACCTTCCCCTTGAATCTTCAAATGGCTAGTTCTTTCTCCTTATTCAAATTTGACTTAAACACACCTTTTAAGAGGGCTTTGCTGAACATTTAGTCTATATTAGACAACTTTCCTGTGACCTCATGCAATCATTCTCCATCACATTATTCTTTTGTTTATGTTATAAAACTGATTACAACAACTAGTTTATTTCTTAGTTTACCTATTGACTGTTTGGTTTCCTCTGATGAATGTAAACTCCTTGAAGGAGTGAGCTAGTTTGTCTTTTGATTGCCTCATCTCCTGTTTCTATGGCAGACCTGTTCTGTTCTAATCAGTTCTCAATCAACATTGCTTATTTTAATGAATGAAAAAAAAGTGCACTGACTTACAGAGACAATTCTAGATATGAATCTCAGTGGTGCTTTACCAAGGTGGTGAGTGGCCATCCTGGGAAGGTCTTCTTCCTCTACTCTTCAGCAGCTGGGATAATGAGGACCGAGAGTGCCAAAAGCTTCTTCACTCAGTGATAGTGGGGTTTTTCCCATGGAAAATTGGAATCCTGGAAATATATCACTCTTAGTTTTAGAAGGCTCAATTATATAGCACAATAGGGCATTCTGTAAGATTTACTTTACACTTTGTCAAATCTCAACAGTTACACTTGAAAACCTTGAGTACTTTCCACTTGAATCTCTTAATTGAAAATCATATAGATTTTGCTTGTCTATGTTAAAGTTTGTCTCAAAACCGTCAAACCCTGAAATCTGGAGTTACGCAATGTGATTATATAAACCAGAAAATCATTAGAATGAAATTGGCTTCCAAACTCAGTATTATTGTCTTTTTTCCTGTTTTACCACATATTGGATGGAAAAACTACTTCATAATTTAACCTCACATTGTATTCAAAATATATAAGAGATAATTTGTGAAAAACCATGATGAGAAAGTGATAATATGAATTGTTTATATTGTGTGCCAGGCACTTTTCTAAGCACACTGATCTTATTTATTCCCAAAACAAACTTCTGTGGCAGTGCAGCTATGGTTCCATTTTACGAACAAGGAGACTGAGGAAAAGAACGTAGAGATAGTTAATGTGGAATGAGGATTTGGATCCAGATAATATGATAGGTGGCCTTTGTAGCTTTCATCTGGGAGAAAGAAGAGTATTTTCTACCCTCTCAGCAGAGGACCCAGGTGGACGTTGCTCTATCTATTGTTTGCCTGAATCACAGTCTGGGCAGATTGAAAAGTATTTTGCCCTAGGGGTGTCCCTTAGAATCTTCCTTCCCCTCACCTAAAATTCTCGTGCCCACAGGTCTTCGGACATGCTGTTCAATCTTTCTATAAAGATTTCTATTCCATGGATTTATTTAATTATAAAAATATTTGCTCACTCTGGACAATTTTACAAGGAGTAAAAATATATAACAGTATAAAAATCTCCTGTAATCTCTATTGTTAATCATTGTTCCTTTTCTTCCAGTCTCTTATTTTTATTTATTTATTTATTTATTTATTTTTATTATTATAGTTTAGGTTTTAGGGTACATGTGCACAATGTGCAGGTTTGTTACATACGTATCCATGTGCCATGTTGTTTGCTGCACCCATTAACTCGTCATTTAGCATTAGGTATATCTCCTAATGCTGTCCCTCCCCCCTCCCCCCACCCCACAACAGTCCCCGGAGTGTGATGTTCCCCTTCCTGTGTCCATGAGTTCTCATTGCTCGGTTCCCACCTATGAGTGAGAACATGCGGTGTTTGGTTTTTTGTCCTTGTGATAGTTTACTGAGAATGATGGTTTCCAGCTTCATCCACGTCCCTACAAAGGACATGAACTCGTCATTTTTTATGGCTGCATAGTATTCCATGGTGTATATGTGCCACGTTTGATTACTCCAGTCTATTGTTGTTGGACATTTGGGTTGGTTCCAACTCTTTGCTATCGTGAATAGTGCTGCAATAAACATACGTGTGCATGTGTCTTTATAGCAGCATGATTTATAATCCTTTGGGTATATACCCAGTAATGGGACGGCTGGGTCAAATGGTATTTCTAGTTTTAGATCCCTGAGGAATCACCACACTGACTTCCACAATGGTTGAACTAGTTTACAGTCCCACCAACAGTGTAAAAGTGGTCCTATTTCTCCACATCCTCTCCAGCACCTGTTGTTTCCTGACTTTTTAATGATGGCCATTCTAACTGGTGTGAGATGGTATCTCATTGTGGTTTTGATTTGCATTTCTCTGATGGCCAGTGATGATGAGCATTTTTTCATATGTTTTTTGGCTGCATAAATGTCTTCTTTTGAGAAGTGTCTGTTCATGTCCTTCACCCACTTTTTGATGGGGTTGTTTGTTTTTTTCTTGTAAATGTGTTTGAGTTCATTGTAGATTCTGGATATTAGCCCTTTGTCAGATGAGTAGGTTGCAAAAATTTTCTCCCATTCTGTAGGTTGTCTGTTCACTGTGATGGTAGTTTCTTTTGCTGTGCAGAAGCTCTTTAGTTTAATTAGATCCCATTTGTCAATTTTGGCTTTTGTTGCCATTGCTTTTGGTGTTTTAGACATGAAGTCCTTGCCCACACCTATGTCCTGAATGGTATTGCCTAGGTTTTCTTGTAGGATTTTAATGGTTTTGGGTCTAACATTTAAGTCTTTAATCCACCTTGAATTAATTTTTGTATAAGGTGTAAGGAAGGGATCCAGTTTCAGCTTTCTACATATGGCTAGCCAGTTTTCCCAGCACCGTTTATTAAATAGGGAATCTTTTCCCCATTGCTTGTTTTTGTCAGGTTTGTCAAAGATCAGATAGTTGTAGATATGCAGCATTATTTCTGAGGGCTCTGTTCTGTTCCATTGATATATGTCTCTGTTGTGGTACCAGTACCATGCTGTTTTGGTTACTGTAGCCTTGTAGTATAGTTTGAAGTCAGGTAGCGTGATGCCTCCAGCTTTGTTCTTTTGGCTGAGGATTGACTTGGCAATGCGGGCTCTTTTTTGGTTCCATATGAACTTTAAAGTCGTTTTTTCCAATTCTGTGAAGAAAGTCATTGGTAGGTTGATGGGGATGGCATTGAATCTATAAATTACCTTGGGCAGTATGGCCATTTTCACGATATTGATTCTTCCAACCCATGAGCATGGAATGTTCTTCCATTTGTTTGTATCCTCTTTTATTTCATTGAGCAGTGGTTTGTAGTTCTCCTTGAAGAGGTCCTTCACATCCCTTGTAAGTTGGATTCCTAGGTATTTTATTCTCTTTGAAGCAATTGTGAATGGGAGTTCACTCGTGATTTGGCTCTCTGTTTGTCTGTGATTGGTGTACAAGAATGCTTGTGATTTTTGTACATTGATTTTGTATCCTGAGACTTTGCTGAAGTGGCTAATCAGCTTAAGGAGATTTTGGGCTGAGACAGTGGGGTTTTCTAGATATACAATCATGTCATCTGCAAACAGGGACAATTTGACTTCCTCTTTTCCTAATTGAATACCCTTTATTTCCTTCTCCTGCCTGAATGCTCTGGCCAGAACTTCCAGCACTATGTTGAATAGGAGTGGTGAGAGAGGGTATCCCTGTCTTGTGCCAGTTTTCAAAGAGACTGCTTCCAGTTATTGCCCATTCAGTATGATATTGGCTGTGGGTTTATCATAGATAGCTCTTATTATTTTGAGATACATCCCATCAGTACCTAATTTATTGAGAGTTTTTAGCATGAAGGGTTGTTGAATTTTGTCAAAGGCCTTTTCTGCATCTATTGAGATAATCATGTGGTTTTTGTCTTTGGTTCTGTTTATATGCTGGATTACATTTATTGATTTGCGTATGTTGAACCAGCCTTGCATCCCAGGGATGAAGCCCACTTGATCATGGTGTATAAGCTTTTTGATGTGCTGCTGGATTTGGTTTGCCAGTATTTTATTGAGGATTTTTGCATCAATGGTCATCAAGGATATGGGTCTGAAATTCTCTTTTTTGGTTATGTCTCTGCCAGGCTTTGGTATCAGGACGATGCTGGCCTCATAAAATGTGTTAGGGAGGATTCCCTCTTTTTCTATCGATTGGAATAGTTTCAGAAGGAAAGATACCAGTTCCTCCTTGTACCTCTGGTAGAATTCGGCTGTCAATCCATCAGGTCCTGGACTCTTTTTGGTTGGTAAGTTATTGATTATTGCCACAATTTCAGAGCCTGTTATTGGTCTATTCAGAGATTCAACTTCTTCCTGGTTTAGTCTTGGGAGGGTGTATTTGTCCAGGAATTTATCCATTTCTTCTAGATTTTCTAGTTTATTTGTATAGAGGTGTTTGTAGTATTCTCTGATGGTAGTTAGTATTTCTGTGGGATCAGTGGTGATATCCCCTTTTTCATTTTTTATTGCATCTATTTGATTCTTCTCTCGTTTCCTCTTTATTAGTCTTGCTAGTGGTCTATCAATTTTGTTGATCTTTTCAAAAAACCAGCTCCTGGATTCATTAATTTTTTGAAGGGTTTTTTTGTGTCTCTATTTCCTTCAGTTCTGCTCTGATTTTAGTTATTTCTAGCCTTCTGCTAGCTTTTGAATGTGTTTGCTCTTGCTTTTCTAGTTCTTTTAATTGTGATGTTAGGGTGTCAATTTTGGATCTTTCCTGCTTTCTCTTGTGGGCATTTAGTGCTATAAATTTCCCTCTACACACTACTTTGAATGTGTCCCAGAGATTCTGGTATGTTGTATCTTTGTTCTCATTGGTTTCAAAGAACATCTTTATTTCTGCCTCCATTTCATTATGTACCCAGTAGTCATTCAGGAGCAGGTTGTTCGGTTTCCATGTAGTTGAGCGGTTTTGAGTGAGTTTCTTAATCCTGAGTTCTAGTTTGATCGCACTGTGGTCTGAGAGACAGTTTGTTATAATTTCTGTTCTTTTACGTTTGCTGAGGAGTGCTTTACTTCCAACTATGTGGTCAATTTTGGAATAGGTGTGGTGTGGTGCTGAAAAAAATGTATATTCTCTTGATTTGGGGTGGAGAGTTCTGTAGATGTCTATTAGGTCCACTTT
Source organism: Nomascus leucogenys (assembly GCF_006542625.1). NCBI lineage: Eukaryota > Metazoa > Chordata > Mammalia > Primates > Hylobatidae > Nomascus > Nomascus leucogenys. Next base: position 23,466,287 of record NC_044390.1, read on the forward strand.
GTGCAGAGCTGAGTTCAATTCCTGGATATCCTTGTTAACTTTCTGTGTCATTGATCTGTCTAATGTTGACAGTGGGGTGTTAAAATCTCCCATTATTATTGTGTGGGAGTTTAAGTCCCTTTGTAGGTCACTCAGGACTTGCTTTATGAATCTGGGTGCTCCTGTGTTGGGTGCATATATATTTAGGATAGTTAGCTCTTCTTGTTGAATTGATCCCTTTACCATTACGTAATGGCCTTCTTTGTCTCTTTTGATCTTTGTTGGTTTAAAGTCTATTTTATCAGAGACTAGGATTGCAACCCCTGCCTTTTTTTTGTTTTCCATTTGCTTTATAGATCTTCCTCCATCCCTTTATTTTGAGTCTATGTGTGTCTCTGCACGTGAGATGGGTTTCCTGAATACAGCACATTGATGGGTCTTGACTCCTTATCCAGTTTGCCAGTCTGTGTCTTTTAATTGGGTCATTTAGCTCATTTACATTTAAAATTAATATTGTTATGTGTGAATTTGATCCTGTCATTATGATGTTAGTTGGTTATTTTGCTCGTTAGTTGATGCAGTTTCTTTCTAGCCTCAGTGGTCTTTACAATTTGGCATGTTTTTGCAGGGGCTGATACAGGTTTTTCCTTTCCATGTTTAGTGCTTCCTTCAGGAGCTGTTTAAGGGCAGGCCTGGTGGTGACAAAATTACTCAGCGTTTGCTTATCTGTAAAGTATTTTATTTCTCCTTCACTTATGAAGCTTAGTTTGGCTGGATATGAAATTCTGGGTTGAAAATTCTTTTCCTTAAGAATGTTGAATATCGGCCCCCACTCTCTTTTGGCTTGTAGAGTTTCTGCCGAGAGATCAGCTGTTAGTCTGATGGGCTTCCCTTTGTGGGTAACCCGACCTTTCTCTCTGGCTGCCCTTAACATTTTTTCCTTCATTTCAACTTTGGTGAATCTGACCATTATGTGTCTTGGAGTTGCTCTTCTCGAGGAATATCTTTGTGCTGTTCTCTGTATTTCCTGAATCTGAATGTTGGACTGTCTTGCTAGATTGGGGAAGTTCTTCTGGATAATGTCTTGCAGAGTGTTTTCCAACTTGGTTCCATTCTCCCCGTCATTTTCAGGTACACCAATCAGACGTAGGTTTGGTCTTTTCACATAGTCCCAAATTTCTTGGAGGCTTTGTTCATTTCTTTTTATTCTTTTTTCTCTAAACTTCCCTTCTCACTTCATTTCATTCATTTCATCTTCCATCGCTGATACCCTTTCTTCCAGTTCATCGCATCGGCTACCGCGGCTTCTGCAATCTTCGCATAGTTCTCGATACTTGGCTTTCAGCTCCATCATCTCCTTTAAGCCCTTCTCTCCATTGGTTATTCTAGTTATCCATTTGTCTAATTTTTTTTCAAAGTTTTTAACTTCTTTGCTATTGTTTTGAATTTCCTCCCGTAGCTCGGAGTAGTTTGATCGTCTGAAGCCTTCTTCTCTCAACTCGTTAAAGTCATCCTCCATCCAGCTTTGTTCTGTTGCTGGTGAGGAACTGCGTTCCTTTGGAGGAGGAGAGGTACTCTGCTTTTTAGAGTTTCCAGTTTTTCTGCTCTGTTTTTTCCCCATCTTTGTGGTTTTATCTACTTTTGGTCTTTGATGATGTTGATGTACAGATGGGTTTTTGGTGTGGATGTCCTTTCTGTTTGTAGTTTTCCTTCTACCAGACAGGACCTCTGCTGCAGGTCTGTTGGAGTTTGCCAGAGGTCCACTCCAGATGCTGTTTGGCTGGGTGTCAGCAGTGGTGGCTGCAGAACAGCAGATTTTCGTGAGACCACAAATTCAGCTGTCTGATAGTTCCTCTGGAAGTTTTGTCTCAGAGGAGTACCCGGCCGAGTGAGGTGTCAGTCTGTCCCTACTGGGGGGTGCCTCCCAGTTAGGCTGCTTGGGGGTCAGGGACCCACTTTAGGAGGCAGTCTGTCCGTTCTCAGATCTCCAGCTGTGTGCTGGGAGAACCACTACTCTCTTCAAAGCTGTCAGTCAGACAGGGACATTTAAGTCTGCAGAGGTTCCTGCTGAATTTTTGTTTGTGCCCTGCCCCCAGAGGTGGAGCCTACAGAGGCAGGCAGGCCTCCTTGAGCTGTGGTGGGCTCCACCCAGTTCGAGCTTCCTGGCTGCTTTGTTTACCTAAGCAAGCCTGGGCAATGGTGGGCGCCCCTCCCCCAGCCTCGCTGCTGCCTTGCAGTTTGATCTCAGACTGCTGTGCTAGCAATCAGCGAGACTCCATGGGCATAGGACCCTCTGAGCCAGGTGAGGGACACAATCTCCTGGTGTGCCATTTTTCAGGCCCATTGGAAAAGCGCAGTATTAGGGTGGGACTGACCCAATTTTCCAGGTGCCATCTGTTACCCCTTTCTTTGAGTAGGAAAGGGAACTCCCTGACCCCTTGCGCTTCCTGAGTGAGGCAATGCCTCGCCCTGCTTCGGCTCATGCACAGTGCGCTGCACCAGCTGTCCTGCACCCACTGTTTGGCACTGCCTAGTGAGATGAACCCGGTACCTTAAACGGAGATGCAGAAATCACCCATCTTCTGTGTCGCTCAGGCTGGGAGCTGCAGACCAGAGCTGTTCCTATTTGGCCATCTTGGCTCCACCCCTTCTTCCAGTCTCTTATTATCTTCCTTTTATGACTAGACACTTTGTGTCAACATCTCCTTATGTGTTTTCACACATCTATCTCTCCATGCGTGTTCCAGGAGCAACTCCTCCATGGTTGTTGTAGGCCTGTCATCCCACAATCTTTTAGATTTTAGAGACAACTAAAATAATAAAGTTAGTAGTTTGAGCAATAGGCTGTATCCCTGCTATTGATCTAGAGGCAATAACTAGTCAACTTCTCCCTCCTCCACTGTTCATTTGAATCCCTCACACCCTCAGATACTACCTCATCAGGCCTTGGTGGCTTACTGGATTGTGTAACTCAAACCTTCATTTCTGAGGGGTCTGAGTTCATGATAATTATACCCTCCCTAGGCTGGAATTGCTACATATGTTTGATCACAGTTATTAAGCGTCTAGGGAATACCAGAGACACCTGGATTCCATATGGAGTCCAGTTTGTTCCCATTGTGTAACAGCATCCCAACCTCCTTCTGCTGAACACAATTATCCTTGCTGCAAGAATGACTTCTCTTCTTATTGGCTTGTTCTTGGGCACAAGAAATCCAAAGTTCCTTGATAGCAGACATAACTTGTAGTTCAATGAGACCTTTGTTGTGTCCTTTGGCAGGACCTTTGTGGACCAGAACAGCAAACAATACAGATTTCAGAGTGGACTTCAACAGGAATAAAAATTCTCCTAGGAGTCATTGGTAGTGATGGTAAGGGTCATGGTAAGATGGGCCAGTCATGTTTCTACCCCTCGGTTCCCAGACCCACGCAATCAGCACCATATAGAGTTTCCTGATTTCATGCACATACAACATCATGAAGGATGCCCCCTCTACACACATTTTTTTCAAGTGTTGCCTCCAAGCTAGAGCTTCAGTCATTCCATTGTTCCGTGAAGCTTGTTATTTCTAGATGATGAGGGATGTGTTATGATTAATCAATCCCATGGGCATGGTACTACTCCCATATCTCCTTGCTGTGAAGTGGATCTGCTGGTTGGATGCTGATATGGTTTGGCTGTGTCCCCACCCAAATACATTAACATAATACATTAACATTTACATAATATATTTAGAATCACATGGTTTCCAGTGATTAGAATTTAGTCATGCCTCGAAAGGAACAGAAGACAGAGGCTAGGCAGCACATTCCTTATAAAGGATACAGTAACAGTGTACTTAGGATGACTAATATTAAGAATTCAAGCACAGTGAATTTTTTTTCCTCAGAGGAAGCAATTTTATTTTCTAAAAATTTCAGCCATAAGTGGCTGCAGACTTACGTACTTCTGTGTCATACTTAGGACAAGTAAAGTACATGTCAAGTAATAAACTACTTTTAGTACAGAAATAACAGAAGATATGCTCACATCCTGTGGTGTGAGGCATGGTGGGACAATCTCCACATACAGAGCATTCTTTGCCACTGGTGGCTAATGTATTGTCACTATTGGGAGCACCAGTAAGAGGGATACACCATGAAGATAACTTGGCTTTCAACTTCTGGACATTGATAAGTGGTAGGGAAAAATCAGAAATTCAGCAAAACCATGCCAGAGAATGGCATCTGTGAATTCCCACATGTTGTGGGAGGCACCCAGTGGGAGGTAATTGAATTATGGGGCAGGTCTTTCCCATGCTATTCTCATGATAGTGAATAAGTCTCATGAGATATAATGGTTTTATATAGAGGAGTTTCCCTGTACAATCTCTCTCTGTTTGCTTGCTGCCATCCATGTAAGATGTGCCTTGCTCTTCCTTGCCTTCTGCCATAATTGTGAGGTCTCCCCAGCCATGTGGAAGTGAAAGTCCATTAAATCTCTTTTTGTGTGTGTGTAAATTTCCCAGTCTTGGTTGTGTCTTTATCAGTAGCGTGAAAATTGACTAATACAGCAAACTGGTACCAGTAGAGTGAGGTGCTGCTGTAAAGATAACCAAAAATGTTGAAGCAACTTTGGAACTGGGTAGCAGGCAGAGGTTGGAACAGTTTTGAGGGCTCAGAAGACAGGAAGATGTGGAAAAGTCTGAAACTGCCCTAAAGACTTGTTGAATGGCTTTGACCAAAATGCTGATAATGATATGGACAATGAAATCCAGGCTGAGTTGTTCTCAGATGAAGACGATGAACTGGTTGGAGACTGGAACAAAGGTGACTCTTGTTATGTTTTGGCAAAGAGACTGGCAGCATTTTGCCCCTGCCCTAGAAATCTGTGGAACTTTGAACTTGAAAGACATGATTTAGAGTATCTGGCAGAAGAAGTTTCTAAGCAACAAAGCATTCAAGAGGTGACTTGAGTGCTGTTAAGGACATTCAGTTTTAAAAGTGAAACAGGGCATAAAAGTTTAGAAAATTTGCATCCTGACAATATGATAGAAAAAAAAATCCCATTTTTATTTTTAGGAGAAATTCTAGCCAGCTGCAGAAATTTGCATAAGTAACAAGGAGCTGAATGTTAGGTCTCCAGGGCATGTCAGAGACCTTTGTGGCAGCACCTTTCATCAGAGGCCTGGAGGTTTAGGAGGAAAAAATGGTTTCATGGGCTGGACCCAGGGCCTCTCTCCTGTGTACAGTCTAGGGACTTGGTGCTGTGTGTCCCAGTTGCTCTAGCCATGACTAAAAGGGGCCAAGGTACAGCTCAGGCTGTTGCTTCAGAGGGTGGAAGCCCTAAGCCTTGGCAGCTTCCATGTGGTGTTGAGCCTGCAAATACTGGAAGTCAATAATTGAGGTTTTGGAACTTCCACCTAGATTTCAGAGGATGTATGGAAATGCCTGGATGCCCACGCAGAAGTTTGCTGCAGGGGTGGGACTCTTATGGAGAATTGCCTTCCACCATGACTGTGAGGCCTCCCCAGCCATGGGGAACTGTAAGTCAATTAAACCTGTGTTTTTTTGTTTTTTTTTAATTGCCAAGTCTTGGGTGTGTCTTTATCAGTAGTGTGAAACTGGGCTAATACAGATGCCATGTTGTAGGGTTTGCATGCCTGTGGATCAGGCATTCTCTAAGCCTCAGGCTGGTGATGGCAACTGAGTCACAGCAAGCAGGAAAGGCAAGTGCACATCCTAAGTAGGTGTCTAACCCTATGTGAATGAACCACTGCCCCTCTCAGGATGGAAAGGGCCCAATGCTGTTGATTTCCACCCTGTGGTCAGTTGGTCTCTTGAGGAATAGTGCCACACTGGGATGTCTGGAGCTGTTATAGACTGAATTGTGCCTTTCCAAAATTCATATTTAGAAACCCTAACTCTCAATGTGACTGTATTTAGAGATAGGGATTTTCAGAATATAATTAAGTCTTAATAAAATCTTAAGGTAAGGTCCTAATATGAAAGGACTGTTGTACTCATATGTGGAGGAAGAGACACCAGAGTTCTCTCTCTTTCTCTGTACATCCCACAAAAGAAAAGCCCCCAGAAAACAACCCTGTTGGCACCTTAATCTTGGACTTCCAGGCTCCAGAACGGTGAGAAAATAATTTTTTGTTGTTTAAATCACCCAGTCTGTAGTATTTGGTTATGCAGCCCTAGCAGACTAATATAGTTGCTGACTGGATAGAAATTCAAAGACATAGCAGCTAGATGTGTGTGTCAATTATGCTCTTTCCAGAGGAGGCTCTGAGTGAGTGGCTGCCACGTCTTATTATTTTATTAATCAATCGGCAGGCAATTTTTTAAAGTTGGAATTGTTTTAAATATAAGAATTAGCTACAAAATTTTAATAAAATGCCTTCTCCATTCAAATCACTTTTTTGTTTTTATTTAAGTGGAGATAAAATTCATATAACATAAAGTTCAACACATTAACGATATTAAAGTGTAAAATCAGTGCTTTTTGGTGTATTCACAATATTTTGCAATTATCACCACTAAGTAATTCCAGAATGGTATAAACAACCCCCCCAAAACCCTACTCTTATAGAGCACCTTAATATTTCAGTTAAGAGTGCTAGGGAAGAGATAACTAATACTATATCTCAGCCCTTAGAGCTTTCAGCAATCTGTGAAAAATTCAAATAACATGTATTTCTGCAAGAAGGTATATTTTGCCTTCAGTTTCAAAAGGCATGTTATTGAAATTGCTAAAAATAGAAAGTAGAATTGTCTTAAACATCTTTTTATAGTCCATTCGTTAAATCTTTAGCATGAATAAAAGTGAATCTGACATTTTTTAAATCTCAAAATAAATCCATAAAAAATCATTTCCCCCTTATTTGGAGTTGGCATCTCTGAACCACTATATAGATTTATAAGTAATGTGGCATATTTTTATTGTACATCTTCTATGTTTTACCCAAGTAGGTGGTCAGGATAAAACAATAAAAAAGACAGGTGCTCATTCATGCTCATCCTACTCTTAAGGAAATTACAGAGTAATGTGTTCCTTATCAGACCCTCACTTAAGATGTTAAGATGAAAGAAATTTTACATCTTTTGATGGAGCTTTGGAGGCCTGTGTTTCTGTTTTACCTCTATTACCATTTGTATGGTCAAGTAGAGCATAATGAGAGGAAACACTGGGCAGAGTATCTGTCATTTTATTCAGTTGTACACACTGTGAAGATAAATGTTTCTAATAAGGTAAGCAAAAATGAGCATTGTCGTACAGTGCATAGCCAGCTGGAAGTAAAAACATTAAATGCAAATGAAGGAAACCCAGTCCAAATCAAATTCATGAGCTACAGAAATGGGACCTGGTATGTTTTAAAAATTGTTTTGTATGTATTACTATTTTCTTAAATTATATGTTACAGATCAGGGGTGTCCAATCTTTTGGCTTCCCTGGGCCACACTGGAGGAAGAAGAATTGTCTTGGGCTACACTAAAATACACTAACACAGTAGCTGATGACCTTTTAAAAATGGCAAAAAAACTCATAATATTTTAAGAAAGTTTATGAATTTGTGTTGGGCCACATTCAAATTTGTTCTGGGCCGCATGCAACTCACAGGCTAGGGGTTGGACAAGCTTCTTATAGACCCTTTCTATAATGTGTTCTATAAAATAATAATTTCCAGTGATTAAATTATTTTCTTCATTACTTACCAAAGATATTTTAATCTTTTAAGGTATTTAAGGTATCTACTATTTCTGCAGTGAACAAAATTCTTCTGTGGAAAAGTGGTCTACAGTGTGTGGGTGTGTGTCTTTCTCTCTATGTATGTGTGTGTGCATGTGGGTGTGTGTCTATGCACCGTTGGGTATAGTCCTTATATTTCTTGCTACCTAATCTAGTTCTTTATTTACAGTATACATATTCTGGAGTTTACGCTAAATTACTCTTCTATATTAAATTACAAATCCTCATGAGGAAATGTCTCTTCATTCCTTTGGAAGTTAAATTTAATATAGTCATAGTAAAGTTTATTCTCAAGACTTTTAGCTATATCTAATAAATACATCTAAGTAAGAACATGCATTATTTTTATATCATCAAACTCAAGGACAATATCACTGGGGCAACTTTATAGCATTTTAAAAATTAAATACATGTAATTCTTTTGTTGCAGTTGCCTAGGGACACATTGTATTTGAAAATGCTTCCAAGAATCACAGTAAGGTGGAAGGTGTAGATTGGAGCCAAGAGAAGATTTTACTTTATAAATACAGTTTACACTAAACTCCTTTCAAAAAATACAACTGGAGTTGTGGTGGTAAGTTTGCTTCTGAGTTAGATAGAAAATGTCTACCTCTTAATTAGTCATATTTGTTAAAATATAAAAAATTGTCACATCTTCTCTCACATGATTTGGTTGCTAGACTACATAGTTAATGATATGTAATTTATGAAGGTATAATTACTCCCTTCGTAACCTGAGGAAACATTTTAGTCGCCTTATTCCTCCTAATAATTTAGCTTCAATTTGGAAAGTGTTTCCAGTTTATGAATCACAAAAGGGTTATGAATAAAATAATCTTTGTGATATCATTTTGCTTTCTGAGTAAGGAAATATTTGGGTCTGGAAACAGCAAAAGCAAAATAATACCCAGTGTTAGGGAAGGCATGAAGAAAGCAAGTTGTGCTATTCAAAAGTGGGCTGCTTTGGCTTTTTGCAAAATATAAATGTGTTCTGTTCTTTCTTGATTATTACTTTTTGCCATGGGTCTAAGCTTATTATTTTATTGTAATTCACTAAACACCACTTCAATTGGTTTATATTTTGTATAAAGTACCCTATTAACTAGTACGACAATTACAAGTATAAAATGCAATCTGAATGTGACCTTAATGTAATTCAAGAATTGTATAATCATGTAATTAGAGTTCTGATTGGTTTCATTTGAACAGGCAGCGATCCGCATCTCAAAGATGTAGGAAGCACAAATCATTCCTGCAGCAAATATATTATTGCCTGTGTTTTATGTCTCCATAATATGTGACAACTTATATTTGTTCTATATATTTATCTAAAATGGCAGTTCAACAAATACTGTGGATAAAATAACCCAAAACATCAAACTTATTTATATTACAGGTTGAACATCCCTAATCTGGAAATTCAAAATCTGAAATGCTCCAAAATCCAAAACGTTTTTAGTGCTGACATGATGCCATAAGTGAAAAATTCCATGAAGACCTCATGGCATATTCCTGGTCAAAATTTTGCTTCATTCATAAACTTATTTAAAATATCTCATAAAATTACTTCAGGCTATGTGTATGAGATATATATGAAACATAAATAAATGTTATGTTTCGATTTGGCTACCATCTCCAAGCTATCTCATTGTGTATATACAAATATTTAAAATTCGCCAAAAAAATCTAAAATCTGGAACACTTCTGGTCCCAAGCATTTCAGATAAGGCATATTCAATCTTTATATCAATATGCTAGATATTCTCTGGGTAGAAGTCTCCTGCTCCTGTGAAGTCACTTGAGATATGTTCAAACCTCCAATTCCACGATGTGTGGAAACATAAGCTCTTTTTCCAAGTGTTGCATGAATTTATTGGGGCTTCTGTGGTTATGGTTTCTCGACCCTTCAGCTCAGGTTTCTGTACATGCTGTGTTTCACCCCACCCAACTTACCACCATTCACAAGACTTACAGGGAAATATCCTACAAGAAAACACTCATAACTGAAGTAGTTCCATAGAAGATTGATTGGGAAGGATATTATAATGAGGCGCTCGAGTTGGGGGAGGTAAGGCTGAAGTAATAGAAATAACTAGAAAGGAGACAGTTGCTATTGGATGCTTCTTAAAAGCCTCCTGTTGCACACCGTCTCTCCGGTTCTTCTGATTTTCTTGCTGTTCTGTCTTTGTCTCCACACATTTATCTCTCAAGAGCTGAACAAATTCCTTTCCTTGTCTCCTAGAGAAAAATTTAGTCGCAATTGTTTGTTTCTTGGTTTTTCCCGATCCTAGTGTCTATAGTACCTAACCTCTGCAGAAAGTAGCTTAGCATAGTAATTACCCAGACATTTTTTTTTCCTTAGGTGAGTTCTTATTTTGTCTTGTCCATACGACTATTGTGAAGAAAATGTTCTCATGTGAATGAAGCAGAAATGGCTTACTTGCAATAGCTGAGGTTTACATTCCCAAGTTAGGACTGCAGGGGGTGTCCTGAGGCTGATGTGTGTACCCAGCTCTTCACAGTGATAGCCATATCAGTTGCCACATTCACTCTATGATACAGCTACCTCTTCAAAAGTAGAGCAGCGTTTTCATAGGCAGGGGCATCTTTCTCTAGTTTCAAAGGAACAGATTTACTACTTGCAACTTTATAAGAAAAGTGGGTCTTTTCCTTTAGTTTAAGAAGTGACAAATATAACCTCCAAAAGCACTGAAAATGAAAGAAGTGACAAGTGTGTTATTGGATTTTGCAGTATTAGCAAAACCCGACATTTTTTATATAATAAATTACTGAATTTGTACTGCTGTACCTTCATAATAAAATTACATTTATTATACAATAATTTATAAGTTAAGTTATAATTTATAAGTTATTATACAATGATTTATAAGTTGAAATACATGTTATCAAGTGAGAGGGTAGCTTCTTGTCATATTTTTGCAGAAATATTATCTGTAAAAGACCTTATTTCCAGAACAGGGTCATTAATCCAGAACATCTGAATAGTTGTCTTAGAAATGCTTCACGAGTTACAACAAAGAAACCAGAAGTAATTAAAAACATTTTATATCTTGGCAGGTGAACAGGGCCAAAACGGAACTGAAATATTAAAATTAACCCAATGGTGGTTGAGATTTTGCTTTCCATTTCATCCTCAATCCATCCACTTTCTGTGAATACACCAGCTCACACACACATAACCATTTTTGAAAGATAATATAGAAATATTTATTTTTGCAAATAATATGAGCTGAGTCCACAAAATGCCCAGATATTACCATAGGCCTTACATGCTTATACTTTAGACATGTCTCCATATCTAAGAATTGTTTTACACTGTTGCTTAGCAACAATCTGGTCATTTAATTCAAAAGCTATTTCTAAACTACAAAGCCTTTTGTGAAAAAGAAATCAAATAATCTGATTTTTTTGTGTGTATAGACAAAATGCAGAGAAGGTCTTCTGTTTTGCATAAAAAGACTATAGTATTAAATCTGGAAAATAACACTGACTGAATTATTTGTTATAATTTTTAAGCCTTTGTATTTAAAATATTAAAAATAATGAAGTCAAGTGTCCTTTGCTCTGCTTATTCAGTTGCTGGTTAATGTGACATCCAATTTATATCCTAAGTTAAATGTGCCTGAGAGCTAATCTTTTAAGGAAAGCCAGTTGAAAATGTGGTCCTTTGGGTTTTGTTTGTTTTGTTTTGCCTGAAGAAGAAAAGATTAAGGAGGTACTTAATATTTAAAACACATAAACATGTATTATAACCATAGTACTTTTGCATCTATTATAGAAACTTGCTACATTCTACCTGGTATTAGAGTTTTCTACATATTTTATTTCCCACACTATTGACTGCACTCTTTATAATCAGCTATCCTTTCTTATTTCAGTTTTCTATAATCTATTATTGTCTTGTATAAAACAGGCACTTCATAAATATATAACAAATTTAATATATTAATAATAGTTATAACAATAATAACAATGACATTTTTGACCAGTTATCTATGTGCCAAGCATTTTACTAATGATCTATTTTAATGGTAAGAACAACTATGGCTATTTTTTCTGTTTCTATCAAGGGCAGAGAAGAAGAAAATCTTAAATTATAGCTACTATAGAGGTTGGGAAACACTAAAATAGGGGACCAAGAACTTGCATTCTTCCACATTGTGATAATAAAGTTAAATGCTTATATTTTTGGATACTAATGGGTTTCAATAATTGTTTTACACAAACTTAGATCTCAGGCCACATCAGGAATAATAATTTATATCATAATGCAGTGGATATTTGTTGATTTGACCTGTGTCAAATTTTGTGTCACTGTTTTTGGTGTTTTCTTTTTAACCTAAGAAGTCTTCTCTCCATTCTCATTTTGTGTAGTTTCAGTGAGACAACCCCAGCCCCCAACTTGAGAGAGAGGAACATAAGCCAGGCCTTCCCTTAGTGGCCTTCCCTTTGGCTATGGTAATCAAGTTAGCACTGTATAGTACATGCCCCCACAAAGGAAACAATTGGTAGCACTATCGTAACTGGGTAAAAAGGTATGATCTTTTTATTGGGATTGCTGAACTGGTTGAACTAAAGTCTAGAGTTACTTTTGGTCACTATTTCTTCAGCAATCTCTTTCTGAAAATGAATCTAGGGCAGAAGAAACATTGCCAAGGCAAACATCACAGAATAATTGTTGCTGTTGTGAAAGGAAAATAAAAACAAGGGAAACAATTCACTATGCCTAAAGGAAAAAATTAAGCTGAAAACTGAGTCACACAAGAAACTGCTTTTCCTTTTGTTGCTAAGCAGATAACTACAGGTTAAAGGTTAAATCTCTCCACAAGTGACTACTCTATGTTCACCCATCTTATGTAAAGTGCCAATTTACTGAGTAGGAGAGGAATATGTAATTGACTATTCCCATCTGCTCCCTTTCTGTTGCACTTGTGGATTACCATACACTCCCTCCTTCCCCTCCAGCCCACTTTTCCCCCTTTAAATATTGAAGTTCTCAAATTCATCTTTGGAGAAAGTCACAGACCACAGACTGTTTCTGTGATTTTGTGTTCTTTTCTTCCAGGCATGTCTTTGACCTTGGCAAAATAAACTTCTAAATTGATTGAGTCCTGTCTTAGATACTTTTTGGTTTACACCGTCAATATTCACCAACAGATGTTAAAATCATTGAGTGAAAGTTTGAAGAGAAAAATGATATTAACATAGTCTCAAAGTGTCTCCCTTTAGTTATTTATCAATTGCAAAGGGGAAAATGTCAATTTTACAATGGAAAAACCTGGTAGAGAAACCTTAACCCAAGTAATCAAGGTTAATATTGACAGAAATAATATATTTGGCACTGTGTTCCCCCAATAATATGTACTTAGAGGGGAAAAATAATTACTTCTGTTATTTGTGCCAAAAGTGCAAAACCTCAATCTAATCATAAAGAAACATCGTACAAAGACAAATTCAGGCACATCTACAGAATAACGGACCAGTACTTATACCAAGATAATGAAAGGTAAGAAAAGACTGTGGAAGTGTCACAAATAGAAAGAGACTAAAAAGACACAACATTAAATGCAATGTAGCAGCCTTGATTGGATCTTAGAAAAGAAAAAAAGATTTTCAGGGAAAAAACTACCTGATGAAATTCAAATAATATCTGTAGTTTAATAGTAGTATTGTAACAATGTTAATTTCCTGGTTTTAAAATTATGGCTATCTAAATTTTTAACAGTAGAGAAAACTGAGGAGAGAATATATGTGAACTCTTTGTAATATATTCCTGATATGGTTTGGCTGTGTCCCCACCCAAATCTCACCTTGAATTGTAATAATCCCCACATGTCAAGGGTGGGGCCAGTGGGAGATAATTGAATAATTGCTGGGGGGGTTCCCCCATACTGTTCTCCTGGTAGCAAATAAATCTCATAAGATCTGATGGTTTTATAAATGGGAGTTCCCTTGCACACACTTTTTTGTCCGCCACCATGTAAGACGTGACCTTGCTCTTCCTTTGTCTTCCAACATGATTGTGAGGGCTGCTTAGACATGTGGAATTGTGAGTCCATTAAACCACTTTTTCTTTATAAACTACCCAGTCTCGGGTATGCTTTTATTAGCAGTGTGAGAACGGACTAATATAATTCCCAACGTTCTTATAACTCCTAAATGTATTTTAAAATAAAAAGTTAAAGAAGCTGAGTCAAGAGATTAACAAAAATAGACTCCTGGCAATTCTATTTACCTCTGTCCAGCCATATTTGAACACAGACCTACCACTATGCTTTTCAGGTACATGGGTCAAAAAATTATGTAATCATTTTAATTGGGTTTCTTCTCACTTCCATGCAAAAGAGATATAACTAATATATATTTCTTTTTTTTCTCTGGTGAATTTACTGTGGTCTGTGTAGAAAATATCTCATTACCAATGAGGTGCTTCACATAAGGAATTTTCCAGATAACTTCTATACTCAAGGCAATAATTTTTTCAGTTTAATAATTGTGCAAGGAGGCTTTTCTATAATGTACTTTTCACTTTCCTGGCTTTGCTGTGGAGTACACAGAAGATGATTTTTTATTCATTCAATGACTTTGAGTCATCACTCTGAACATAAATCATCTTGTATAATAATAGCATGTGATGGCATCATGATCAATTGAGGTGTGGAAATGTATGTTTCTGTTCTACATTAATTGGCCTCTGCTAAGGATTTTGTCTATATTTATAATTTTTGTGAATCTTCCTCAGCTTATATGGTTTTATACACATTTTTCTGCTCTTAAACTATATTTAGCAGTTCTTCCCCCTGTAGAACTTGCTGCTACACATCTGCCTTAGAGAACACAATCTTAATAAAATCACATCTAAAATAATAGTCGTGCTCTGAATGAAGATCTCTCATATAATCAAAGTTCCTGTATTTTGTGCTATTGATTTTGGGCAAAGAGATTGGTTGGTTTTGTTTTCTTCATACTAACAAGTATGGACTATGATCTAGAAGGGTGAATTTAGTGAATGTATGACCTTGGAATATGAGAGTATAGTTCTATTAGAAATTAAGGTTTGTAGTTTACATTAATTATTAACATGTTTTAGCATTTGTTTTCTCAATAAGTCATCAGTATACTATTCACTATGATACCTTTTCCAAAATGACCTATGAAAAATGAACACCACATATAACAAGAACTAAAGGTAGTTCCCTTGGGCAGATTAAATGTTTCTCCATGTGCCAGGGCCTGTGATTACTTTGATTAGTTCTTCCTGCTTACGGAACTATTCATGACATGTCTCTTATGACAGGTCTTTTGTCCTTGCTGATGTGAATTTAGAGGCTTTTCTTTTTCTTTCTTTTTTTTTTGTATACATTTGTCCATTCCCTACAGCCAGCTTAAATGCCCATCCCTTTTTATCTCAGTATCCTTCAAAATTTGTCCCTTGCACATGTACTGAACTTGTAATTAATCTGAGCTGATTGCACTTTTCTTCACTGCCCATGTGCATCTATTATTATCCATTCTTCTTTTTTTTTCCTTCCTTCAAGTCAGCACACCAGCTATACTGTGCTGTCATTTCCTTGGCTTGGAATCAATTCTCTTTTGCTGCCAAGTGCCATAGATCCTATAAAGTGCTTC
Organism: Nomascus leucogenys; assembly: GCF_006542625.1. Lineage (NCBI taxonomy): Eukaryota > Metazoa > Chordata > Mammalia > Primates > Hylobatidae > Nomascus > Nomascus leucogenys. Next base: position 23,481,651 of record NC_044390.1, read on the forward strand.
TGTTGCAGTAGTAATTTTGTTACCTAATATAAATGAAGAGCAAAACTTCAGAGCCATTACTATAAATAGCATAGAGCTTCTCAAATGTCTCCTACTGATTGTTCATCAGGCTGATTTTAATCTCTACTAATAGTCTTAATTCATAAATTGACATTTTAGCAATCCATTCTGGATTTTTTCCCACCACAGTACAAATTAATTTTTATTATTGTATGTAGAGAAATAGCTCTTCATTGTTTGTTCATTTTAGAACATTTATATATAAATATATCTAATCCCAAAGAGAAAAAAGGAATTAAAAAGAAAATCCAGGATTTCCCATTATTTCTTATCCTTGTGAACTATTTGCCCCTTAACCTTTTGAACAAAATACAATTTGGAGGGCCTTCTCTGGTACATTTTGTCAATTAGGATCATCAGTTGGTAAGCAAATATATGGACCATTGACTATGCTTAGGGTGTAGTGTTTAGTAAATGGGAAATGATGCACTGATGTAATGGAGACAATCCTGGGCTGGGAGCCAGAGAGTTGAGTTTTAATTCTAACTATGCCAATATATTTCTGTGCGCTCTTGTGAGTTTACTGTGGCCTGTCTAGAAAATCCTATCTTCTGAACATAGCAAGGTATGACTATGTGAACTTAAGTTGCTTTCGTCTCTAATAGTTTATGAGTCTAGAAAACTGTGTTCCTTTAGAAATTCACAATTTGAGATGGAGAATGATGAGTTCTGTTGTCTGCAATTCCTATGAGAATTTGTTGTCTGCAATTCCTATGAGAATTTGAAGTAAAGGAACCATGTCTTATCCTGTGTATTGTCCCAACTTCAAGCATAGTCTGAAACAGAGGTTCCAGTTGTTTCCTTCTAACACACAAATGACAGACAGCATTCATATTCAAGACATATGTTCATAAGTCTACATGATATTATGAACTGTTCCATGACGGTAACTTGCACCTTTTTTCTGTCATATTAAAATCCAGTGATACTATTGAGTCTGCTTTTAAAAATGTATTAAAACATCTTTTTCAGATATTATTAAAACACAATATGTCTTTCACATATGTAAAGTGTAAAATTTAATAAGTGTTGACATATGTATATTGCTAAAGAATTATCACCACAATCAGGATAATGAACACATCTATCAACTCTAATTATTTCTCTGTGCTTCTTTATAATCTGTCTCATCTGCTGCTCTATCATCTTTCTTCATCAATAAGCAAATACTGATCTTATTTCTCCCATTAGAGATTATTTTATTTCTTCTAGAAGTTGAAACAAATTGAATCAGTAAACAAGAAGATATTAACACTATGGCAGGGGGTGGTCTCGCTTTTTAAGCTGCATAATTGTTTTTATATTCATCCACCTTTTGTGAGTTCGTAACTTTTTAAGAAAATAGACTTTGGTTTTTATAGTGGTTTTAGGTTCACAGGAGTATTAAGCAGAAGATACAACAATGTTGCATGTCCCCATCTGCCCTGAAACATATGTAGCCTCACCTATTATTAAGATCACCCATCAGAGTGGTACACTTATTACAACTGGTGAACCTACATTGACACGTCATTATTACCCAAGGTGCATGGTCTACTCTAGAGTTCACTCTTGGTGTTATATATTTTATTGCTATGGATCAATTTATGTTGACATGTATTCATTACTATGATACGGAGTAGTTTCACTGCCCTGAAAACCCTCTCTGCTCTATGTATCCCTTCCTTCCCGCTAACTCCTGGTAACCGATGTTCTTTTTAGTGTCTCCATAGTTTGACTTCTATAGAATGTCATCTGGGCAGACAAGTCAATCCTAAGCCGAAAGAACAAAGCTGGAGGCATCATGCTATCTGAGTTCAAACTATACTACAAGGCTACAATAACCAAAACAGCACGGTACTGGTACCAAAACAGAGATATAGACCAATGGAACAGAAAAGAGCCCTCAGAAATAATACCACACATCTACAACTATCTGATCTTTGACAAACCTAACAAAAACAAGAAATGGGGAAAGGATTCCCTATTTAACAAATGGTGCTGGGAAAACTGGCTAGCCATATGTAGAAAGCTGAAACTGGATCCCTTCCTTACATGTTATACAAAAATTAATTCAAGATGGATTAAAGACTTAAATGTTAGACCTAAAACCATAAAAACCCTAGAAGAAACCTAGGCAATACCATTCAGGACATAGGCATGGGCAAGGACTTCATGTTTAAAACACCAAAAGCAATGGCAACAAAAGCCAAAATTGACAAATGGAATCTAATTAAACTAAAGAGCTTCTGCACAGCAAAAGAAACTACCATCAGAGTGAACAGGCAGCCTACAGAATGGGAAAAAATTTTTGCAATCTACTCATCTGACAAAGGGCTAATATCCAAATCTACGAAGAACTCAAACAAATTTACAAGAAAAAAACAAACAACCCCATCAACAAGTGGGCAAAGGATATGAAGAGACACTTCTCAAAAGAAGACATTTATGCAGCCAACAGACACATGAAAAAATGCTCATCATCACTGACCATCAGAGAAATGCAAATCAAAACCACAATGAGATATCATCTCACACCAGTTAGAATGGCCATCATTAAAAAGTCAGGAAACAACAGGTGCTGGAGAGGATGTGAAGAAATAGGAACACTTTTACACTGTTGGTGGGACTGTAAACTAGTTCAACCATTGTGGAAGACAGTGTGGCAATTCCTCAGGGATCTAGAACTAGAAATAGCATTTGACCCAGCTATCCCATTACTGAGTATATACCCAAAGGATTATAAATCATGCTGCTATAAAGACACATGCACATGTATGTTTATTGCGGCACTCTTCACAGTAGCAAAGACTTGGAACCAACCCAAATGACCATCTATGATAGACTGGATTAAGAAAATGTGGCACATATACACCATGGAATACTATGCAGCCATAAAAAATGATGAGTTCATGTCCTTTGTAGGGACATGGATGAAGCTGGAAATCATCATTCTCAGCAAACTATGGCAAGGACAAAAAGCCAAACACTGCATGTTCTCACTCATAGGTGGGAATTGAACAATGAGAACACTTGGACACAGGAAGGGGGACATCATACACTGGGGTCTGTTGTGGGGTGGGGGGAGGGGGGAGGGACAGCATTAGGAGATATACCTAATGTAAATGATGAGTTAATGGGTACAGCACACAAACATGGCACATGTATACATATGTAACAAACCTGCACGTTGTGCATATGTGCCCTAGAACTTAAAGTATAATAAATAAATATATATATATATAAATAACTATAAAAAAAGAATGTCATCTACACAGAATCAGACAGTATGTAGTCTTTTCATATTGGCTTCTTGCACTTAGTAATAGGCACTTAAATTTATGCCATGTCTTTTCATGGCTTGGTATTTTACTTCTTTTTAGCACTAAAAATATACCATTGTCTAGATGTAACATTTTGTTTATCCACTTACCTACTAAGGACATTTTGTTTGCTTCTAGGTTTTGGCAACTATGAATAAAGCAGCTATAAATAGTTGTGTGTAGATTTTTGTGTAAATAAGTTTTCAACTGTTTGGGATAAATACCAAAGATTGATTGCTGGATGGTTTGGTAAAAGTATGTTTAGTTTTGTAGAGAAACAACCAAACCATCTTCCAAAGTTTATTTTGGAACCATTTTGCTTTCCCACCAGAAATAAATGAGAGTTATGATTGCTCCACATCCTCACCAGCATTTGGTATTGTCAGTGTTCTGGATTTTTGCCATTTTAAAAGTTATATTGTGGTATTTCATTGTTGTTCTAATTTGCATTTTCTGATGATAGATGATGTGGAGCATCTTTTCATATGCTTGTCTTCCATCTGCATATGTTCTTTAGTGAAGTCTCTGTTAAGGGCTTTGGACCATTTTTTAACCTGGTTGTCTGTTTTCTTATTTTTCAGTTTTAAGAATTCTTCATCTATGTTAGATAACAGTCCTTTATCAGATATGTCTTTTGCAAATACATTTTTCCTATCCGTGGCTTATCTTTTCATTCTCTCAAAAGTGTCTTGCAGAGAAGAAATTTTTAATACTAATGAAGTGGTGCTTATCACCTTTTTTCTTTTATGGCTTATAACTTCGGCGTTGTATCTAAAAGTTTATCACCAAACACATGGTCATTTAGATTTTCTCCAATGATCTCTTCTAGGAGTTTTTAGATTTTACATTTAGTTCTGTGATCCATTTGAGTTAATTGTTTTGTGTATAGATTCATTTTTTGTGTATGTATATTCAGTTGTTTATTGAAAAGGTTATATTTTCTCCATTGTGATGCATTTGCTCTTTTGTGAAAGATCAGTTGACTATTTGCGTAAGTCTATTTCTGGGCTCTCTATTGTGCTTTGTTAATCTATTTGTCTATACTTTCACCAATATCACTATCTTGATTACTGTGGTTTTATAATAAGGCTTAATGTCAGGTAATGTCAGTCCTCTAACTTTATTCTTCTCCTTCGATATTGTGTGGCTATTCTGGGTCTTGTGCCTCTCCATATAAGCTTTAGAATCAGTTCATTGGTAGCCACAAAATAACTTCCTGAGAATTTGATTAGGATTGCATTGAATCTATAAATCAAGGAAAAACCAGGCAGCTTTACAGTATCTAATCTTTAAGTCCATGAATATGGAATATCTCTCTATTTAGTTCTTTGACTTTTTTCATTAGTGTTTTGTGATTATCTTCATATAGATCTTGTACATATTTTGTTAGATTTACATCTAACTCTTGCATTTTGAGGAGTGTTAATTAAATGGTTTTTGTTTATAATTTCAAATTTCACATGTTATTGCTAATACAGCCATCAGTATTGGTGGGGGATTGGTTCCAGAATTCCTGAAGGATACCAAAATCCTTGAATGTTTAAATCTCATATAAAATGCTGTACTATTTGCATATAACCTATGCGTATCTTCTCATATACTTTAAATACTGTCGAGATTACTTATAATACCTAATACAATGCAAATGCTGTGTAAACAGTTGTTATATATTTCAGATAATAGTGACAAGGAAAAAAGTCTGTACATGTTCAGTACAGACACAACCATCCATTTTTTTCAAGTATTTTTGATCTATACTTGGTTAAACCCATAGAGGTGGAACTAGCAGATGCAGAAGGCTGACTTTGTATAGGAAAGTGATTAATATTTTTATATTCTGCATACATGCTATAATTAATTGTTTGTTCCAGAAGTTTTTTTTCTGTAATTTTTTGGATTTTCTACATGGGCAATTATATCATCTGTGAATAAAAACTATTTTATTTTTTTCCTTCCCAATCTGTATACCTTTATTTCCTTTTCTTGTCTTGTTATTTTAGCTAGAACTTACAGTACAATGTTGAAAAGCAGTGGAAGCGTGTAGGACTTATAGTATAATGTTGAAAAGCATGTTGAAAAGCAAGGATAGGAAATATCCTTGTCTTGTTCCTAATCTTAGTGGGAAAGCTTTGAGTTTCTTAACATTAAATACAGTGTGGGGCTTTTGTAGATGTATGATAGATTTCCATAATTTATTCATCATATCTCAATGAAACTTTGTATTCTTTGATCAACATCTCCCTATCTCCCTTCAAACCCTAGCTCCTGACAACCACCATTATACTCCCTGCTTCTAATGGTTCAAGTTTTTTAGATTTCACACATAAGGGAGATCATTAAGTGTTTATCTTCCTGTACCTAGCTTATTTCACTTAGCATAATGTCCTTCCGGTCCATCCCTGTGTCACAAATTACAGGATTTCCTTCTTTTCAAGGCTGAATAGTATTCCATTGCATATATATGCCACATTTTATCACTTCATCCATCAATGAACACTTAGGCCAATTCCATTATATTGTCTGTTGTGAACAATGCTGCAATGTATATGGAAATGCAGATATGTCTTTGAAATACTGATATCATATCCTTTAAATATATATCCAGAAGTGGAATTGCTGGATCATCTGGTAGTTCTATTGCTAGTTGAGGACACTTCATACTGTTTTCCGCAGTGGCTGTACTAATTTACACTTCATCAACAGTGTACAAGGGTTCCCTTTTCTCTGTATCCTCACCAACACTTCTTATCTCTTGTCTTTTTTATAGCATTCATTCTAAAAGGTGTGAAGTGATATCTCATTATGGTTTTTATTTGCATTTTCCTGATGATTAGTGATTTTGGGCATTTTTTCATATACCTGTTGGCCAATTGTGTATCTTCTTTTGAGAAATGTCTATTCAGGTGTGTTGCCCATTTTAAAAAAATCAACTTTAATTTGCTTTATTGCTATTAAGTTGTTTGAGTTCTTTATATATTTTGGAAATCAACCCCTTATTAGATGTATGGTTTGCATGTATTTTCTCCCACTCATATGTTGTCTTTTCGCTCTGTTAATTGTTTTATTTGTGGTGCAGAAGCTTTGTAGTTTGATGCAATGCCATTTGTCTATTTTTGTTTTGTTGCCTATTATCTTGAGGTCATAGCTGAAAAAATTATTGCCTGGATCAAGGTCAAGAAGTTTTCCTCTGTTTTTTTTTCCTAGCATTTTTATAATTTCAGGTCTTGATATTTAAGTCTTTAATCCATTTTAAGTTAATTTCTGTAGATAGGGTGAGATAAGGTTTCAATTTTATTCTATATGTGGATGTATTAGTCCATTCTTACACTGCTATAAAAAACTGCCGGAAGCTGGGTAATTTATAAAGGAAAGAGGTTTAATTGACTCACAGTTCAGCATCCCTGGAATGCCTCAGGAAACTTACAATCATGGTGGAAGGCAAAGGGGAAGCAAGTCACTCTCTTCACAAAGTTTCAGGAAGGAGAATGAATGAATGAATGAAGGAGGATCTACCAAACACATAGAACCATCAGATCTCATGAGAACTTACTCACTATTATGAGAACAGCATGGGAGAAACCACCCCGATGATCCAATTACCTCCACCTGATCTCTCCTTTGAATTGTGGGGATTATGGGGATAATTCAGTATGAGATTTGGGTTGGGACACAAAGCCTAACCATATCAGTGGATATCTAGTTTTTCCAGATCAATTTATTGAAAGTATTATCCTTTCTCCATTGCGTACTCTTTGTCAAATATCAATTGACTGTAAATACTTTTTATGAAATGATTTTTATATAGCAATTACTATGTTCCTTGCCTCCATGTTTACTACTCACAAAGTGTAGAAACTGGTTTCCAAGACAGGATGGTTTATTCCAAAATAACTTTCAGTCCCAGATTGTGAAAGACAGAGAAATGAAAAAGTCATGACATACAGATTCTTTGCCCATTCGCAGAAGTAAAATTCCTGATCATGATAATGGGAAACATGGATTTGGAAAATCAAACTAAATTCCTTTATGGTTAATTTATATCTTTCTATTTACTTCCATATTTGATGTTAGAATCTTCAGTATGCTCCAATTAAACAGAATTTTAAATGAAAATGTTCTTTAAAATGTAATATAATATGTGATATAATTTAGATATTTGTCCCCACCCATATCTCATGTTGAAATGCAATGTCCACTGTTGGAGGTGGGGCTTGGTGAAAGGTGTTTGAATCTTGGGGGCAGATCCCTCAGGAATGGCTTGGACCATACTCTTGGTGATAAGTGAGTTCTCACTCTGAGTTCACATGCGATCTAGTGGTTTAAATTTGTGTGGCACCTCCCACCCGACTGTCTTTCTCTTTCTCCTGCTTTTGCCATGTGATGTTCCTGCTCTCCTTTCACCTTGTACCGTGATTGGAAGCTTCCTGAAGCCTCCCCAAAAGCAGACACTGCTATGCTTCCTGTATAGCCTGCAGAACCATGAGCCAATTCAACTTTTTTTCTTATAAATTACCTAGTCTCATGAGGTTCCTTATAGAAATGCAAAGATTGCCTAATACGATACAAAGTCCTTGAATACGTAGTATAACACCTTTACATTATATAATAGAAGTTAATTTAATCTAAGTGTTTTCTAACACCTATATCAAATCTGACCATTAAGGAAATAGTAAATTGGAGGGGTTGTGACAAAGAAAGAAGTAATTTTTTGATATAATACATTGAAAATAAGTGAATATAAACACAATAGGTTACTAAGTGTGGGAAGATATGGCACAGAGCTTATGACAAATACTAGACACCCAACAATGTCTCTTCATTACCTTATTCTTTAATATTCGAGCTTCCAGGTTCTAGCTGGGCATATGGTTGTCATATACAGGCTACATTCCCAGCTTTCTCTGCAGTTGATGTAGCTGTGTGACTAAGTGCTGGCCAATAATCAGTTTGGACTACTATAACAAATTATCATAGACTGGAAGGCTTAAACAACAGAAAAGTATTTCTCATAGTTCTAGGGTCTGGGAAGTCTAAGATCAAGGCACCCAGATATCCAGTGTTTGGTGAGATCAACTGTGCAAACCACACAGAGTTTGATTTGCAGATGGCTGTCTTCTCTTGTAACCTCACATGGCAAAGAGCAGAAAGAAGCAAACCCTGTGTCTCTGCTTATAAAGGAACTAACCCTTTTTATGAAGACTCCACCCTCATGATGTAATTACCTCTCAAAGACTTTACCTCCAGATATTATCACATTAGAATTTCAACATATAAATTTGATATCCATAGTAGCTAGTAATTGGCAGAACTTGGATGTAATCTTACAAAATACGAGTGTTTTACTTGGGAGGTGAGGCAAGAGTATTGCTTGAGCGCAGGAGTTTGAGGCTGCAGTGAACTATAATCTTGTCACTGCACTCCAACCAGGATGACAGAATAAGATGCAGTCTCAAACAACAACAACAACAACAACAAAGATATGAATGCCTAAACGTACTATTTCTGAGCCCAGTTTCACCTTTTAATTAATTTACCATCATTTGCTAAGTATCTAATTTATTCTAGGTACCTGCTTAAGTTACTAATTCATGAATGAAAATGTTTATAGCTCTAGTGTAATGAGCAAGTGAAGAATGCTTGGAAATAAAAGGTGATTTAGTTTTGTTCCAGCTATGAATGTAAAATCTCTGGATTTTTGTTTTATGTGTGATTAAAAGGCATCGCAGGACTTGAGCAGAGAAGTGTTATGATAAGACTCATGTTTTTAAAAGATGGCTCAGAATGCCATTTAAAATTAATTACAGAGGGGAGAATGAGTGGGAACATGGGAAACCATTAGAAGACGATTATAGTAGTGTTGTTTAGAGATCATATTGGCTGCAATTGGGTGGTAAAGGTGGAGGTGGTCAGAAATAAGACTTGTGGGCCAGGCGCAGTGGTTCACGCCTGCTTTTGGGAGGCGGAGGCGGGCGGATCACGAGGTCAGGAAATTGAGAGCATCCTGGCTAACATGGTGAAACCGCGTCTCTACTAAAAATACAAAAAATTAGCCGGGCGTGGTGGCAGGCGCCTGTAGTCCCAGCAACATGGGAGGTTCAGGCAGGAGAATGGCGTGAATCTGGGAGGCGGAGCTTGCAGTGAGCCCACATTGCGCCGCTGCACTCCTGCCTGGGTGGTAGAGCGAGACTCCATGGGTGGGGGGGAAGATTTGTGATATATTTTAAATAGAGGTTGATAAGACTTACTAATTGATTGGGATCTAGTTTTAGGATATAATCAAAAAGAAGAAAGGAAGATTACTTCTAGTTTTCTGTCCAAACCTCTTAGTGAATGATACCATTTTCTGATATGGAAAATTCAGGGTCAGGAGATTCCATGGGTAATAAAGAATGCTGTCTGGAACATGTTAATTTGAAATGTCTCACTGGCAGCTAAGTAGAGTTGTCCAGTAGGGGTATAGATTTGTGCAAAAGATTGGGACTGGAGATTTAGATGTTGGAATTATCAGCATTATGGATGGTATTTACACTTATCCCATATACTTTCTCATCTCTGACGTTTGTTAAATGTTTTCCCTTTTTGAGTAGTTATTCCCTATGTTGTTTTGTGCATTTTGACTGACTGTGTATGTTGCTCTTATTAGTGGTCTATTTTGGTTTACATACTTTGGTAATTCAGTCTTACAGTGTTGTGGTAACACCATCTGGAGTCCCTGAGTTTGCAGTGCTGTGATGTGTCACATATATATTGTGTCTGGAGCAGAGGAGAATCCGTTGTGGTATCTCTTTAGAAACATTGCACACAAGATATATGATTAGGCACTAATTGGATTAAGTATGTAGAGAATGTACTTCTCTTATACTGGCTGACTATAAGGACCATGAATTGAAAAACATTAAAGTTCATTTCCCTGGTTGCCCTGCAAGCAACATAATTGTAGCAGCCTGCTTCTTAAATAACTGGATGATCTTGAAGTCAAATGATGTGCAATAGGAGAATATAGTGGGAATAGAATTAAGAGTCAATACTCTTAAATTCCAACACTCTTTCTTCCCCATTTTTGACCCTTCATATTCGTCTCTTTTTTCTCAAAGTATTTTGGTCACATCTCCCTTTGGCACCTATATTTTGTCTATGTGATTGTTTTGTGGGATATATTTTATTGTTTTTACTAGCTTTTGAACTCTGCTTAAGTTATACTATCACCTTGTTTTTTAAAATCCAGTGTGCCTATAGCAATGATTTATGTAAAATAGTTCTAAGAAAATGTTTCTTCACATCTCAAATCAATTTATCAATGATATTTGCTTTTGTATTTGTTGGTATTGTAGGACAATTTCTTAAGGTTACCAAATGATCTAAATCTAAATAAGATGATACTGTCTTTTGTAAAGTAGTAGTCAGGATCAAATGAAAGACATAAAATCTTGATACCAATATTAGGAAGCCTTAAACATGAATTTATAATGCCATAACTTTAAAGGATTTTAAAAGTGAGTTCCAGAATAATAGAGGCTATAATAGGTGATTTTACTCCTGTAATATTAGTTATTGGTCTTTAACTGACTTATCAATAAGTTTTTTCCTGCATTTTATTTATTTTTGAGTTCCTTGATATTAAATTCAAAATAAATATTTTTAAAATCCTTATTCCTTACACAATAAATTCAAGAATAAATTAAATAACAAAATTATTAACCAAATAAAGATTTTTGTTTATATTACATAAGATCCAGCCCAAACTGTAGAAATTTGAGCAGCAAAATAAATAAAGTATTATTAGACTGTAACTCACAGTATAAAATAAATATATGAGTTCATATTGACAAAAATTAATGATTAATAAATTCATAAGTGGGGAAGAGAAGACAAATCTTCCATGGCAAAGAATTGCAAATTAATTATGTAGATACTTCAGTTTGAAGGGGGGAAAACAACTCCCTACTCATTAAGTATAGGCTGCACATGAGAGGCTTAATACCAAAGACTAAGGTATGAGAAAAGGAAGAAAAGAGTAACTTACAGTCGAAGCACCTAACAAGTTCAGCCTCAGCCACAAGATCAAGGTTAGCATGAATAGCCATAAATCATGTTGATAGCAAATTTTATTGTTATGATGTAATTAAAAATGTTATGTCAGCACTGTGGTATTCCCCACTAAAACCCACAACACCAGTAAAATCACAAGAAAAATGTCAGACAAATTCTGATAGAAGAGCATCTTACAATGCATCTAACCAAAACTCCCTGAACTTATCAAGTTCATCAAAAATAAGGAATGTCTGAGAAACTGTTACAGCCAACAGGAGCCTAAGGAGATGTGACAATTAAATCTATTGTGATAACCTGTATAGGATCCTGGAATGGAAAGTCTAAGAAAACCTGAATAATCTAAGGACTTTAGTTAATAATCATGTGTCAGTTTAGGTCTATTAATTATACCACATGGGCCATACTAACAAAAGATGTTCATAATAAGGGAGACTGTGGGCAGGGAAGGTGTGGGGGCAGAACTTATGTGCGAAGTTTCTGTGCTGTCTAATTTCTCTGTAAATCTAAAAGTATTCTTTACAAATGAAATCTATTAATAATGGTAATTTTAGAGAGCAAAAAAGGAAGACAGGGAGTGAGGCAAAGAAATAGTAGCATAAAGTGGATTCAATGTCCTGTTACTTACTGGTCCTGAGATGTAGGTGTCTACATTCAAGGACACAACAGAAATCTCTAAGAACTAAGAACAGCCTCTAGCCAACACAGCTAGCAAGGAAATAAGAGACTGTAGTTTTACAGTCATATGGAACTAAGTCTGACAACATCTGAACGAGCAAGGAAATGGATTCTCCCCTAGGGTATACAGCAGGGCAAGGAACACAGCTCTGCTGACACCTTGATTTTAGCCCAGTAATACCAATTTCTGACCTACACACCTGTAAGGTGTAACACAATGTGTATTGTTTTTAGCCGCTAGTTGGTGATAATTTGTTACAGCAGCAATAAAGATGTTCGTGCTGAAAGTGGTTCCAAAAGAACAGATTCTTAAGCATGAATCTTCTGAATTAGTTCTTTAATCTAAATAGATTCCTAAGCATGAAACTTCTGAATTAGTTCTTTAATCTAATTAAACTGAAAGTAACTAATGATTCAGTTTTCAGTGCTAAAAAGGACACCAGCACTTCATGGCATAATGTGGTAGAAGAAATATGCAAAATAATGCTATTGAATATCCCTAATCAAATACCTATAGAGGGTGAGGTTCTGTGTGATCATGTACTTAATTACTGCCTTAGAATGTTTTAGTCAATAAGAAGAAATTCTGTCTATGGACATCAGCTTCAGTCCACACCCATGAGTTTCAGCTTCTGTTGGATAGCCTGGTCAGTGGCTATTGGACTTGCTTAGTTGACTCCTTCAGTGAGAAAACTGATTACTTACCATACATCTATGGAACCCTGACTGATGCAGTCATGATCAGGATTTTTTTCTATTATATTTGCATATTTACTTAAGAAATGTAATAAACATTTTAACAAATTTAACAACTTGTAATATATTGATTTTCATCAAAAACTATATAGATTTTAACATTTTTCTTAATTATTTTCAGACTAAATCTCTGTTTGTTATTGGTCTGTTCAGGGTTTCTAACTCTTCCTAATTTAAGCTAGAAGGATTGTATATTTCTAGGAATTTATCCATCTCCTCTTGGTTTTCTAGTTTATGTGCATAAAGGTGTACATAGTAGTAGCCTTTAATTATCATTTGTATTTCTGTGGTGTCAGTTGTAATATCTTCCATTTCATTTCTAATTGAGCTTATTTGGATCTTCTTTTCTTGGTTAATCTTGCTAATGATCTTGCTAATGGTCACCACCTTTTTGTTTTATTTATCTTCTTTTTTTGTTTGTTTGTTTCAATTTTATTTAGTTCTGCTCTGATCTTGGTTACTTCATTTCTTCTGCTGGGCTTGCGTTTGGTTTGTTCTTGTTTCTCTAGTTCCTTGTGGTGTGACTTTAGATTGTCTATTTGCAATCTTTCAGACTTTTTGATGTAGGCATTTAAGGTTATGAACTTTCCTCTTAACACCACCTTTGCTGTGTCCCAGCGGTTTTGATAGGTTGTGTCACTATTATTGTTCAGTACAAAGAATTTTAAAATTTTCATCTTGATTTCATTGTTGAATCAATGATCATTCAGGAGCAGGCTATTTAATTTCCATGTATTTGCATGGTTTTGAAGTTTCCTTTTGTAGTTGATTTCCAATTTTCTTCCACTGAGGTCTGAGAGAGTACTTGATATAATTTCAATTTTCTTAAATTTATTGAGACTTGTTTTGTGGCCTATCATATGGTCTATCTTAGAGAATGTTCCATGTGCTGATGCATAGAATGTATATTCTGTGATTGTTGGGTAGAATTTTCTGTAAATATCTGTTAAGTCTATTTGTTCTAGAGTATACTTTAAGTCCATTGTTTCTTGTTGACTTTCTGTCTTGATGATCTGTCTAGTGCTGTCAATGGAGTATTGAAGTCCCCCACTATTATTGTGTTGCTGTCTATCTCATTTCTTATGTCTAGTAGTAATTGTTTTATAAATTTGGGAGTGCCAGTGATAGGTGCATATATATTGAGGATTGTGATATTTTCCTGTTGGACAAGGCCTTTTATCATTATATAATGTTCCTCTTTGTCTTTTTAAGCTGCTGTTTCATTATAGGTTGTTTTGTCTGCTATAAGAATAACTATTCCTGCTTGCTTTTGGTGTCCATTTGCATGGAATGTCTTTTTCTATCCTTTTACCTTAAGTTTATGTGAGTCCGTATGTATTAGGTGAGTCTTTTGAAGGCAGCAGATGGTTGGTGAATTCTTATCCATTCTTCAATTCTGTATCTTTGAAGTGGAGCATTTAGGCCATTTACATTCAATGTTAGTATTTAGATATGAGGTCCCGTCCCACTCATTGTGCTGCTTGTTGCTTGAATACCTTGGGTTTTTAAAAAAATTTGTTTATTGTATTTTGGTTGTAGAGGTCTGTCAGATTCATGCTTTAAAGAGGTTCTGTTGTAATGTGTTTCCAGGATTTGTTTCGAGATTTAGAGCTCCTCTTAGCAGTTCTTGTAGTGCTTGCATCATAGTGTCAAATTCTCTTAGAGTTTGTTTGTCTAAAAAAGACTACATCTTTTCTTCATTTATGAAGCTTAGTTTCACTGACTACTAAATTCCTGGCTGATAATTGTTTTGTTTAAGGAGGCTGAAGGTATGGTTCATATCTCTTCTAGTTTGTGGCATTTCTGCTGAGATACCTGCTGTTAATCTTACAGGTTTTCCTTCATACATTACCTGGTGTTTTTGCCTCATGGCTCTTAAGTTTCTTTCCTTCATCTTGACTTTAGATAACCTGATGACTACGTGCCTGGGTGATTATCTTTTTACAATGAATTTCCCAGGTGTTCTTTGACCTTCTTGTATTTGGATATCTAGATCTCTAGAAAGGCTGGGGAAGTTTTCCTCAATTATTCCCCCAAATATGTTTTCCAAGCTTTTAGATTTCTCTTCTTTCTCAGGAACATCAATTATTTTTAGGTTCAGTCATTTAACATACTCCCGAACTTCTTGGAGGCTTTGTTCATTTTTATTTATTCTTTTTTCTTTGTCTTTGCTGATGTGGGTTATTTTGAAAACCTTGCCTTCGAGCTCTGAATTTCCTTTTTGGCTTGTTCAATTTTATTGCTGAGACTTTCCAGTACATTTTGCATTTCTCTAAATGTGTCCTTTATTTCCTGAAGTTGTGATAGCTTTTTGTTTATGCTACCTATTTCACTTGAGATTTCTCCCCTCATATCTTGTACCATTTTTTTTTATTTCCTTAAGTTGGGCTTCACCTTTCTCTGGTGCCTCCTTGATTAGCTTGATAATCGACCATCTGAATTCTTTCACTGGCAATTCAGGGATTACTTCTTGGTCTGGATCCATTGCTGGTGAGCTAGTGTGATTTGGGGGGTTGTTAAAGAACTTTGTTTTGTCATATTACCAGAATTGTTTTTCTGGTTTCTTCGCATTTGGGTAGGCTATGTCAGAGGGGAAGATCTGGGGCTCAAGGCTGCTGTTCAGATTCTTTTGTCCCACAGGGTGATACCTTGATGTAGTATGTTCCCCTTTTTCCAAGAGATGTGGCTTCCTAAGAGCTGAACTCTAGTGATTCCTATTTCTCTTCTGGATCTAGCCACACGGCAGGTCTACCAGGCTCTGGGCTGGTACTAGGGGGGTTGTGCACAGAGTAATTTGATGTGAACCATCTTCAGGTCTCTTAGCCATAGATACTAACACATATCAAAAAGATAATCCAACATGATGAAGTGGGTTTCATATCAGGATGCAGGGATGGTTTAACATATGCAAGTCAATAAATGATATGCCACATAAACAGAATTAAAAACAAAAATCACATGATCATCTCAATAGGTACAGAAAAAGCATTTGACAAAATCTAGTGTCCATTAATGGTTAGAACCCCCAGCAAAACTGGCATAGAAGGGATATAGCTTAAGGTAATGAAAGCCGTCTATGACAAACCCACAGCCAAAATAATACTGAACAGGGAAAAGTTGAAAGCATTCCCTCTGACAACTGAAACAAGGCAAGGATGCCTACTCTCACCACTTCTAATCAACATAGTACTAGACGTTCTATCCATTGCAATTAGACAAGAGAAAAAAAATAAAGGCCATCCAAATCGATTAAGAGGAAGTCAAACTGTTGCTGTTTGCTCATGATAGGATTGTATACATAGAAAACCCTAAAGACTCCTCCAAAAAGCTCCTAGAATTCATAAATGAATTCAGCAAAGTTTCAGGATACAAAATTAACATACACAAATCAGTAGCTCTGTTAGACACCAACAGCAACCAACCTGAGAATCAAATCAATAACTCAACTGTTTTTTCAATAGCTGCAAAAACAAAACAAAACAAAACAAAACTTGGGAATATACCTAACCAAGGAGGTGAAAGACCTCTACAAGGAAAACTACAAAACACTGCTGAAAGAAATCGTAGGTGACATAAACAAATGGAAACACATCCTATGCTCATGGATGCATAGAATCAATATTGTGAAAATGACCATACCCCAAAAACAATCTACAAATTCAGTGCAATTCCCATAAAAATACCACAATCATTTTTCACAGAACTAGAAACAACAATCCTAAATTTTTTTTGGAACCAAAAAGAACCCACATAGTCAAAGCAAGACTAAGCAAAAAGAACAAATCTGGAGGCATCACATTACCCAACTATGAACTATACTGTAAGTATACTATACTATACTATACTATACTATACTATACTATACTATACTATACTATACTATACTATACATAGTCACCAAAACAGCATGCTACTGGTATAAATATAGATACCTAGACCAATAGAACAGAATAGAGAACTAGGAAATAAAGCCAAATACTTAAAGGCAACTGATCTTTGACAAAGCAAACAAAAACATAAAGTGGGGAAAGGACACCCTATTCAACAAATGGTGCTGGGGATAATTGGTAAGCCACATGTAGGAGAATAAAACTGGACCCTCATCTGTCACCTTATACAAAATCAACTCAAGATGGATCAAGAACATACATCTAAGGCCTGAAACTATAAAAATTCTAGAGGATAACATCCAAAAAATCCTTCTACATATTGGCTTAGGGAAAGACTTCATGACCAAGAGCCTAAAAGCAAATGCAACAAAAACAAAGATATATAGGTGGAACTTAATTAAACTGAAGAGCTCTGCACAGCAAAAGGAACAGCCAGCAGAGTAAATAGACAACCCACAGAATGGGAGAAAATCTTCACAATCTACACATTTGACAAAGGATTAATATCCAGAATCTACAATGAACTCAAACAAATTAGCAAGAAAAAAACAATCTCATCAAAAAGTGGGCTAAGGGCATGAATAGACAATTCTCAAAACAAGATATACAAATGGCAAACGAACATATGAAAAATGCTCAACATCACTAATGATCGGGGAATGCAAATCAAAAACACAATGTGATACCACCTTACTCCTGCAAGACTGGCCACAAAATCAAAAACAAAAAATAATAGATGTTTGCGTGGTTGTGGTGAAAAGGGAACACTTCTGCACTGCTGGTGGGAATGTAAATAGTGCAACTGAAACAGGAGATATAAATTATTTAGGCAGAGAGTGAGAGTTAAAAAGTCCTCAGTGGGAGTTCCCTTTTAACAAAAAAAGTAGCGCCAGAATCATTTATTTTCTATCAAAGAGCAGTCTGAAAAATCGAGCTGCAAACATAGATAAGCAAGCTGGAAGCTTGCTCAGGTGAATGCCAGCAGCCATGCTAACAGAAAAGAGCTACCTGATGGCCAGGCATGTTCGATATGGAGGCTCCTTCTTCCCTTTTCTTTGTCACCATGTGTAAAGTAAAGGAACAGGCAACATTGTGCTTGTCAGGCAGAGAAGCCATCTGCATAATAAAAAATTAGGGTGGGGATGGCCAGCTTTTTGCACACTATACAAATGGCATGCCTGGTCTGACCAATCTTTTGTGCCCTATGTAAATCAGACACTGCCTCCTCAAGCATTTATAAAACCTTCTGCATTTCACCACGGAATTGGCAACCCATTTCTCCAGTACTTCTCTCTCTGCAGCAGAGAGAGCTCTCCTCTTTCTTTTGCCTATTAAACTTCTGCTCTGAGCCTCACTCTTTGTGTGTCTGCATCCTAGTTTTCCATGGTCATGAGACAATGAATCTTGGGTATTTACCCCAGACACTTCACAACCACTATGGAAAACCGTGTGGAGATTCCTTAAAGAACTAAAAGTACAACTACCGTTTGATCCAGCAATCCCACCACTGGGTATCTACCCAGAGGAAAAGAAGTCATTATATGAAAAAGATACTTGCACATGTATGTTTATAGCAACAAAATTTGTAATTGCAAAAATATGGAACCAGCCCAAATGCCTATCAATCAATGAGTGGATGAAAAAATTTGGGGATACACACACACACGTACGTATACCCAATAGAATACTACTCAGGCATAAAAAGGAATGAATTAATGGCATTTGCAGGAACCTGGATGGAACTGGAGACTATTATTTGAAGTGAAGTAACTCAGGAATAGAAAACCAAACATGCTCAGGAATGGAAAACCAAACATGCTCTCTCATAACTGGGAACTAAGCTATGAAGATGCAAAAACATAAGAATTATACAATGTGCTTTGGGAACTCTGGAGAAAGGGTGGGAGGGAGGTGAGGGACAAAAGACTACACATTGGGTTCAGTGTATACTGCTCAGGTATGGGAACACCAAAATCTCACAAATCACCACTGAAGAACCTGCTCATGTAATCAAATACCACCTGTTCCCCAAAAGCCTATATAAATAAAAAATTAAAATAACATAAAATGTCTGACATGCCAAAAGGACTATGTTTGGCATTGGAGGAAATATTAATTATGTTATTTAGCCTAACAGTGAGTTTCTGTAGAGGTCAATTTAAAATCTAATGGATTTTCTACTAAAATGGTAAATAAGGTATCTGGCCTCATGATTAGAAGTTATTGCCTGATTTCATATATTGTGGTTATTCTCCTCCTAAAGAGTTTGCTAAAACATACTTACACACACACACACACATACAGGGACACAGACAAACACACATGCCACACACTTATAAATGAAAGTAATAATGGTTAAAAAGGACATTCTGATCTTTAGGAATTTTATAAATCTGTTATCTGATTGTATTATTAGGCCTGGGAATTTCTTCATGTCCCAAAATCTGGAAATCTTCAGGCTGGGCTTTGATGGCTCTTTTAAGCCTTAGGTTAGCAAGTGGGACCTGTTGTAGCTTTTGACTTTGATTTTTCAGCAGTCTTATATGTTTCTTAAAGTTTGTATTTCTGGTTTTGCAGTTGATTTTTTTTTTTACTATGAAGCCTGGGGAGTTTGTTTTGAATTTTGACTTTTATAAGGGCTGGGAAAATAGGCTTATGAGCGTGCCAGTTTACCCTGCTTTATGAAGTCTTTGTTTACAGGCTTGTGGCAGTTTGTATTTAGGTGAGGGACTTTTATGCAGGCAAGGGGATCTTTTTACACGTGTAGAACTACAGCAGCAGCCTTAACAAATGCAGGCGCACTATACGGCAATACTGCCCTTAGCAATCTGGCACCACAGAAACAAGGATTCAATTATAGAGAAGAGAGTGGATCAGTTTTATATTGCTGTGTAACATATTTCCACAAGCTTAGTAGCAAAAAAAAAAAAATACAAATTTGCTATCTTACAGTTTCCATGGGTCAGTAGTCATGGCACAGATTGGCTGGGTTTTCTGCTCAGTTCTCACACAGCTGAAATAAAACTGTTAGGAATCAAAGTGTTATCTGGAGCTGCATTCTTATCTTCAACTTGAAGACCTCTTGAAATTCATTTAATTTGTTGGCACAATTCATTTTTTTGTAGCTGTAGAACTCATGACAAGTTCCATTTTCTTCTAGGCCAACAGGAGAGCACGTCTCTCATACTTCACCTTATTTTTTAAAATAAATGTTATTGTGTATATTTGAGATTTATAACATTATGTTATGGAACATGTAGAGAAAGTAAGATGGTTTTTATAGTGAAGTGTATTAACATATCTATCATCTCATATAACTACTGTTTTTAAATGACGAGAGAAGTTAAAATCTATTTATTTAACAAAAATCTCCAATGAAATAGTTTTATGAACTTTAGTCCTCATTTTATACATTGGATCGGTAGACTTGTTCATTCTACATACCTGCTATTTTGTATCTTTTATTCTGCATCTCTCTATTTATTTCCCCATGCCCAGCCCGTGTTAAAAACTGTTTTGTTTTCTATCTACCTCTGTATCTCCATGTATTTGAGCTCATGTATATATGCCACATATAAGTGAGATTATGTGATATTTTTCTTTCTCTGTCTGGCTTACTTCACTTAGTATAATGTCCTCCAAGTACATTCATGTTGTGACAAATGGCATAATCTCTTTCTTTTTAAGGCTGTATAATATCCTGTTACACACAGACCCACTCAGACACACACACACACATACACACCATTTTTCTTTATTCATCTGTCAATGGGCAATTAGATTGTTTCTATATCCAGGCTATTGTGAATAATGCAATGAACATGAGAATGCAGGTAGCTTTACAAGGTGGCGATTTCATCTTCTTTGGATATTTACCTAGAAGACAAGATGCTGGGTCATATGGTAATTTTATTATTATTATTATTTTTAAAAACGTATATACTGTTCATAATGGCTGTACCACACTTCATCTTATTTTATTGTATTTACTTGTGTATTTATTTATTTAATTGTAGTAAGAATATTTAGCATGAGATCTACCTACACAACAAATTTTTAAGTGCACAATACAGTATCATTAATTATAAGCAAAATGTTGAACAGTATATCTCTAGAAATGACTCATCTTGCATATATTAAACTATATACCTGTGAAACAGCAATTCCTCATTTTCCCTTTCCCTAACTCCTGGAAAAAACACTGTACTCTCTGTTTCTGAGAGTACGACTATTTTAGATACTTCATATGTGTGGAACCTTGCCGTATTTGTCCTTCTGTGACTGACTTATTTCACTTAGCGTAATGATCTCCAAGTTCATTCATGTTGCATGCTATTGCGAAAAGTGGATACCCACAATGGAAAGAATGAAATTGAACCTTTTTCTTAAACCATACCCCAAAATTAATTCAAAGTTGATTAAAGACTTAAATGTAAAACCTGAAACTGTAAATCTCCTGGAAGAAAACTTTGGGAAAAATTTTATGGCATTGTTATTGGCAATGATTTAGATATGAACCCCAAAGCACAAGCAATAAAATAAAATTAGACAAGTGGGAATATAACAAACTAAAAAGCTTCTAACAGTAAAGGAAATACTTAGTAGAGTAAAAAGACAGCCTATGCAATGGGTACAATATTGGAAAACCATATATCTGATAAGGGATTAATATAGCTCCTATAACTTTACAGCAAGAACAAAACAAACAAAAAGCCCACACAACTAAACTAAAAAATAAATGAAAGGCTTCAATAGACAATTCTCCAAAGACATACAAATTACCAACAGATAAATGAAAAAAATTCGACATCACTAATTACCAGTACAATTCAAACCACAATGAAATATTACTTTACAACTGTTGAAATGACTATTAGTCAAAATCAAAAGATAGCAAGTGTTGGTGAGGATGTGGAGAAATTGGAACACTTGTATGCTATTCATGGGAATATAAAAATGGTACAGCTGCTATTAAAAACACTATGGTGGCTTCTCAAAATATTGTATAAAGGAATTACCATATGCTCCAGCTATCTCATTTCTGGTTATATTGAAGTCAAGATCTTAAAGAGATATTAGTACTCTCTTCTTCATTGAACTATTATTTACTATTGCCAAGATAAAAAATCTAACTGTCTATTGATAGATAAATGGATACAGAAAATGTGCCATGAGCATACAATAAAATATTATTCATTATTTTTTTTTTTGAGATGAAGTCTCGTTCAGCTCCCAGGCTGGAGTGCAGTGGCGCAAACTCAGCTTACAGCAACACCATCTCTCGGGTTCAGGTGATTCTCCTTTCTCAGCCTCCCGAGTAGCTGGGATTGCAGGCACCAGCCATTATGCCTGGCTAATTTTTTTTTTGCATTTTACTAGAGATGGGTTTCACCATGTTGGCCAGGCTCGTCCTGACCTCCTGACCTCAGGTGATCCGCCTGCCTCGGCCTCCCAAAGTGCTGGGATTACAAGCATGAGCCACTGTGCCTGGCCCATTCATTCTTTAAAAACGAAATTCTAGCACTTCATCTTATTTTAATTATTTACCTGATTAGGTCAGACCCACCTAGGATAATTTTCCTAATTTAAGCCAATTGAATAAAGATTTTAATTACATCTGCAAAATCTTTTCACAGCAACACATATATTAGTGTTTGAATAACTGGGAGAAGGTGTGTAAACCAGGGCCTAGAAATCTGAGGTGGAGGGCATCTTAGAATTCTGCCTACCTCAGGATTTCTTGAAAAGGTTTTTAGACATTAAGATGATTAATTATTTTTCACCTGCTTAAATTGTCTTTCTCAGCCAAATTTACACACTAAGGCTTATGCTTTTATTCACAAAGAGAATTTACTTCCAGATGGTACCAGAGAACCATTTTAGATTATAATTCAACTTTAGATTAATAGCCATTGTGACTGGTGTGAGATGGTATCTCATTGTGGTTTTGATTTGCATTTTTTTGATGATTAGTGATGATAAGCACTTTTTCATGTTTGCTGGCCACTTATATATCTCCTTTTGACAAGTGTCTGTTCGTGTCCTTTGCCAACTTTTTAACGGGGTTATTTGGTTTTTGTTTGGTGGTCTGTTTAAGTGTCTTTTAGATTCTTAATATTAGACCTCTGTCTAATATTGCACAGATTGCAAATATTTACTGCCATTCTGTAAGGTTGTCTATTTACTTTTGATAAGTTCTTTTGCTGTGCAGAACCGCTTTAGTTTAATTAGGTCCCACTTGTAAATTTTTGTTTCTGTTGCAATTGTTTTGGGGGATGTAGCCAAAAATTCCTTGCCAAGGTTGATGTTGAGAAGGGTATTTCCTAGGTTTTCTTCTTGGATTTTTATATTTTGAGGTCTTACATTTAAATATTTAATTTGTATTTGGTGAAAGGTAGGGGTTCAGTTTCATTATTCTTCATATGGTTAGCTAGTTATCCCAGCACCACTTAATGACTAAGGAGTCCTTTCCCCACTGCTTGTATTTGTCGGCCATGTTGAAGATCAGATGGTTTCAGGTGTGCGACTTTATTTCTGAATTTTTGATTCTGTCCCATTGGTCTATGTGTCTGTTGTACTAGTAAAATGCTGTTTTCGTCACTGTAGCCTTTTAGTACAGTGAGAAGTTGGTACTCTGATGCCTCTGGCTTTGTTCGTTTTGCTTAGAATTGCTTTGGCTATTCAGGTTCTTTTTTGGTTCCATATGCATTTTAGAATATTTTTTTTTCTAATTCTGTAAAAAATGACTTTGATGGTTTGAGAGAAATAGTGTTAAATTTGTAAATTGCTTTTGGCAGTATGGTCATTTTAACAATATTGATTCTTCTAATCCATAAGCATGGAATGATTTTCCATTTATTTGTGTTGTACCTGATTTCTTTCAGCAGTGTTTTGTGGTTCTCATTGTTCAGATCTTTCATCTTCTTTGTGAGCTGTGTTCCTTCGTATTTTATTTTCTTTGTGGCTATTTTAAATGGGACTGCATTCTTGATTTGGCTCTCAGCTTGAGCATTATTAGTGTAAAAATGCTACTAATTTTGTACATTTCTTCTGTAACCTGAAACTTTGCTTATCAGTTCTTGAAGACTTTTGGTGGTGTCTTTCAGATTTTCAAGGCACAGAATCATATCATCTGTGAGGAGAGATACCTTAACCCATTTTCCTATTTAGAATCTTTTTATCTCTTTTGCTCGCCTGATAACTCTGTCCGCCCTTTCAGTATTATGTTGAATAAAAGTGGTGAGAGTGAGAATTCTTGTCTTCTTCTATCTCTCAAAGTAAGTGCTTCTAGTTTTTGCCCATTCAATATGACATAGTTGTGAGTTTGTCATAGATGGCTCCTATAGTTTGAAATATGTTCCTCTGATTTAGTTTCTTGTTTTTATCATGAAGGGCTATTGAATTTTATCAAGTTTTTTTCTGTGTCAATTGTAATGATCATGTGGTTCTTGGTTTTAATTCTGTTTATGTGGTGAATCACATTTATTGATTTGTGTATGTCGAACCAACTTTGCATCCCAGTAATGAAGCCTACTTGAACATGGTGAATTAACTTTTTGATATGCTGTTAAATTAGATTTGCTAGTATTTTCTTGAGGATGTTTGCATCTATGTTCATCAGGGATATTGGCCTGCAGTTTTCTTTTTTCATTGTGTCTTTGCCATGTTTTGGTATCAGGGTGATGTGGCTTCATAGAATGAAGAGGAGGAGGAGTCCCTCCTCTTCGATTGTTTGAAATAATTTTAGTGGAAATTGTACCAGCTCTTCTTTGTACATAGGTAGAATTCAGCTGTGAATCCATCCAGTTTGAGACTTTTTTTAACTAGTAGGTTTTTATTGCTGATTCAATTTCAGAACTCAACATTGGTCTGTTCATTGTTTCTGCATTTACATGTTCATCATAGCACTATTTATAATAGCAAAGATATGGAATCAAGCTAGGTGCCCATCAGTGGTGGATTGGATAAAGAAAATGTGGTACATATACACCATGGAATGCTATGCAGCCATAAAAAAGAATGAAGTCACATCTTTTGTAGCAATATGAGTACAGCTGGAGGCCACTATTAGTGAGTTAATGCAGGAACAGAAAACCAAATACTGCAGGTTCATACATCAAACACTGCATGTTCTCACTTGTAAGTGTGAGCTAAACATTATGTACTCATGGACATGAAGATGGCAACAATAGACACTGGAAAATACTAGAGTGGAGAGAGAGAGGAAATGGGGCAAGTGTTGAAAAATGAACTGTACAGATACTAAGCTCTGTACTTGAGTGACAAGATTATTCATACCCCAAACATAAAAAAAGAAAAATGAAATGTTAACATTACACTTGTTAATGGATATTCAGTCTTAGATAACATTATGAGGTTGATGTCCACTATTATAGACTGAATATTTGTGTCTTCCTCAAGATCATAGGTTGAGATCCTAACCTCCAGTGTTACTAAATTTGGAGAGGGGGGCCTTAGGAGAAACAATTAGGGGTAAATGAGGTCATAAAGATGGGAGTTTGTTCCCTAAGGATTAATGACCTTGTGAGAAGAGATACCCAAGAACTCACTTCCTCTCTCTGTTCAAATGAACCAAGAAAAGGCTCATGTGAGGACACAGAAAGAAAGGATTCAGCAAGAAGATGGCCATGTACAAGCTAGAGAAAGAGCCCTTGCCAGAAACCAAATCAGCTAAACCTTGATCTTGAACTTCTAGCCTCCAGGGATGTGAGAAAATAAATTTCTGTTGTTTAATCAAAAAGAAAAAAGTGATATTCATTAAACTAATATGGAAATATAAAATGATGTACTATGTATGTTGCAAAACAGAATTTTGTTTATCATGCTAAGCAATTTAGAGAAAAATATTACACCTTCATTCATTTAAAAAACTAATAATAAAAATAAAACATATCTTTTTAGAAAAAAAAAAAGGAAAATGTAGTACATATAGGTCATGGAATACTATGCAGCCAGAAAAAATGAAGTAATGTTCTTTGCAGCAAGATGGACGCAGATAGAGGTTATTATTCTCAGTGAATTAATGCAGGAACAGGAAACCAAATGCTGCATGTTCTCACTTTTAAGTGGGAGATAAACGTTGAACACACAGGGACATAAACATGGCAACAATAGATACTGTAGACTACTAGAAAGGGGAGGGAAGGAGATAGGCATTGCTTAAAAGCCTACCTATTGGGTACTATGTTCACTACCTTGGTTATAGGATCCATACCCCAAACCTCAGCATTACACAAAATACCCATGTAACAAACCTGCACCTTTACCCGTTGTACCCTATGTATCTTTTTTTTTTTTTTTTTTCCTTTTTGTTTTTGAGACAGGTTTTCACTCTGTCACACAGGCTGGAACACTGTGGCATAATCATAGCTCACTGCAATCTCAAACTCCTGGGCTCAAGTGATCCTCCCACCTCAGCCTCCTGAGTAGCTGGGACTACAGGCACACACCACTGTGCCTGGCTAATTTTTTAATTTGTAGAGATGAGGGTCTTACTTTGTTGTCCAGGCTGGTCTCTAACTCCTGGGCCCAAAGTGATACTCTTGCCTCAGCCTCCCAAAGTAGTAGGATAACAGGTGTGAGCCACTCTGCCTGGCTATGCCATATCTAAAATTAAAGTTGAAAATGTTTAAAAAATAACAAAATAGTTCACACCAGGTATAAAGGGCTAAATAGGCTTCCTCAAAGTCAACTTCAACTCACCTTCTCAAATTGTATCTGGAATTGTTAATTAGAAATTTCTGAATGTAGCTTTACATATCCGAGCCTTAATGGGTCATTTCACTCACAAAGGAGGAGTAGGTATTATTAGTAAAAAACAGAAGGAAAGGAATAATCCATCTTTTGTAGTTGTGATAATGAAAAAACCACAATGACATCATTTTAAGTCCCAAAGCTTAGACACTGGTAGGTCTGATACAAAGAAAATGGCAGAGTAGCCAGAAGCTTACCAGAGACAATCAGAGAAAAAGACAGCAAATAAAAGCCCTTCTATGATGTGGACAATTCTAGAGGAGGCCTGTGCCTGTGTAATAGGCTTACCCAGACAGAAATATGAAATCTACGTGTGGGCGTATATTTAAAAACATCTCCCAAGACTCACACAAATCAACATGTCTGAAGCTTCACTGGCAAATGGGCGTAAACACAACCTCTGACTGAATATTGACAGAATAATAAGCTACTCTGACCCAGAGGTGACTCCTAACCCATATTCTAAATAATATCATAGTCATTCCTGGCATTCTCAAAAAACATGTGCTTGCCCAAGACTGCACACTCTCAGGAGTGGCCAGAGAGAGACCGTCTAAGCTATTGTTCCTGGTTGAATATGCAGAGACATGTAAAATCCCTGAACTGTGCTAGCAATTTCCAAACCACAAACACACATTAATGGTAAAGAGTAAAAATCTAACTGGCTATAGAGATTTACATATAACATTTGACAAATTAGTGGCTATACTGACCAGGGTGGCCAGGCTTAAGGAAAAAACAAGGGGGAATATGTGAGCAATGACATCAGAATCTTTCCCCTATAAAGGGAAACATATGGCATAGAACTATTTCAGTCAAGCAACTAAGCAAATTTTTAAAAGACCAGATAAGCAATACAACTCCAGGAATTATCAGTATCCAGGGTTGGTAAAATAGATTATCTGAAATGTTCAGTTTTCAACAATATAATGGGACATACCAAGAAATAGGAAAGTGTGACTTATAAATAAGGAAAAAATTGGCTATAGAATATGTTTTTAAAGTGTCCCTGATAGTGGACTTAGGAGACAAAAACTTCAAAGCAGCAATTACAAATACTTCCAAAGAACAGAAAGAAATCAAGCTTAAATAACTAAAAGAAGGTATGATGACAATATTTTATCAATAGAATACTAATAGGGAGATAGATATTATTAAAAAATAACCAAATTAAAATTCTATAGTTTAAAAGTAAAATAACTAAACTGAAAAATTCATTAGAAGAGTAGAAATGAGCTAGCAGAAGAAAAGAATAGTGAACTTGAAGACAGATCAATAGAAATCAGGCAATCTGAAACAGAGAGAATAAAGAATAAATAAAAATTAACAGAGTCTCAGAGAAATGTAGGACACCATTAAACACACCAACATACATTTCATGGGACTAGCAATGGAGAAGAAAGCAAGGGACAAAATAAATAAGCAAGGAAATAAAAGTTGAAGACTTATTAAATTTGATGAAATATATTCACGTACACAGCCAAGAACCTCAGCAAACTCCAAGCACAATAAGTACAAAGGGAAAAACACCTAGACATATCACAGTCAAAATGCTGAAAGACAAAGAGGAAATCTTGAAAGGTGCAAGAGTAAAAGGAATCATTACATCAAGCTGGCAGCTTATCAGAAAGAAGGGCCCAGAAGGTAGTGGGATGACATATTCAAAAAGCTAAAAGTAAAAACAGTGAAAAATAAATTTATATCTAGCAAGACTATCTTTCAAAAATGAGGGTAAGATAAGACATTCCCAAGGAAACAAAAATTGAGAGAATTTGTTGCCAGTAAACTGCCTTAAAATAAATAGTAAATGAACTTCTTCAGGTTGAAAGCAAATGACAATAGACAGTAATTCAAAGCTACAAGAAAAACAAAGAATGCCCATAAAGGTAATTATGTAGCTAATTGAAAAATATAGCATAATTGCATGCTCTTGTCTTTTCTTCTTTTGACTGATTCAAAAAGCAATTGCATAATACAACAATTTGGCATGTAACACAAAGAAATGTCATGTATTTGACAATCACCGTTCAAAGGAACTGGGTGAAAACGAAGTTATACTGGAGTAAGGAAATGATACCAAGTGTTATCTCACACCACTAGATGGAATAAAAAGAAACAGAAAGGGTAAATAAGAATGTTAATATAACGAGCTCTATACATATATATTTGCTTCTATTTCTTTAGTTCTTTAAAACATTAAGATAATATAAAATAATAATTGTAACAATGTATTGTTCAGTTTGTAAGCTTTATAGAAGTAGTATGTATGACAGTAATAGCACAAAATATAGGGAGGAAATGTAGCTATATAGGAATAAACTTTCTATATTTTATGGGTATTAAATCAGTATAAATCTAAATTAGACTTTCATTAAGTTAAGATATACATTGTAAGTCCTAGAAGAACCACTAATAAATATTACAAAATATAATTTAAAATTTACTAAAAATTAAACTGCTACATTAAACATAAGCTGCTTAGTATAAAAAACAATAGAAAAAGAAAAAAGACATGTGACACATAGAAATCAAAAGGCAAAATGGCAGATATAATTCTAAACATATCAATAATATTAAATGCATGTGGGTTATACAATCTCACCAAAAAACAAGACCTTTTAAATTGGATTTTAAAGACTGTGATCCAATAATGCTTTGTCTGGAAGACACATCGTTTGAAAGTAATAGGATGGAAGAAGATACACCACACGACTATAAATGAAAGGAAAGCAGGAGTAGCTATTTGATGCTTTTAAAAATATCAAAAAAAACTGACAAAATTTTAGCTGGACTAACCAAAAGAATAAAAAACAAAGAGAAGTCTGAAATTACTAAAATCAAGAATGAAAAAGGAATGTTACTATTATTGTATTGAAATAAAAAGATTATAAGGGAATATTATTACAAACAACTGTAAACCAACAAGATGAGTTGCATGAAATGAATTAATTTCTTGGAAGACACAAAGTACTGACTCTTACTCTAGAATAAATAGAAATTCCAGATAGGTCTATAATAAGCAAAAGATTGAATTGATCATTTTAAAACTTCCTGAAAGAAAAGCCAAGTACCATATGTTTTCCCTGGTGAAATCTATCAAACATTCAAAGAAAAACTACTATAAATACTTCACAAATTCTTTTAATAAAGAGAAGAGTTAGAAACAGTTTCCAACTCATCCTATGAGGGCAATATTACCCAGATACTAAAACTAGAAAAAAACTACAACCTAATATCGCTGATGAATATATTTGCAAAATTACTCATCAAAATACTAGCAAACCAAATCCAATAACATATTAAAAGGATTATACAACGTGAACAAGTGGGATTTATCCTAGGAACACAGGTTGATTTAACATCCAAAATTAATTAATGTTAATACGCCATTTTGATAAAATAAAAGACAAAATATTATACAGTCATTTCGAAAACATTTGATGTACTACAACTACATTTCATGATAAAACACTCATTTTTACCTAGTAAAAACCATCTACAAAAAATCCACAGTTAACCTCATACTTAATAGTGAAAGAATGAATATTTTCACCCTGAGATCAAGAACCAGACACAGATGTTCAACTTCATCACCTTGATTTAACATTGTTTTGGAGTTTCCAGCCCAGGCAACTAGGCAAGAAGAGGGAATAAAAGACATCTAAATTGGAAAGAAGGAAGTAAAACTATCTCCATTTGCAGATCATGTTATTTTGCATACAGAAAATCATAAGGATTACAATAAAAACCTGTGAAGACTGAAAAATAAAGATCAATTTCTAAAAATCAATTATTTCTATAGGTTAGCAATGAAAATTATGCATTTGAAATTAAGAAAACATTTCCAACCATAATGACATAAAAAGAACAAAATATTTAAGTATAAGTTTAACAAAAAGGTGTATAAGATTTGTACCCTAGAAAATACACAACATTGCTTAAAGATATTAAAAAAAAACCTTAAATAAATAGAAAGTTGTCTCATGTTCATGGATTGAATGACTAATAGTGTTAGGATGGCCAATACTTCCTAAATTGGTGGAAATATTCAATGCAATCCCTGTCATAATTCTTGCTGGCTTTTTAGAAGAAATTGACAAATTGAAGTTAAAATTCATGAGGAAATGCAAGAGACCCAGAATAGTCAAACGATCTTGGCTCATACTTCCTGATTTCAACCCTTACTGCAAAGCTACAGTAATCAAGACAGTGTGGTACTGGCATAATTACAAACATATGGTCAATTTATTTTTGACAAATGTACCAAGAAAATTAAATAGTGAAAAAATAGTCATTTCAACAAACACTGCTGGGGAAACTGAATGACCACATTCAAAGGAATAAAGTTGGAACCTTACCTCAAATCATATGCAAAACAAACAAAAAAATAAAAACAAAGAAACAAACAAACAAAAACATAAAAACTCAGAATGGATCATAGACTTAAATATAAGGGATTAAACTATAAATTCCTGGAAAAAAAATTTAGGAGTAAATCCTAATGATCATTGGTTAGGAGACTTTCTTAGACATTACATTGAAAACATAAGCAGGAAAAAAAACAAAATAAACCATACTATTTTAAAACTTTTGTGCTTCAAATTATATCCTCAAGGAAAAAAAAACACAGAATGAGAGAACATATGTCTGATAAATAACTTGTATCCAGATATTTAAATGAATTTTACCATTCAATAAAGAAGACAGTAACTCAATTTTAAAATAGTCATAGGATTTGAATAGGTATTTTCTCTGAGAAGATATACATGTGACCAATAAGCATATGAAAAGTTGTTCCACATCATTAGTGAAAATCAAATCAAAACCACAATAAGATGCTATTTACACTTACTGGATGGCTATAATGAAAAAAGATGACAACGGCAACTTTAGCAAAGATGTGGAGAAATTGGAATGCTTATATGCTGCTGGTGGGAATGTAAGATGGTGCAGTCACTATGAAAAACACTCTGGCAGTTTCTCAAAAGTTAAACACACTGTTATCGTATGACCCACAATTCCATTCCAATGTATATATCCAAATGAAATGAAAATATATATCCATACAAAACCTTGTTTATGATTATTCATAACAATACTATTCATAGTGGCCCAAGAGTGGAAATAACCCAAATGTCTATCAACTGATGAATGTGTGTCAATACAATCTGGCATATCCATACAAGTGAATATTATTTGGCAATAAAAAGAAATGAAGTATTAATTCATGCTACGGCACAATTGCTCTTGAAAACATTATGCTAAGTTAAAGAATCTAGTTACAAAAGAACATATTTGTACTAAATGGTCAGAATAATGAAATATATTAGTAAGTTGCTTAGGGTTGGTATAGAATAGGGATTGACTGCTAATGGGAACAGGGTTTTTTTTTTTTTTTAGGAGGTTGAAATATCCTAAAATTTAATTGTGCTGATGGCCGCACAGCAGTGAGTAGATTGAAAAATATTAGATGGTATACTTTAAATGAATAAGTTGTATGGCACGTGAATTATTTTCAATAAAGCTGTTTGAAAACAAAAACTACAAAAACAAATGATTCACAAGATCTGGGACTTTCAAAAGCTGAGCAAGACAATGTATTGAGGAGCATATGACAAAAGCTGGTACATCTTCGGCTTCTGGGGTCACAAGTTACAGAAAAAAAAAACAGAACAAGTTTACCTTAGAAATATGCTGAAGGTGATTCTCCAGTTCAAATAAATGAGAGGACTAGGGGAATTCTTTCCTGTGCCACAGATTTCAAACATTTCTAAGCTTACCCTTATTAAATGACTGAATTAAAGCATAGCACTAAAATGCTTGCTCACAAGGAAGTGTGAAAGCAAAGAGCTCAAAAAATAAATGGAATTAAGAGGGATTAAATTAAATTTAGAGGTGAGATAGGGAGGGAGTAAAACAGCATATGGTGACTGGAGCTGCTACCAGTGTAAATTTCTAGACTTTGCAAGAAGGCGGCAGTAGCTCAAATGGCAGCATGAAAAGACAGTTTGAGTAGGTGGCTTCCCCTTAACATGATAGGTGCTTATTGAAAAATATTAACCCCTTAATGAGAACTTTCACTCAACTGTTTCACACAAGTGTTTGACTGTGCACTGCAACTGACTGCCTGACAGCTCACTATGGCTAAAATAAAGATTTTCCCCATTTCCTCTTCCTTCAGACACTATTGAGTTTCTGCTGTGGTCTATGGCAAAGGTTAACTCTGGCTGGACATTAAAATACCCTGGGCAAGATGTCCCTAAATAGGTGAATGGATAAACTGTGGTTCATCCAGACACTGGAATATTATTCAGTAATAAGAAGAAATGAGCTTTCAAGCGATGAAAAGACATGAAGACACCTGAGATATATACTGCTAAGTGAAGGAAGCCAACCTGAAAAGGCTACATACAGAATGATTTCAACTAGGTAATTCATCTGGAAAAGGCAAAATTGTGAAGACAGAACAAAAGAAAACGTCAGTAGTTGCCAGCCAGGGGTTCCAGTGGAGGGAAAAAAAGAATGAATTGTTGGAGCATAGGGGAATTTAAGGCCAGTGAAACTATTATGTATCGTAGGTAATGGTGGATATATGTCATATATTTGTTAAGCCCCATAGAATGTACAACACAGAGTGAATGTAAGTGTCACCTATAGACTTTAGTTAATAATTATTCATCAAAATTGTGTCATCAGTGTAGCAAAGGTACCACACTGGTGCAATATGGGAACTCCCCGTACTTTCCACTCAACTTCCTGTAAACTTAGAACTGCCTTTTTTAAGGCTACTAAAAAATAATAAAAAAAACCCTCGGGAGATTGAAAAATTACATCTTTACAAATTCCTCATTCAAAGATGCTGATTTAACTGTTATTGGGTAAGATAGTAGTATTTTTTAAGAGTAGATAAGACAATCATAGTACATATTTAGGAATGAGAACTACTGGTTAATGACAACACTAAGTATGTTATTGTAAAAATTTTTATGAAGAAATGTCTAGGTTTTGGGGTTTGGCTGGTTATCTAAATTTGTCAGAAATGGTCCAGGGCTATGAAACTACGATATATTTTATTAATTATTTGATTTTTTATGACATGAATTTTTTTTTTATGAGATGAAGTCTCACTCTGTCACCTAGGCTGGAGTGCAGTGGCATAATCTCAGCTCACTGCAACCTCTGCCTCCCGGGTTCAAGTGATTTTCCTGCCTCAGTCTTCTGACTAGCTGGGATTACAGGCGCACGCCCCCATGCCCAGCTAATTTTTTTATTTTTAGTAGAGACAAGATTTCCCCATGTTGGCCAGGCTAGTCTTGAACTCCTAATCTCAGGTGATCCACCTGCCTCAGCCTCCCACAGTGCTGGGAGCCTCTGTACCCTGACAGAAATCTTTGATTTTATTTTTAATGAGATACATGAGAGACTTTGGCTAAATTCAACTTTATTAGTGCTATGGCATTCATAGCTTTTATAGCAGGTGAAACATACTATAGCTTCAATTATCAAGACTTCTTGCAGAGATTAAATGGAATAAGAAATTGAGAAGAACTTTAAATTCTTTAGGCTTCAAATTCTTTTACTTAAATAAAATATTTATATCTTAAATGTAAAATTTCTTTGAACATTTTTAAATCTTTCTGTGAAATTCATAATGGAAGGGGATTCATATCAAATATGGAGTATATTTTAGCTGTTATTTTATCATTGGTATATCATAAAGTTATTTAATCTTATTGCAGAAAATTTGATGAGATATAATGAAATATAGGTTGACATAATTTTAGCTGGGAAATAGTAAAGGGTATATAATTTGGACTGAGAAAACCTTAGAGATAGTTTGGTTTTGTTTTTTTTTTTTGATGGGCTGTGGAGCTTTTTGTGGGATATTCCTTATGAATTAGAGGATCACAGATAATCCAGGGAGAAGTCATTGGTATTTTGATTGGAGCCCCTTGGGTATGGAAGCAAACTAGTCCTGACAAAAATGCTAACATGCTTACCTGAGAGGGACAATCATAACCCAAGATGACCTTACATAAGATGTTCAAATCCAGTAGGTAAGAGTGCAAAAGGCTTGAAAGATTGATGATAGCTACTTCTTTCTCTAGTAAGTCTTCCCTAGAGAGGATATTCTCATGACAGGCTGCACAATAGAAACACTTGGGAAGTTTTCCAAAGTCCTGATGTCCAGGTGACAAGTAGAGTAATTACATAAGAATATCTTGGAGGAGACCTAGTGTTAAAAAGAGAGGCAGCGGCCGGGCGCGGTGGCTCACGCTTGTAATCCCAGCACTTTGGGAGGCCGAGGCAGGCGGATCACGAGGTCAGGAGATCGAGACCACGGTGAAACCCCGTCTCTACTAAAAATACAAAAAATTAGCCGGGCGTGGTGACGGGCGCCTGTAGTCCCAGCTACTCGGAGAGGCTGAGGCAAGAGAATGGCGTGAACCCAGGAGGCGGAGCTTGCAGTGAGCCGAGATCGCGCCACTGCACTCCAGCCTGGGTGACAGAGCGAGACTCCGTCTCAAAAAAAAAAAAAAAAAAAAAAAAAAAAAAGAGAGAGGCAGCACTTATTATTGGTGATTTGGAAGAACACACTGCATATGTATAGATCACCTATTTCTTTCTTCTCTCACTTTGAAATTGGCCTGACTGCAGAGAGATGCATTATCTTTGCCTCTATACTGTGATTTTTACTGGGCTTGTGACTGGGTAGGTAAATCTGACAAATCTGGGGTGAATTATTAGCAGTTTGCCCTTCTCCAACTTAGCTTTTATCCCCAATTAAAGCTGACAGCTTGATCTCTGTCATGCTTCCAAATATATCTCTCAATTTGTTCCAAAATAAGGACCTAATTTACTAGCCCATTATGTCTGTGAAGCACTTATGAACCAGAGAAATTTCAAGGAACCCAGTTGCTGGAAATACATCTGGCTTCTAATAAGGTTCTAATCTCCTGTTCTCTCTCACTCTTTCTCTGGGGCTGGAGGCTGCATGTTCAGCTTTAAAATTCTCTTTTTCTCCAGATACATCTGTCTTTGAGTCCCTTGATGACTCATGGTGAATCTAGGTTTCTATGACACTAGTTCTAACAGCAGTTGAACAATACCTTATAACTCCAAGAACCAATGCCAGCAAGTTGTGTCCCTGAATCTCAAAATATAAATTTCCAAGACAGAAAATAAGATTATCTTATCTTGAAATATATGCTCACTTCTCTTCTCATCAACTGTGCTAGCTGGAAAGTCACAAGTTGCACAGAAGGCTGCCCACTCCTTCATCAGTCTGGATCTGAGGATGCTTCCCAGAAAGGTGTTGGCTGGAAGGGTATCCCACAATATAGCTACTGAATCACCAGCTCTGTTCTGTTTTTATATTTATTCCAAGTCTCCTATGTAACTTTCAAAAAGTTCTTGAAAATTTTTATCCCTTAATTGTAAAAATTACCAAAACTGCCATTGTGAGAATGAGATAATTAGATGCACAATTTAGAGAACTTTAGAAAAAATTGAATTTATGATATTTTTAGGTAGTTCAAATGTATTTCTTAAACTGCAGGTTAAATAAGAGTTATTGTTTAAACTTCAGAAGTTGTTACTATTAGTTAAGGATAAAATGATTATTGGAGATTATCTTACCTGGGGAAAGAGAATGATCACAATCATTTTACTTCTAATGTTTCTTTTTTAGGCGTTAATTATACCTCTACAACATTTTTTAAAAGAACTTCTTCAAAGTGTTTAAACCCTATTATTGAATGTTTAATTTTACTTAAAAATAGTCTCAACTGAATTTTACCTCACTAGTGAACTATCTAAAAATTGATTTTTACTTTTCAAGAAAAGTGTTGAAATGTAGCTTGTTAAGGAAATACTGTTTCATTTTTAAAAATATGTTCTCTTGTACTTTCGTTGTTTAGATTCCTTTCATTTAGTTTTACTTTAATGTTGTAGGATTTGAAATTTCCTAGGGAGACGAAAGTGTCCATTTTGATTTTCCCTGCTATTAACCAATTATTCATTGGAGGCAGCACTATTTTTAAGTTGCAGTAGCATTAGTCAGAGTTTTTAGAAGACCTGTATTTGATTCCATCTTTCTAACTAATGAATTGTATGACCTTGGGCTGGTGACAATATTTCTGAACTTCAGTTTTCTCATCTTTGAAAGAACAGAGTTAGAATATATTTTCTTTAATTCCCCTTCTAGCTCTGATGTATTATTCCATGAATGGCTCCATAGAGCAGAATTCTTGGCTCATGGTTATTATGGTAAACTATTACAAGTCCATAGAATTACATTTATAGATTTCTATGAAACACCATCAGAGATTCACTGCTTCTGCCCCAAGAGCTTAACAGAGGATCCTAAAAGGTGCCGATATTTCTTGATTTATTCATGTACATTAGCATTTTCTCCTGATCCAAATGGGCAATCAGTTTTCCTGAGGAATTAAGGCGTCATGATGGTAAAGGTAGGGAGTGATGTGGACCAAGAAACAGAGAATATGTGATTTAAAACTTACGTAAATAGTAAGGTATTTCCTGAGGAACCTGAAAAGTTTTACAAAATTTAGGAAATCTTTATGCATGAGGTTCATTCCAGGTTTTATTTCTTGGTCTTGTTATCACGTATGATTGCTCTGTGTAATGGGGATACAATAGAAGAAGGGCCCACAGGACAGGGCTGGACTAAGCTGGTGGAATGTCATTCCCATTGTGTTCTATTGATCAAAGTAAGCCACAAGACCAAGCCTTGTGAGGAAATAGGCTCTGTCTTTTGATGGGAGATTCTGCAAAGTCTTAAGATCATTTCTGAAATCTATCACATCCTCAGTTTCTGATAAAATTGACAAATAGTTTTTGCAGAGTTTCCACAAACATTCAGTAAAATAGAGTGCTTGTTTCAGTACCTGGTATAGAATGTCCACTCAATAGGTGAAATCTCTTTATCAGCTACACAGTTATTATTAGAATATCATGTCTGGGTTTTGGTCATCAGAATGACTAAATCTTGTTACTTCTACTCCTATCTCAAAAAAAATGCATCCTTTCTTTTCTACTTCTGCCACTACTGCCTCAATTGTGACCCTTCTCACTTCTTACCATGATTATTGAAATAAATAGACTCCCAACTGGTCTCCTTGAGTAATAAACAATTGATTACCTGTCTCTACTGGGGAACTGTAAACTCCATGAGGGCAGGGACCCTGACTTTATTGCTTATTGCTGCATTTTCCTTTCCTGCACATTTCTTATAGTAAATGCTAATAAATATTCATTGAATGTACGAATAGATTAAACTGCATATAAAGAAAATTTTATAACATGCAAATCTTGTTACTCTACTTCTTTACATTTCGCCAATGACTCCGCATAGTGCCCAAGATGAAATTTAAGCTTCTCAGCTTAACCTACAAGGCTGTCAATGATCTGACCCCTTCCTTGTTAACTTCCTCTCTCACTCTTCTTATACATGTAACCTATATTCCAGTAGTTGCCTGAAACTATCATTCAGAAATGGTATCCTCTTCCCAAGAATGGCCTGAGCTCCCTTCTTCATGTGGTTTAACTCCTATATGTTTTAAGACTTTGGCAAAAAATTTCCTCCTCTGCGACACTCACCTTGATTTTTCTGAATTTGGCCAGACATTACTCCCCTTGTCTCTTAGCGCTCTATGCATAACTTTGTCACAACAATTTTCAATCTTCCAAAGTAGGTGCCTCCTCCTCCACATGACCAGCAAGCACAGGCATGTAGTAGAAGCTTTGTAATTTTTATGTGAATGAAGGCAGCATAACAGGAGTGGGAAAAGGTAGCTTTAAAAAAAAAAAAAAAAATTCATTGCCAGAGCCAGGTGTGGTGGATCACGCCTGTAATCCCAGCACTTTGGGAGGCCAGGGTGGGTGGATAATTTGAGGCCAGGAGTTTGAGACCAGTCTGGCCAACATGGTGAAAACCCGT
Organism: Nomascus leucogenys; assembly: GCF_006542625.1. Taxonomy (NCBI): domain Eukaryota; kingdom Metazoa; phylum Chordata; class Mammalia; order Primates; family Hylobatidae; genus Nomascus; species Nomascus leucogenys. The sequence goes on from NC_044390.1 coordinate 23,520,122, forward strand.
CTCTACAAAATATACAAAATTTAGCTGGGCATGGTGGCGGGTGCCTGTAATCCCAGCCACTTGGGAGGCCGAGGCAGGATAATCGCTTGGAACCCTGGGAGGCAGAGGTTGCAGTGGGCCGAGATTGCACCACTGCACTCCGGCCTGGGTGACAGAGAGACTCTGTCTCAAAAAAATATATATATATATATTGCCAGAAGTTTGATGGAGTAACACACACCCCGTTTAAGCACTTAAGCCCAGGTATGTTTATTTCTTCCATGATTAAAGTCTCGCTAGAGTGTTCGTCCACTAAATAGACTAAATTGCATTTCTTTGTTCTTAAAATAATTCTCAGTAGTGAGCTTGGTGTTATTGTATCCCCAAATGACTATTGTCCTAACCTTTATTTGCATTGAAGCTTGACTTCATTTCTCTTTGATTGCTTTTGTTGATTGAGCAAGTGGCTTATATTTTATTTCTGAAAAATCTCAAAATATTCAGACTAGTCCAAGTAAAGCCATGTTTGTAAAATGCTGAACTATTCATTTGGCGGTGACTAAAGTATTTTGGCATCTTGAGCACAGAACTAGTCTCAGCTTCTTCGACAATAATAATGATATTGTGCCTGTATAATTGCCTTCAGGAAAGAAGAGAAATCCAACATCGATTTGACAAGACTGATGTTTAAGTGGATCCTACTGCATCTGCCTTTGAGTAGAAAGAGAAAATTGATAGTTAGACAAAGCACCACGTGAATCCTGTGCCTACCATTGGTGCATAAGTTAAAGTAGCCCCAGGCAACTTTTTTAGTTACTCTTCTTTGATTTACTATCGCTCTTATAATAGAACAGGAATGCATTCTAAACAATTTTAGGTCACCTAGTGCTTTTCATTATTTCCCAACTATAGCCCAGTTCTCTAAGTTTTTAAATATTTAAAGGAAGTGACAAGACATAATTTGGTAAAGCAAAATACAGCAGAACATCACAAACTACAATCTGAATAACCACAATTTCCTTTTTCCTAAGAATAAACTGGAGTAACCCTTCCATAAATATATTTGATAATTTCAGAGGATGGGTGGATTTCTCTTTGGAAAAAAAATGTATCCTTTACTTTTCATTGTAATGTTGCCTAAGGTTGAGCATGTGCCTTCATTATGTATCAATTAATTCCTTTCCTGACGGCACTAAATAATAAATGACACACTTACAATATGATACAAAGAGTGAATTGGAGTTTGCTTTATGAAAGCCAACATCCCCTTTATCCTGCTAAGAAGACTGAAGCCAAGGGAACGCAGGTGACTAGGACAAGGTTATTCAGCTGTCTAATAGAAAAAACTAAACCAGCGACTAAGACTTCAGTCTCTTTCCTTTATATTCTTTCTCCTGAGCCTCTAATTTTCATATTATTTTGTTTCTTAGTCTTTTCCTTCTGAATACTTATATGTAACAAATTGTTTCAAAGGTAGCTATTCAGCAGGTTCTCAAATAACATTGTTTCACTGAAGATTGTTTGGTGGCAATGTCGAGAAAAAGACCTATTCCAGCTGGAGCCAAGGTTTGTATGGAATTTGCTAGCTTCTCCGCATATCTGTGTGGGTTTTCTCTGGGCACACCTGTTTCCTCCCACATCCCTAGGATGTACACATCAGTGAATTGGAGTGTCTAAGTGGTCCCGGTCTGAGTGCTTGTGGGTGTGCCTGTGAGCGCACCCTGCAATGGAATGGCATCTGGTCCAGCAGGGGGCAGGGAGGTTGTTCACCGCCTGCTCCCTAAACTTTGGGGATAGGCTGTGGCCATCCTCAACTCTGAACTGGAATAATTAAGGAAATAATTATCTTACCTGTTTTCATGAATCTTTCTTAAATGTTTACATTTACTTTTATTTCAGTGTTTACTATTAGAAGTGTTTGGGGTATTTATTTTGAAGTTTGATGATGCTTTTGTGACCAGAAATATGCCATAGAAACTTAACTCTGTTTTGTATCAATTAGCCTATATAGAATTGATTTTGATATATGTCATTTTGCTTAAAGTCACAATTCCCAAGAAACTATTGAGGACATCGAGGAAGGACTTATTGTACATTTTAAAAGGAGTGAGATTTTTAACTTAAAGAAATTGGTTTTGAGAAGGATTTGTTTATGGATGCAAGAAAATTATTATCCTGTACAAATCATAAAGCTCTCTTTTCTATATAAGATTTTACATTAACAAAAAAATTAATATTTAATTACAATTGCTATGAAGATTGCAAGTCTTATCCAGGATTTTTTGGAATACATGCTACGTGTATATATTCAAGGTAAAATATATCATTTACATTTAATTCAAATTAAATTTAATTCTTACTGGATGTTCTAAGAATTGCTTGTGTATATTCTAAAACATTGTCTGGGCCTGTATACATAGTACTTGTTGTACTCAGTCTTTCATATAAATCTACCTACAAAAACACGGGTATATTTATGAGAAGTCCAACTTTTTGTTTCAGACTAGATTAGCACTCACGCACCCGAGATGCAAATATGTCTGGATAATATTGAAAAAATGGCTGGGTTCCTTTAAACTAAATCCTTTGTACACATGTCAAGGTGCCATAACAATTATGTATTCCATGTAGTTTGCTGTTTTGTAAATATATGAAAATAATTTGTAAGGATTTTTTACAAATGTATGGTCTGTATGAGCAAGAATACAGTTATTCCTGTACATGCCAAGATAAAAATGGCATATATATATATTTATGTTTATTTATTTTAAAATATCATTTAATATTGCCTAATTTTTCTTCACTTTATTATGTGTATCTATTTCTTGTAAGATTTGATTGTCAAAGAGTGGTTTCTCATTTTTAAAGCATTTCGTAGATCTTGCAAATTAGACTTTTCTAACAACACTGTGGACCATCCGCAGTGGCTCATGCCTTTAATCCCAGCACTTAGGGAGGCAAAGGTGGGAGGATGACTTGAGCCCAGGAGGTCAAGGCTACAGTGAGCCATAAGCATACCCTGCACTCCAACCTGGGTGATAGAGTGAGACTTTGTCTCAAAAATTTTTTTTTTAATTTTTAAAAATTAGCCAGGCACAGTGGCTCATGCCTGTGATCCTAGCATTTTGGGAGGCCGAGGTGGGCGGATTGCCTGAACTTAGGAGCTGGAGACCAGCCTGGGCAACGTGGCTAAACCCCGTCACTAGTAAAAATACAAACAATTATCTGGGCAGGTGGTGCACGCCTGTAATCCCTGCTGCTCAGGAGACTGAGGCAGGAGAATCACTTGAACCCCGGAGGTGGAGGTTGTAGTGAGCCAATATTGCACCACTTCACTCCAGCCTGGGTAAAAGAGTGAAACTCTATCTAAAAAGCAATAATAATAATAATAAAATAATAACACTACTAGGAAAAGATTATATGGTTTTTATTAAGGAAGAAATATAAATTCAGAATTTTTTTTTCATGTGTTTTCCCAGCTAGTTTTCTTGTCAAAATAGGCAGGACTAGATCTCAGATTTCTTGAGTTCTTATTTTACGACAGGTCATATTAAAACCTTATCTCTTTCTCTAGTGAAAACAGAGGACTGAATTTGGATTAATTCTAATAACTACACACTCTAAAGTTAACAGGTTATTAAGAATAAAATGATTACTGACACTTTGAGTTTATTTTGCAGCGTGCGTGTGTGTGTGTGTGTGTGTATGTGTGTGTATGTGCTGGCTTGGGAAATGAGGATGGCAGTGGGGATGGTGAGAATGATGAGAATGATTATGAAAATATTTTGTGAAATTGACATTAGACTGACTTTGGGTGAAAAGGAGAGAGGTAAACCAAGAAACGAAGTGTGAACAAATGGCAAAAGAAAACACTGAGGAAGAATCCCCCTTAAAAAAAAAATCCCTTAATCTGTCAAATATGCTTTTGGTTGCAAGTCACCAGCTCAATCTGGCTTAAGCAAAAAGAACTATCGCAAGGGCAAAAAACCAAACACTGCATGTTCTCACTCATAGGTGGGAATTGAACAATGAGAACACATGGACACAGGAAGGGGAACATCACACACCGGGGCCTGTTGTGGGGTGGGGGAAGGGGGCAGGGATAGCATTAGGAGATATACCTAATGTAAATGACGAGTTATACATATGTAACAAACCTGCACATTGTGCACATGTACCCTGAAACTGAAAGTATAATAATAAAAAAAAAATTCTTATTTAAAAACATCCTAGAGTAGATCTAGTTTCAGGCCAGCTAAACCCATGATTTTGACACTTCTGATGTCAAAATTTTTTTCTCTTCATCTCTCAGCTCTTTTATCTGTGATATTATTTTACAAGCTTGTAATTTAGGAGTCAGATCTGTATAAGGAGTACAGATTTAGGAGTCATCACCAGGTAACTGTTAATTGTTTTCTTGGGAAAAGATGAAATCATTCATGAGAGGGTCCAAGAGAGAAGAGAAGAGGACCTTGAAGAGAATCCCAAAAAACACCAGCGTTTAGGAGGAAGAGAAGCCTAACAAGAACAGAAAGAACTACCGGAAAAGGAAGAGAACGAGGAGCCCAGAGGCCATAGGGAAAGCTGAGAGTGCCATAGATATGCACCGTCTGGCTATCTGACTTATAGCAATTTCCTCATTTCCAGGAATAGTCTCTGTACTCAGGAATGGCCATTTGGACCATATGATGCTGACTTCTGGCCACAGCTGCATGTTTTTACGTGGCTCCAATTGAGTCAGGCTGGCCCCATCAGATTCCCATTTCTTTTTTGTTGTTGCTGTTGTTTGTTTATTTATTTATTTTGAGGTAGAGTCTCGCTCTGCCGCCCAGGCTGGAGTGCAGTGGCGCAATCTCGGCTCACTGCAAGCCCCGCCTCCCGGGTTCATGCCATTCTCCTGCCTCAGCCTCCTGAGTAGCTGGGACCACAGGCGCCCGCCACCACGCCTGGCTAATTTTTTGTATTTTTAGTAGAGACGGGGTTTCACCGTGTTAGCCAGGATACTCTTGATCTCCTGACCTTGTGATCCACCCACCTCGGCCTCCCAAAGTGCTGGGATTACACGCCTGGGCCACCGCTCCCAGCCCAGATTCCCATTTCTAAGACATTAAAATTTAGAACTGAGAGACACAGAAACCATATATGACAGGCTTAGTTAAAACAAACAAAACATGCTAAATAGAAATAAAATCATAGACAATTCAGGAAGTAAAGACAATTAGAGTCATAACAGCAGAAGAGAAAGACAGTATCTGTTGGTGAATGGTAAGGAAGAGAATGGAATGCTTTTGCTTTACTTTGCATTGATTTAAAGTCTTAATGATTTAAGTATCTATTAATGTATTTGCCTCCCCATTCTTGTAAGATGAACTGTCTTCCTAATTCACAGAGAAAATGAAATTCATGAAGCAGAAAATTCCTCAATTCCTTGCCACCAATACGAGTGCTTTTCCTTCTTTGCATTGTTTCACAATGGAAAAAAAAAGGAACTCTCTGGTAAATTTCTCCACCATAATGTTATAAATACGTTCCAACAATTAAATAACCTAATATGTGGGGTTACTTTATTGCAAAACTAGTGAGATGCAGTCTGAGTCTTCAGCTACTGATACTGAGTTCCAGGGGTCTGTCTGCAAGGTCCCAATCCATCTTGTTCTTGCTTCAGTTTGGCACCGTCTAGTAGTGGCTCTTCACCCTGGTGTAAATATGTTCGAAAATGATTCTAGGAACTAAAACTGGCTGTTCTAGGACAGCACTTGTAATTCCAAGGCTTCTCCTAGTTATTTTGCCCTTCACCTACTGGGACTAGTAAATACTAATAACATAAAAATCTTTTCCACTGTCTGCAGTTTTCTTGCCTGTTCACAACCCCCTTTTATTTTATTCCCTTCCTCCCAGAAAATGAAAGCTTTAATCTGTTCCAGTTTGAGAATGGGAGCTGGAATGGAAGCCAGGGTCTGATTGCCCTGTGTGTTACACTATATGTCAAATTTCTCCTATCTTCTCAAACGTGTTCCTTAGGATTACCATATCTTCAATGCAAATTTAGCACAGTGCTGAGTACATTGTAGGATGTCAATTCAATTTTGTAAATTATGTGAATGGATGGATACATAAATGAATAGATGGATAATCTGTACAAATTGGAAGAGGCCATTATCCAGAGTACAAGAGGACAGATAACTTTTAGGGAAGAGGAACTTCTTTTTCTATTGAAACATTTCTATTCTTCAGAGAAGGAAACAATATGCCTTCGCATGGATTGTAATATATGTCACATACTACAAAGAAAAAAGAAAATCAGATAATAGGTATTTAGTGTTCTTTTTTAAAAAATATGTTTTTTGAGCAATTTTAGGTTCACAGTAATAATGAGGAGGAGGTACAGAAATTCTCCATCTGTTCTTGCCCACACTCAGGCAAAAATCTCCCCTACCATCAAAATCTCCCACCAGTGTGCTTTAATTGTTATAGTTGAGGAACATGCATTGTTAAGGTTCCTTTAAATTTTCAGAATGGTGTCCTGGGTGAATAAAGAATTATAATAGTTGAGAATATGTTTAAATGTTTACTTCCAATTTTCATTTCCATGTGAATTAATTGAAGTGGTTTGATACAATTTTCTTATTTTGGAACAACCAGCATTATTAAAGTAAGTTATCATGGATTGAACAGCTGCAAGTTTTAAATTGAGCATGACTATTAAAGCAATGTATCTTAGGCTTAAAAACATAGTGCTTTATTTACATTGCTATTATTTCAAATGGGGCCCTGTTTGCTCAAAACTTTTGGGATTTTTTTTTTAAGTGTTAGTCTTTGACTTCTGCTTCTTTCTTTCTTAAAACAAGCAGAGAAAAACAGAGAACAATTCCTATTTTCTGATTCTTTTGGAAACCCAGAAGCAACTCTCTAGAATTGGCATTTTATTATATGTCTGGTAGATTACCTAGTTCATCCCAAGTTTTTTCATGCTGTCTGCTTTTATCCCCTGTTATTCTTAAAACATCCTGGAATCCTATTTCTGTTTGATATGTTATTTTTAATGAATGAGAAAAAAAAAAGAAAAACTCCTTGAAATGTGTTTTCAGATTGTCAAGGATTGGATATTTAGGGAAATTGATGAAAAGAAGTTTAGCTTTGTTATGTTAATTGTACTCGGCCTCTATATTTATATATGAAGACAAAGTTATCCTAGGTAATATTGTTTTGTTTACCTTTATCTTTCTTAGGGGAAAAAGATGGAGAGAAGGAAAGAAGCTTGCAATTTTAAAAAATTTAATAATATTGGAGCCTCTCTAGAGGCTCAAGTGATCCTCCAACCTTTGCCTCCCTAAGTGCTGGGATTAAAGGCATGAGCCACTGCAGCTGGTCCACAGTGTTGTTAGGAAAGTCTAATCTGCAAGATCTTTGAAATACTTCAAAAATGAGTAACTGCTCTTGGCAATAAGACCTTAAAAGAGGTAGATATATATGATAAATTGAAGGAAATTAGGCAATATTAAATGAATGTTATTAAGTTTTAATATTAAGTTTTAATGTGATTTAATATTTAATATGATTTGTGGAGATTTTCTTATTGTTCTAAAATTAGATTAGGCTACTAGGATGACATCTAGTGCTATTTATCAGTATTTCTGGTTCTCCTTTTTCTGGATACAAGGAAGAATTGCATCTTTCAGCTTTTTTGAAGATAGGCGTGGCCATGTCACTTTCTTTGGCAAATAAAGTGTGAGCAGGAATGGCATGTATCACCTTTGAGTGGTAGTCTTTGAGGAACGAAACATAATTTGTCATGTTCTTTTCTTCCTGTAGCGGCAATAATTCAGGAAGTGGAATCTCTAGCAGCCTACAACCCTAAAAGAGGTTATAGTACAGGAAAAACTGCTTGCTGACCCAAGATGAATGTGTAGCATGAGTGAAAAATAAACCTTTGCTTTAAATTACTCGGATTTGGGCTTCATGTAAAAATTAGTCGATTTTCACATACACAGGAATTAGCACAAGGAAGTAGACATCCTCCATAAAAACTAAAAAGTAATATATGATGTTCACCTATGAGCTGGTGGCTGGATAAAAGGCAATACATTTTATATGGTAACTGTGATAGCTAATACTGAGTGTCAACTTGATTGGATTGAAGGATGCAAAGTATTGATCCTGGGTGTGTCTGCAAGGGTATTGCCAAAGGAGATTAGCATTTGAGTCAGTGGGCTGGGAAAGACAAGCCTATCCTTAATCTGGGTGGGCACCATCTAATCAGCTGCTAGAATGACTAGAATATAAAGCAAGCAGAAAAATGTGAAAAGATTAGATAGGCTTAGCCTCCCAGCCTACATCTTTCTACTGTGCTAGGTGCATTCTGCCTCAAACAGCCTAATCCATGTTCTTCAGTTTTGGGACTCAGACTAGCTCTCTTTGCTCCTCAGCTTGCAGACGACCTATTGTGAGAACATATGATTGTGTGAGTTAATACTGAATAAACTCCCCTTTGTATATATATCTATCCTATTAGTTCTATTTCTCTAGAGAACCCTAACTAATACAGATTTTGGTACCAGGAGTGGTTCTAGAGGAATAGAATATTAAGGATGGAGTTCCTTTGTTGGCTTTCAGTTTTCTGGAGTTGGCTGCTAAATATGATTAGACCCCAAAATACTAAGGACTCTACTTCTAATATTACAGAGAACACTGATAGTTCTTGGCATTAACTGTTTAGAGAGTTATGCAGTATAAATGCATTTAACACTCCTGATTCACTGCTCATGAGAGGCAAGGAGTTTAGTGACTCTATACATAATACCTTTGATGATATGTGGAGAACCAAGGAACATAATGAAGCCAGTTGGTTGCTCCTAAGTTCAGTGGACAAAGTGATGAAAGGAAATGATGAACTCAGGGATGCTGACTCCTGACTTTAGCAGCAGATACTGAGCCTCAAACCTATTAAGACTGCCCTGAGTGAGAGTCTCATCTCCTGTAGAGAAAGAGCTGAAATTGTGGAAAAACAGACACAAGCTCTTATCATGCGAGTGGCTGACCTGCAACCAAAGGTGCCTGCACAGCCTCACCAGGTGTCTACTGTTAAAGTGAGGGCATTGATTGGAAAAGAATAGGACCCTGCAACTCGGAATGGGGATGTGTGGGAGGAACCTGATGAAGCTGGAGAGACTGAGTTTGTAAACTCTAATGAATGTCTTTTGCCAGAAAAACAGCTGCCCCATCCCCAGTAGTGGCAACATCCCTTCCTCGACCCATGCTGCCATCAGCCTTTCCACCTTTGTCTGAGGAGATAAACCTTGTGCTGACTGAGGCAACGGTGATGGCCTCTCCTGAGGCAGTTGCCAGGCAAGATAATGTTGATTCTCCTCAGGAACCACCTGCAACACACCTGTTTGCTTCTAGACCTATAACTCTACTAAAGTCCCAGCGGGCCTTTAGAGGTGAAGTAGAGAGTGTGACCCATAAGTTGGTACAGTACACTCAAAAAGAGCTCCATGAGTTTTCTAATTTATATAAGCAGAAATCTGGAGAACAGGCATGTGGATGTATATTAAGGGTGTGGGATAATGGTGGAAGGAACACAGAGTTAGATCAGGCTGAATTTATTGATTTGGGCCCACTAAGTAGGGACTCTGCATTTAATGTTGCAGCTCGGGGAATTAAAAAAAAAGTTTCTAATAGTTTATTTGCTTGGTTAGCTGAAATATGGATTGAAAGATGGCCCACTGTGAGCGAGCTGGAAATGCCTAATCTCCCTTGGTTTAATGTAGAGGAAGAGATCCAAAGGCTTAGGGAGATTGGGATGGTGGAGTGGATTAGTCACTTTAGACTTACTCATCCCAGCTGGGAGGGTCCAGAAGATATACTCTTGACCAATGCCTTGAAAAATAGAGGGCAGCACCTGCATCTTTGAAGAGCCTTGTAATAGCTCTTATCTGTATATCAGATCTAACAGTGAGAACCACAGTCAATCAACTACAAAATTTAAGTACAATGGGAATAATTGGATCCCGAGATGTCAGGGGCCAAGATGTGGCACTCCACTGTCAAAGGCAAGGTGGACATAGCTACCATAATGAGCAGCAGAGGCAAAGTGGCACCAGCACAGTCTGACTAGTGTAGAGCTCTGGCATTGGCTAATTAATCACGGTGTTCCTAGAAGAGAAATGGATAGGGAGCCCACTGCATTACAACTTAATATATATAAGCAGAAAATTTCCAGGTCAAATGGACAAAAGACTAATCTGAATTATAAAAACAGAGGAAGCCGTGTCCTTTGAGAAAGGACCCCACTACACTACCTACAATTTATGCTGCTAATCTTTGTCTCACCCTTCCCCAAAGAGAGCTATGCCCTTTTACTAGGGTAACTGTCCACTGGGGAAAGGGAAATAATCAGACATTTTGGGGACTGCTGGATACTAGCCCTGAGCTGATGTTAATTCCAGGGGATCCAAAATGTCATTGTGTTCTTCCAGCTAAACTAGGGGCTTATGGAGATGGTATGGTTTGACTGTGTCCTCACCCAAATCTCATCTTGAATTCCCATATGTTGTAGGAGAGACCTGGTTGGAGATAATTGAATCATGGGGGCAGGTCTTTCCCATGCTTTTCTCGTGATAGTAAATAAGTCTCAAGAAATCTGATGGTTCTGTAAGTGGGAGTTTCCCTGCGCAAGATCTCTCTTTGGCTGCTGACATTCATGTAAGACCTGACTTACTCCTCCTTGCTTTCTGCCATGATTGTGAAGCTTCCCCTGTCACATGTAACTGTAAGGATCCATTAAACTCTTTTTCCTGTGTAAGTTACCCAGGCTTGGGTATGTCTTTATCAGCAGTGTGCAAATGGACTAATACAGTAAATTGGTACCAGTAGAGTGGGGTATTGCTGAAAAGATACCTGAAAATGTGGAAGTGACTTTGGAACTGGGTAACAAGTAGAGATTGGAACAGTTTGGAGGAAGGAGAAGGAGACAGGAAAATGTGGGAAACTTTGGAACTTCCTAGATACTTGTTAAATGGCTTTGCCCAAAATGCTGATAGCAATATGCACAATTAAGTCCAGGCTGAGATGGTCTCAGATGAAAATGAGGAACTTATTGGGCACTGGAGTAAAGGTGACCCTTGTTATGTTTTAGCAAACAGACTGGCAGCATTTTGCCACCGTCCTGGAGACTTATGGAATTTTGAACTTGAGAGAGGTGATTTAGGGTATCTGGCAGAAGAAATTTCTAAGTAGCAAAGCATTCAAGAGGTGACTTGGGTGCTATTAATGGCATTCAGTTTTATAAGGAAAGCAGAGCATAAAAGTTTGAAAAGTTTGCAGCCTGACAATGTGGTAGAAAATAAAATCCCATTTTCTGAGTAGAAATTCAAACCAGCTGCAGAAATTTGCATAAATAATGAGAAGCCAAATGTTCCTCACCAAGACAATGGGGAAAATGGCTCCAGGGCATGCCAGAGGTCTTCACAGAAGCCCCTCTCATCATAGACCCAAAGTCCTAGGAGAAAAAAGTGGTTTCATGGGCCAGACCCAGGGTCCTCCTGCTGTGTGCAGGCTAGGGATTTGGTGCTCTGCATCCCATCTGCTCTAGCCATGGCTGAAAGGGGCCAGTGAAGAGCTTGGGCCATGGCTTCAGAGGGTGCAAGCCTCAAGGGTTGGCAGCTTCCATGTGGTGTTGAGTGTGCCGTGCAAACAGTCAAGAATGGAGGGTTGGAAACCTGAATCCACGTCAGAGTCCCCACGTGGATTTCCTACTAGTGCACTGCCTAATGAAGCTATGAGAAGAGGGCCACTGTCCTCCAGACCCTAGAATGGTAGATCAACTGACAGCTTGCACAGCACAACTGGAAAAGCTGCAGACACTCAACACCAGCCTGTGAAAGAAGCTGGGAGGGAGGCTGTACCCTGCAAAGCCACGGGGATGGAGCTGCCTAAGACCATAGGAACCTATCTCTTGCATTAGCATGACCTGGATGTGAGACATGGAGTCAAAGGAGATCATCTTGGAGCTCTAAGATTTGACTTCCCAGCTGGATTTCAGACTAGCATGGGGCCTGTAGCCTCTTTGTTTTGGCTAATTTCTCCCATTTGAAATGGTTGGATTTACCCAATGCCTGTACCCCCACCGTATCTAGGAAGAAATTAACTTGCTTTTGATTTTACAGGCTCATAGGCAGTAGGGACTTGCCTTGTCTTGAATGAGATTTGGGACTGTGGGCTTTTGAGTTAATGCTGAAATGAGTTAATACTTTATGGGACTGTTGGGAAGGCATGATTGGTTTTGAAAGGTGAGGACATGAGATTTGGGAGTGGCCAAGGGTGGAATGATATGGTTTGACTGTGTCCCCACCCAAATATCATCTTGAATTCCGATGTGTTGTGGAAGGTACCTGGTGGGAGGTTATTAAATCATGGGGACAGGTCTTTCCCGTGCTGTTCTTGTGATAGTGAATAGGTCTCAGGAGATCTGATGGTTCTCTAAGCAGTAGTTTCCCTATACAAGCTCTCTCTTTGCTTGCTGCCATGCATGCAGGACATGACTTCCTCCACCTTGCCTTCTGCCATGATTGTGAGGCTTCCCCAGTCATGTAGAATTGTAAGTCCATTAAACCTTTTTTTCCTGTATAAATTACTCAGTCTTGGCTATGTCTTTATCAGCAATGTGAAAACAGACTGATACAGAAGGTCAGGTAATTAATGGAGCTTTAGCTCAGGTCCAACTTACAGTGGGTCCAGTGGGTCCCCAGACTCATCCTGTGGCCATTTCCCTAGTGCCAGAATGCAAAATTGGCATAGATATGCTTAGCAGCTGGCAGAACCACCACACTGGCTCCCTGACTGGTAGGGTGATGGCTATTATGCTGGAAAAGGCCAAATGGAAGACATTAGAGCTGCCTCTACCTCAAAAAATAGTAAATAAAAAAAGATATCACATCCCTGGAGGGATTGCAGAGATTAGTGCCACCACCAAGTAATTGAAAGGCACAGAAGTGGTGATTCCCACTACATCTCTATTCAACTTTCCCATTTGGCCTGTGCAGAAGATGGATGAACTTTGGAGAATGACAGTGGATTACTGTGAGCTTAACTAAATGATGACTCCGATTGTAGCTGCTGTACCAGATATGGTTTTATTGCTTGAGCAAATTAACACATCTCCTGGTACCTGGTATACAGCCATTGACTTGGCAAATGCCTTTTTCTCCTTGCCTGTTCATAAGGCCTACCAGAGCAATTTGCCTTTACCTGTAAGGCCAGTAATATACCTTTATCATCCTACCACATGGGTGTATCAACTCTCTGGCTTCGTGTCACAATCTTATTTGGAGAGACTTTGATTGCTTTTTGCTTTTGCAAGATGTCCCACTGGTTCATTACATTGATGTCATGATGCTGATTGGATCCAGTGATCAAGGAGTGCAAACACACTGGACTTATTGGTGAGACGTTTGTGTGCCAGAAGATGGGAAATAAATTCGACTAAAATACAGGGACATTCTAACTCATTAACATTTCTAGGGGTCCAGTGGTGTGGGACCTGTCAAGATATTCCTTCTAAGGTGAAGGGTAAATTGCTGCATTTGGCCCTTCCTACAACCAAGAAAGAGGCACAGCGCCTAGTGGGCCTATTTGGGTTTAGGAGAACACACATTCCTCATTTGGGAGTGTTACTGTGGCCTATTTATTGAGTGATCCAAAAGGCTGCAAAGATGGCTTTGCAACAGGTCCAGGCTGCTGTGCAAGCTGCTCTGCCACTTAGGTCATATGACCCAGAAGATCCAATAGTGAGTGAGGTGTCAGTGGCAGACAGGAATGCTTTTTGGAGCCTTTGGAAGGCCCCCATGGGTGAATCACAGTGAAGGCCTCTAGGGTTTTGGAGCAAAGCCATGCCATCTTCTGTAGATAATTACTCTCTTTTTGAGAGACAGCTCTTGGCCTGTTACTGGGTTTTGGTGGAAACTGAACATTTGATTATGGGTCATCAAGTCACCATGTGACCTGAACTGCCTATCATGAACTGGGTGCTTTCTGAACCATCTAGCCATAAAGTGGGTCATGCACAGCAGGATTCCATCATCAAATGGAAGTGGTGTATATGTGATCAGGCTCGAGTAGGTCCTGAAGGCACAAGTAACGTACATGAGGAAGTGGCTCAAATGCTCTACTCCTGCCACTCTGCCTTGTCTCTCCCAGCCTGCACCAATCACCTCATGGGGATTTCCTTATGATCAGTTGACAGAGGAAGAGGAGACTAGGCCTGGAACACAGATGGTTCTGCATGATATGCTGGTACCACCCAAAAGTGGACAGCTGCAGCATTACGACCCCTTTCTAGGACATCCCTAAAGGACAGTTGTCAAGGGAAATCTTCCTGTGAGCAAAACTTTGAGCAGTGCACCTGGTTGTGCACTTTTCGTGGAAGGGAAATGGTTAGATGTGTGATTATATAAAGATTCATGAGCTGTAGCCAATGGTTTGGCTGGATACTAAGGGACTTGGAAGAATCATGATTGAAAAATTAGGGGCAAAGACTTTTGGGGAAGAGGGATGTGGATGAACCTGTCTGAGTGGTCAAAAACTGTGAAGATATTTGTATCCCATGTGACTGCTCACCAATGGGTGACCTCAGCAGAGGAGGATTTTAATAATCAACTGAATAGGATGACCCATTCTCTGGACACCACTCAGCCTCTTTCCAGCCACTCCTGTCATAGCCCAATGGGTCCATGAATAAAATGGCCATGGTGGCAGGGATGGAGGTTATGCATGGGCTCAGCAACATGAACTTACACTCACCAAGGCTTACCTGGCTACTGCCACTGCTGAATGCCCAATTTGCCAGCAGCAGAGACCAACACTGAGCCCTCGATTATAGCATCATTTCTCAGGGTGATCAGCCAGCTACCTGGTGGCCGGTTGATTATATTGGACCTCTTCCATCATGGAAATGGCAGAGGTTTGTCCTCACTGGAATAGACACTTACTCCAGTTATGGGTTTACCAGTCCTGCACACAATACTTTTGTCGATATTACCATCTGTAGACTCATGGAATGACTTATCCTCTGTCATGGTATTCCAAACAGCATTGCCTCTGACCAAGGCACTCACTTTACAGCTAAAGAAGTGCAGCAGTGGGCTCATGCTCATGGAATTCACTGATCTTTCCATGTCCCCCATCATCCTAAAGCAGTTGGGTTAATAGAATGGTGGAATGGCCTTTTGAAGCCACAATTACAACGCCATCTTGGTGACAATACTTTGTAGGGCTGGGGCAAAGTTCTCCAGAAGGCCGTGTTATGTTCTGAATCGGCGTCCAATATATGGTACTGTTTCTCCCATAGCCAGGATTCAAGGATCCAGGAATCAAGGAGTGGAAGTGGAAGTGGCACCACTCACCATCACCCCTAGTGATCCACTAGCAAAATTTTTGCTTCCTGGTCTCATGACATTACGTTCTGCTGGCCTACAGGTCTTAGTTCCAGAGGGAGGAACACTGCCACCAGGAGACACAACAACTATTCCATTAAACAGGAAGTTAAGATTGCCACCTGGACACTTTGGGCTCTTCCTACCCTTAAGTCAACAGGCTCAGATGGGAGTTACAGCTTTGGCTGTGGTGATTGACCTGGACTATCAAGATGAAATCAGCCTACCACTCCACAACAGAGATAAGGAAGAATATGCATGGGGTACAGGAGATCCATTAGAGCGTCTCTTAGTATTACCATGCCCTGTGATTGAGGTCAATGGGAAACTACAATAGCACCATCTAGGCAGGACTACAAATGGCCCAGACCCTTTAGGAATGAAGGTTTGGGTTGGTCCACCAGGAAAAAAACCATGACCTGCTGAAGTGCTTGTGAAGGCAAAGGGAATACAGAATGGGTAGTAGAAGAAGGTAGTCATCAACACCAACTATGACCACATGTCCTGTTGCAGAAATGAGGACTGTGATTGTCATGACTATTTCCTCCTACTTTTGTTAAATACATGTTTGTGCATGTATACACTTGTGCGAATAAAATATCTTCATTTTATTTCCTTTTTCCTTTATCATGTGACATAATATTTATTGATTTCATATCAGCATTTAAGTATTGTTAACTTTTTGTAATAGTATTTGGGCTGGGACTGGGGCATTTCTGGTTGTATGAAGGATAGTTGTATTATGTTAGGTGTAATTATGACCTTATTTTTGTCTTTATTTGAAGATTATGTATGATGTCGAGACGTGAATGGGTTCAAGTTGACAATGGGTGGACCTGTGATAGTTAATACTGAGTGTCAACTTGATTGCATTGAAGGATGCAAAGTATTGATCCTGGGTGTGTCTGTGAGGGTGTTGCCAAAGGAGATTAATATTTGAGTCAGTGGGCTGGAAAAGGCAGGCCCACTCTTAATTTGGGTGGGTACCATCTAATCAGCTGCCAACATGGCTAGATATAAAGCAGGCAGAAAAATGTGAAAAGACTAAACTGGTCTAGTCTCACAGCCTACATCTTTCTCCTGTGCCGGATGCTTCCTGCCCTTGAATATCAGACTCCAAGTTCTTCAGTTTTGGGACTCACACTGGCTCTCCTTGCTCTCAGCTTGCAGATAGCCTATCATGTGAGTTAATACTTAATAAACTCATACACACACACACACACACACACACACACACACACACACACACACACACATATATATACACCTTATTAGTTTTGTCCCTGTAGAGAACCCTGACTAATAAAGTAACAATCAATGTTATGTTATGTTTGTTACATTATGGGAAAAAAATATTTGGCAAACCTGTCTTCAAAGGAAACATGAGAGGCAGATCATGTACACAATGAACTCTTAGCTTTAGGGAATGAAGTTGGAAGACAGGCTACTAATGTGTATGTTGGTCGTTGACTGCATTTGATCAGTTGTTGTAGGAAGCAATGAGATTAAAAAAGGATTTGCTGGGTTTGCAAGGAAGAGTTAATAGCACTAGAAACTGCAGAAACTTAAGGCCATGAAATCTTGGCAGAGACAACTAATTTTATACCCAAAAGAGTGGAGATAACAATGAAAAACACTTTGAACAACAACAACAACAAAAAAAATTAATTAAAATTCAGTCTTATCAGTCTTATCTCTACACATCTATTAGAATGGCTAAAATCCAAAACACTCACAATACCAAACACTGGTGAGGATGTGGAGCAATAGGATTTTTTTTTTTTTTTGAGATGGAGTTTCACTCTTGTTGCCCAGGCTGGAGTGCAATGGTACAATCTCAGCTCACTGCAATCTCTGCCTCCCAGGTTCAAGGGTTCTCCTGCGTTAGCCTACCAAGGAGCTGGGATTACAGGCGCCTGCCACCACGCGTGGCTACTTTTGTATTTTTAGTAGAGATGGAGTTTCTCCATGTTGGTCAGGCTGGTCTTGAACTCCTGACCTGAGGTGATCTGCCTGCCTCGGCCTCCCAAAGTGCTGGGATTATAGGCGTGAGCCACCGTGCCTGACCAGCAATAGGATCTTGTTCACTGCTGTTAGGAATGCAAAATGTACATCCACTTTGGAATACAATTTGGCAGTTTCTTAGAAAACTAAATTTAGCCTTAATGTATAATTCAGCAATTCCACTTCTATGTATTTACCCAAATGATTTCAAAATTTGTGTCCACACAAAAACCTGCACAAGAATGTTTATAGCAATTTTCTACGTAATTGACAGAAATTGGAAGTAATGAAGATGTTTTTCACTAGATGACTGGATAAACAAACTGTTGTACATTCCTACTACGAAATATTACACAGTGATAAAAAGAAATAAATTATCAAGCCATGAAAAGATGAAGACACCTTAAATGTATTTTGTTAAGTGAAAGACACCAATCTAAAAACGCTGCATACTGTATATTTCACTTATATGACACTCTAGAAAAGGCAAAACTATGGAGACAGTAAAAAGATCAGTCGTTGTTGGAGGTTCAGCGAACAGACACTCACACAAACACACACACACACCCTTGACAGTGTTTTAGCCATTAAGATTTTGAACATGTATGAATAATAATTTCAGTTTTGATTGGAATTTTCTCTGGATATTTGAGTAGCCTTGAAGAGGATGAGGCTCTGTAATTGGCTTTTGGCTTATTCTCAGGAAGGCCAAGGAAGTATTAGTTAAAATGAGAATGAGAATCTTAGACTGTTTTACAAATAATTTGCATAATTATGATTGCTAGTTTCATGTACATTTTGGGAATCTTGAGGTATGTATTTCCCTTCTTATTACTGTATTGTTTTTTAAAACAAATATTTACTCCTTGGAGTTTTTGTGTATGTGAGTATGTGTATATGTATGTGTGTGTGGAGGGGGAGTAATGTGTTTATGTGTATTTGATCCAGAGTGCACGATGGTAAAAATTATGAAAAGTCTGTGCCAAGCAAATCACACTGAAGAGAGACCTGAAAGAAAACTGGACTGATTGCTTAAGTACACGTAGATATTTTAGTATGGTTAGAAGAAACCATACTTTGAAGTCAGGCAGACTGAGGTCTAATTTAGATTTTGCTACCATGAGCCTCTAAAGTTTTGTTAACTTTATATCTTGATTTACTAATCTGCAACGTTGGATTAGTAATTTATAGCTCATAGTATTACTGTGATAATTAAAAGATGATGTATGCAAAAGGCTTGGCTCATAGTAGAAGCTCAGAAGTAGGAACCATTGAAAGTGCTTGAAAAAACAGTGGAGCAAGTGAGAAAGTAGATCTAGAGAAACACACCCTTGCTTAGGAGACCATAAAAATCTTGGTCCAAGCTCCATGTAAATTCTTAGATATAAATGAATAACATTTTCTTATGTTTAGTCTTCGTGAATAAATATTTACTAAGCAATTTTGCATTCCATACTACTCTAAGGTATATGTGTTCAAAAGCATCTAATTCTTTTCTTTGTGATGTTTAGAAGAAGGTTGAGAGAGTGATTATTCATAAATCTAACAGATAGATGATACATAACAAACAGTAACAAAAAAGGGAGTGCACATTGACAAGTGAGGCCAGATTACTGTGATCCAGGAATGTTGGCAAAATCCAAGTGGAAGATGAAAGATTTGATCTCCGTTCTCAAAGAGGAAAATGGCTTAGATATGAGAATGTAGAATCAGAACACAGTAGAGGAGTAGGTGACTGATATTTGTTGAGTGATGCCATGTTTCAGGCACTATCAGCAAGTATCAACATATTTTGATAGGGTCTGATATAATGTTTGCAAGCAAACAGATGGATAGATGGATTATATTACTTTATCAACAATAAAATCTGGTTATTTTCATTTTAATAAATTTATATTTGTTTAGATAATTAGCACTTTCTTTTTGTTCTGGATATTGTATGTTCTATAACATTACAATATAATTTTATCATTATATGCTGTATAATATTGAGGAATGCCAGTTTGCATGGGGATCATTGATAATGAGCAATTTCTGTTTTGTCTGTCAAACATTTACTGGAATATTACCAAAGTCAGTATGAGTAATTATTATAATTTATTCTTACAGTACTTGAACACATTATACGTGGCTTTCATTTCTATATTCTTTAATGAGACATCTTCAAAAAGCGAGTACATATAGATTGAGAAAAGTTATTGATTTTCCACATCACGAGTTTTTTTTTTTCAATTTTGTATACATAGTTGCTTAATACTATCTATGAACGGTGCTATAAAAATACTGGAGTCTCTTTTTTCATCCTCTTGAAGGAAGTTTTTTGTAACTGTCAAATTAATTTTCTATAAAATTCGTGTGACATACTGTCTTTCACATGAGGCTTATATAAAATTGGTTTAGATCATCAATGGTTTTTCTCTCATTGGCTTAGCCTATTATTTTTACATGAGGTTATTTGGTTAAGTTTGTAGTTAAAAGCTGTATCTGTTTATTATTAGATTTTCCTGGCAGTTGGCCAACTGTCTCATATCATGCATATTAACATTTTAAATTAGTCACAATATTTACTGTTCATTAAGTGTCTTATGTAAAAAAATAGAAAATATATCCACTGCATGTATTTATAATATAGGCACATATAAAGAAGAAAATGAGTTACTCATAATTAAATGATAGGGATAACTACCATTAACCTTTAGATGCATTTTGAAAGTTAGATAGAAAATAGATAAATAGATGAAAAAATTATACTAAGAAGTTTACTTTTCTTGGTGAAATCACATTCAGACACACTTACTGGTGTAGGCATTAAAAGGTTAGCCTTGCAA
Source organism: Nomascus leucogenys (assembly GCF_006542625.1). NCBI lineage: Eukaryota > Metazoa > Chordata > Mammalia > Primates > Hylobatidae > Nomascus > Nomascus leucogenys. Next base: position 23,540,364 of record NC_044390.1, read on the forward strand.
CAGGATTTATCATCTAAATAGGATCATCCCCCAAAATTGCAGTCAAGAAAGCAGTAGACATACAGCTTTAAGAAAACATAAATGATCAAAACTGAATCTAATCTTATGTCTCCAAGAAGAGATGGACGTGTGAATATTCCAGTTGTAGTAGCAGATATATAATTTTCTAAATCCTATAATATTCAAATTCTCAGATAATACAGTTAGTAATCTGGCTTTTAATGGTATTAATATGTGATCTTTGAATCGCCAAGGTTGATAGGAATGAATGGCCTATCCAATAATATTTGGACTATTCAATAATTTCTTTCTAAAAATATGCTCCTACAAATGTGGAGATGTGCAGGTACTACCACATGGGGGTAAGACACAAAGAGAACATGTAATACAGAAGCCATGTAGGGTGGATAGCTATGAGCCTCCTTTTCTGCTCTCTGCTCTAAGCAGAGCCAGTACACTTTTTTCTGCCTTTCATGTGTATTACTGTATTACATTGTTTTGAAGAATGGGCTTTTTTGCCAGCAACGAATATTTGAAAATTTTTGCATACATAGTTTGAATAGCTCTTACCAGTTCCTAAGTTGTGAAGATTTATTTTTGTTGCTGTTGTTCCAGTTCTTTTATAGAAATTTTGTGGTAAATGTCAATTCAATCTCTTTTCCAGTAAATATACTTCTAAACTCAAATTGGTATATTTTTAACATGGTATATGGATGAGATAATGAGCCATGGAAGATGAAAACATGTATATACTCTTCCCTTCTATTATTTGGGGGAAAACTCACACCACTATAAATTAGTGATAATAACATATTCATCTAGGGCTTCAAGGCATTCACATAGTATTTTAGGCATGGGAAAAGGGTGATCCTTTTCCTCCTCATGGAAAAAGTTCACAGTCAACACTCCTATAACAAAAAACAGGTGAACAAGAGAAAAGCATGATGCATATATATATATATATTTATATATATAGATAAGTATATATATTTATATATATATACACACACACACGTATATGGTTCTCATAATTTTTATCTGTGATTTTCCCTTTTTTTGTCTGAAAGCATTTCAAGTTTGTTCTGAATTATCTTTTTTCAATAATAATTCCTTTCTGTTTATGTAATTTAGACCTAAACACTTCTATTCTATTCTAACTACTTCCATTTTCTGGTCTGACATATTAAGAACTTAGATGTCATCGCTTCCATCTTCACAACTAGAAAAACACTAAAACCATTAAATTTCTTAGAAACATTAGAGAACAGAGGTCACAGGGCAAACCACTGCCCCCACAACTGGAGAGACACACAAGAACAGAAAATCCCAGTTTACTGAGATTAGAAGCTACTGCTTGAGCCGGCAACTGGTAGGAAAACTTAAATGGTATTGAAGACATGCTGGACACAACATGGACCAGCTTGAGAGACAAAAACTCCTTAAAGAGGGCTCACACTTTCATGAGTTTTACCTCCAGGAGTTTCATCAAGTTCTCTTACGATGAAGAGAATAATCTCCTCATGCTTCTGTGGCAGGGAGAGGAGAAAAGTAATCATTTTTAAATATTCCCAGAGCACTCTGTTCTTAACAAAGGCTTGCCTTCAAGGGAAACTATTTTACTAGAGCCTAACCTATTTGGCACATAATGGAGCATAACCGACCTGGGAGAAGGGAAATATCCAACTTCAGCCCTGTCTAGTCTTCCTGTCTCACCTAAAAGGGCTGAAGATAGCTGAGAAGCACTTATGAAGGTCACATCCCTAGGCTGGAAGCTCACTGAAAGACTGAGAGACTAATCGTGGCATCATAAAATGCTTCCCCTTTTTCCACACTTTACCACCAAATCAGTCAGGCTTCTGCATGATAACGGGATTACAACGGAAAGAACTGCCAGTCTCAAATGCTATTTAAAAAAGAGCCCTGAGAATGATGGTTTCCAGCTTCATCCATGTCCCTACAAAGGACATGAACTCATTCTTTTTTATGGCTGCATAGTATTCCATGGTGTATATGTGCCACATTTTCTTAATCCAGTCTATCATTGATGGACATTTGGGTTGTTTCCAAGTCTTTGCTATTGTGAATAGTGCTGCAATATCATTCTTAGCAAACTATCACAAGGACAGAAAACCAAACACCGCATGTTCTCACTCATAGGTGGGAACTGAACAGTGAGAACACTTGGACACAGGAAGGGGAACATCATACACTGGGGCCTGTTGTGGGGTGGGGGGAGCGGGGAGGGAAAGCATTAGGAGATATACCTAATGTAAATGATGAGTTAATGGGTGCAGCACACCAGCATGGCACATATATACATATGTAACAAAACTGCACGTTGTGCACATGTACCCTAGAACTTAAAGTATAATTAAAATAAAAAGAGCCCTTAGGAAACCCAAGGAAGCAGAAGAGAGGATAAATGTAGGAACTCTAGAGGAGACTTTGGCCTCTGACTCCAAAGTTATAGCAGAAAGCTTAGCTCTTACCCAGATCAACATAAAATCTCACACTAACGCCAATTTATCTGAGTGTCTTTTCCACTAATATCATGTTTAGCTTTCAAGAACAAAAATTAACAGGAATGCTAAAAAGCAAAAACACAATCTGAAGAAGCAAAGCATGCATCATAACCAGACTCAAATATGGCAGAGATTTTGGAATTACTAAGCCAGGAATTTAAAATAGCTATTATTAGTAGAAAAATGTACAAATGATGAGGAATATAAGCAGTGAGATGGAAACAAAAATGAAGAATATCTTTGAAGGGCTTTTCAGTAGACTGAACTCAACTAAGAAAATAACTGGTGAGCTTGAATATAAGTCTATAGAAACTTTCCAAACCGAAAATCAGAAGGAAAATTAGATTAAAATTTGAAATAGAATATCTAAGAATTGCGGGACAATTACAAAAGAAAGTTACATATGCATAATGGAGAAACTAGAAAGAGAAGAAAGAAATGGAAGTAATATTTGAACCAATAATGACTGAGAATTTTAATTAATAGCACACACCAAATCACAGATCAAGAAAGATCAGAGAATAACAAGCAAAAAAGATACCTACCAATCTGTAGGTTGGCATATTCCATTCAAATTGCAGAAAATCAAAGACAAAAATATAATCTTGAAGGAATCCATAGGAGAAGATAAAATACCTTATCTATAAGGACTAAGGATAAGAATTACATTGGACTTTTCCTCAAAAGACATGCAAGTAAAAAGAATATGAATGACCACCAATATAGACTTATATATTCAGCAAAATTATCCTTCAAAAGTGAAGGAGAAATAATGACTTTCTCAAACAAACCAAAAATTGAAGCTATTTGGGGACTTTGTAAGGACTTTTGCTTTCCTCAGAAAGAAATCAGTAGCTATTGGAGGGTTCTGAACACAGGAGAGCTGCGTGTGGAAGCATAATTGGCAGTGCGTCCTGCTTCCATAATGAATAAGTTTCCCCGTCTAAACTTTACTTATGACATCATGTCTGTCTAAGTAAAATAAACTCTTTGCACTCTAGATAAAGCAACAAACAAATATTGGGTCACCCTTTCTGGTTCTAATCCTCCAAATAAATATAATTTTTTTTGTGTAAGTTACAAACTCCTTAGAAAAAACAATTTTATCCCTGACTTGCATTGCTAATGTCTGAATATATGTGATGATTTTCTTATCTAATCCCCACATGCTTGAAAACTGTTTTACTACCTTGAACAGATTAATTAATATAAATTTGGTAAACGTACTCATCCTGCATTTTTCATTAAATCTTTTTTTTATTTGATTAAAATTGCATGATGAGGAGAAAGAAAAATTGATGGAACAATGTCCTTGAGTAAGTGGTGGAGCTTTACGATGTGTGCTGGTGCATAGTAACAGCCAGCTTCCTGGGAAAAAGCCCTGATTTGTAGCATTTGCAAATATTTGTGGTATAAACACTCCCTTCCAAATTTGTGTTGTTTTGTTTGATTTAACAATGACCATAACCAGGAAAGGTAAATGAATGTATCTACATAAAAGTTCTTATTTATCCAGAGTGAATCCTTTCCCAGCATTTTTTAGGAACATGTAAACATCTGTCGTCAACATTACTGGTACAATACTCACCTCTGCTAAGATGAAGCAGTGTGCATGCTCGCATCTTCTTTTTTTAAAGTTCCAATAACTTTCCTCTCCATTCAAGCAGGAATAATATAATATAATAATAAAGCTATTATATTCATAATAAAGGCTCTAAGAGAATTGAATGAAACAGCACCATTAAATTCAGAGTCATTTCCACTCCAGCAAATCAGAATCTAAATTGATTGAAACAAAGCATCGCAAGCTAATCTGGGGATTCTTGACGTATCGGTCATTTCTAATGTGATGCAAAATTTATTCAATCATCTTCCCTCAGTTTAAAATGAACATCATGCTTTATGTTTTGTACAACAGTAGTACAATTATAATAAATTTAGATGCTTATTGAAACAATTTCTGATTCCTATTTTTATGAATAGAAATTTTAACTATTGGTGGTAACCAACTCTAATGCTTTATTTTATTTATTTATATTCATTTATTGAACATATTATACTCCAGATGCTGTATGTGTCCCTGAGATAAAATGGTACACCACATAGATGTAGTCTCAGCATTAGAATACACTGGGGATTACAGTCTTACTATTTCATAATAGGTTTTAAAAGAACACATAAAATGTATTGTTTATGTGTGTTTTAGGAAGATAAAGAGAATGTTGGGTCATGTTACAGATTGAGCTTCCCAAGAATGATATTCTGAGGAAGGATTTGCATGTAAAGTTTATTAAAGAGTATTTTCATGCCTGAGGAAGAAGGCAAGAAAGTAAGACTGCTCAAATTAAGATTTGCAGTCTCAACAAAGGCTTCGGTCAACCAGGAGAAATTTTAAAGTTGATATGACCCTTCAGGGTTTTCCTGAGTTCAAGCAAGGGAGTGAGGCTTTAATGGACCTGCACAGATCAGTCATTAAATGCATGGTGGTCTGGGAAGGGGCCATGACCGTGGGTGAGGAGACTCTCTTCAACCTATAGGCGATTCTCAAAGCAGACTATGTGATGGCCAGTTTTATATATTACCTTGTCTGTGTTATAGTCTTGTTATGCAAACACTAACAAATGTGTTGCTGTGAAGGTGATTTCAGTTGTCCTTATGTAAGAAAGATTACCCTGGATACTCTGGTGGAGCCTGATTCAATAAATTGAAAGACTTTTAGAACAAAACTGAGGTTTCCCTGAGAAAAAAGACATTCCACCTGTGAATGGTAGCTTCAGATTATGCCCAGAAGATCTGGCCTGCCTTTCCTGATGGACCGTCCTACAGATTTTAGACTTCCCTTGACAGCCCCCACAATTGTGTAAACTATTTTCTTGAGATAAATGTGTGTGTGTGTGCGTGTGTGTATCTGTGTGTGTATATCTGTGTGTGTATATATATATGTATATATATGTGTATATATATATGTATATATATGTGTATATATATATATGTATATATATGTGTATATATATATATGTATATATATGTGTATATATATATGTGTGTGTGTGTGTGTGTGTATATATATATATACACACACACACACACACACATATACATACATAGTGCTGATTGTTTCTCTGGCTCAGTCCTGACTGATATAGGCTGACAACTGAGAATTATCTACTAACAAAACATACACACACACACACACACACACACACACACACACACACACACACACACTACTGGCTCTGTTTCTCTGTTTGAATCCTGACTGATATAGGCTGACAACTGAGAATTATCTACTAACAAAATGCCCAGTAGCTAGTTGATTAATCCTTAAGCCCAGAAGGTGTATCTGTGTTAGATATCACAGGGTTGCCTACGTGGTTCTTGTTTTCTATCTCTTGCATTCAAATTCATACTTTCTGTCACTTGCCAAAAGGAGAAATATGGGGGAAGACTGAGAATAGCTATTATGCAATTATACTAGATAACAGTTTCATATCCAGGTTGCAGAAACCCAATTCAAACAAACTTCAACTCACATAAATTGAAAATCCAATGATTCAGGTATGGTGAACCTAGGGGCTCAAATAAAATGGTTTTTTAAAATTTTCATCCTTTACGTTTCTCCTCTGCATCCATCTGTGTTAACAATATTCTCACGATTTGCTAGATCCTCCACTGCTCAGGCCTTCATCAGCCTCTCACTAGCAAGCTCAATGCAAACAGACAAAGAAAACCAATCTGTGCATCAAGCATCCTGATGTAGAATTAAGTTTTATTTTTCATGCGTAGATGACAAGACTTAACTCTGAACCAGTCACTATGAACAAGGAAGACAGAATATACTGATTGGCTAACAAAACCTGAGTCATTTGCCTACCATTGAAGACGGAGGTTTTACATTTAAAGAAAGGGCAGCACCTGGAGCCTTGGTGGGCAGGTGATTGTAAGACAACTGCCTACAGCTGGAAGCAATCATTGTAAACTAGAACAACATCCTCTCCAGCACAAAAACATGACAGGAAAGTGTGTCTGTCTCAGCCTGAACTCTAGAAGAAAAAAATAGGGCCTTTATTCATAATAAATACTGTTCAAATTTAACTAACTCAAATCATCATGGGTGAAACCAAGAAACTAATATTAAGAGTGGCCTTGGCCAGGCGCGGTGGCTCACGCCTGTAATCCCAGCACTTTGGGAGGCCGAGGCAGATCACAAGGTCAGGAGATAGAGACAATCCTGGCTAACACGGTGAAACCCCGTCTCTACTAAAAATACAAAAAAATTAGTCAGGTGTGGTGGCACACGCCTGTAGTCCCAGCTACTTGGGAGGCTGAGGCAGGACAATGGCGTGAGCCCGGGAGACGGTGCTTGCAGTGAGCCGAGATTGCGCCACTGCACTCCAGCCTGGGTGACAGAGACTCCATCTCAAGGAAAAAAAAAAAAGAGTGGTCTCAGGGCACCCAGACAAAGCAAAACCAAAATTTATCTGTGAGGCATTCAAGGTTGCTCAGTATTTCAAATATGAAGCCCAAATGAAGCGAACTCAGTCTTAAAAATTACAAAACTCAAGAAGAAACAACTACATATGGGTGAGAGTCAGTCAATACAACAAATGACAGAATTACACATGGGAAGTTCGAATAATAGAATTATCAGGTGTTTGTTATTAAATATGTGTAAAATAAGGACAAAATTTAAAATAAAACATTAAGGTCGGGAATAGTGGTTCACGCCTATCATCTCAGTACTTTGGGAGGCTGAGGTGGGAGGATTGCCTGAGCTAGGATTTCAAGACCAGCTTAGGCAACTTGGTGAAACCTCATCTCTACAAAACATACAAAAGTTAGCTGTGCATGGTGACATGAACCTGTGGTCCCAGCTACCTGGGAGGCTGAGGTGGGAGGATTGCTAGAGCCTTGGGAGGTCAAGGCTGCAGTGAATAGAGATTGCACCACTGCACTCCAGCCTGGGCAACAGAGTGAGCCTCTGTCTAAAAAGGAAAAAAACAATAACAATGTTTCATAAAAAAGATGTATTTTTAAAAGAAAAAAGTAAAACATATAATTGAAGTTACAGTAATTGATACTCAAAGCTCAGTACATGGATTGAACAGTCTCAGTAGATGGATTGAACAGTCACAACAGTAGATGGATTGAACAGTCACAACACAAGATAGAATTAGTGAATTGAAAAATAGATTGGAGGAAATTACCTAAAATACAGAACTGAAAATTAGAGAATTTCTGAGAAATTAATATAAATAGATGTTTCAATATATATTGGATAGAAATTACATAAATAGAAACTAAAAGGAATGAGAAGCAGTAAGATTTGGAGGGATAATTTCCTAGTATTTATGAAAGACATAAATCCTCATATTCAGAAGCAAAATTGGTTCCTGAGGAGGAAAACCAAAAAATCAAAGTCATATCTAGACCCATTGTAGTAAAAATTGAGAGCATCAAAACCAAAGAGATCTTAAACTCAAAGGGAAATCAGATCAGTTACAAATGAAGGATAGCTTTTAGACAGTAAACTCTTCTTCTTAAAATCAAAAATCAAAAGAAAGTGTAAAAATTAGCTTTAATGTGCAGAGAGAAATACACCATCTACATAGAAGTATATTCAGTGGTGTGCTGGAACCAGCTTTCTGGCTTATAAAAACAAATTGTTAAATATTTAAAAATTTTGCAAGTAAGTCATCAAACCAGCTTCAAATGTGAGCCACAAAGTAGAAAAAAAAATTCCCAGGGACAAAAAGAACCAAATATATTCTCCGTAATATTAGCTAAGAATTTACCTGAATTGATCAAAGACTATTTCATATTCCAGAAACTCAACATAACTTAAGTAGAAAAAGCAAAAAGAAAAACACTTGCAGACACATCTGAGTGACAATTCAGAATGCTAAAGGCAAAGACAAAATTATAAATGCAGCTGGAGGGGAAAAGGAGAAAAAGGAGTGTTAATCAGTTTAAGACTTTTAACATCACAAATGGAAGCCATGAGACAGTGGAGTAATATCTTCAAAATTGATACTATTTAGAACTGTATGCTAGTTATATATTTGCATTTTAGATAACCCTATTTTCAAAAATACTATTTTTAATTTGAACTGAGGGCTATATATTTTATACACTTTAAAAAAATAGGAATAAATTATATGATTAGTTTTGGTGTCACACTAAGCTTAGGGTGGGGTTTGGATTTTTAAAAATGATTTATCTCTTTATAAAATATGCTGACTTATTTTTTAACTTCTCTTTTAATTTGATTACATATAATATATGTAAGTATATATGGCATACATAATATATAAGAATATATTATAATTTATAAGCATGTATTATATATGCATAATATATAGAGTTTTACCTCTAAAGAAATCATTGAATAAAAATCCTGTAATTATGTTCTCAAAGTAAATATAATCTCAAGTTTTATGTCAGCTTTTTAGATTTTGCTACGAATATCCTAAAATGTACAACTACATAATATATTTTTTAGTATAAAGAAGTAAAGAAGGTATGAAATGAATGATAAAGAATTCAGTTCTTTTTTTTTGTTAAATCCTTATATCATCTGAAAATACAAAAGCAATCTGGGGTTGCTAGCTAAAAAAAAGTATCACATCAAATAAATTTGGCTTATTTGAATCCATAACACTTTCTGGAATTCTTTCTGTATCTACAGCCTTTAACCAGTTGGTCAACCTGGTAATTGGAGAGATATATCCTACAGAGTAAATTCTGATGGGCATTATGAACACATTTTACCCTCTTCTCTCCATATCTCATTTTTGTCTTTAGCTCTAAATTGTACTTTTCATGATAAACTACTGCTTTTTAATGATCAATTATGTGCATTTCATGATTGGTTTTTACTAATCCTCTGGTTAAAATTGTATATGGAAGGAATTTCATGAGTAGAACTATGGTACTCAATTCATATTTATATTCCCCTTACTCTGAAAAATCTAGAACATGAAATCTTCAGTGTTTATTTGACCTTAATTACTTAAACATAACAAAATCACTTTTTTGGAGATGAGGTAATCTACTATAACTTTCAGTAGGACTTTGCCCAACCCTAGGCTTAACCTAACCTAAAAAAAGTTAATAGTGTATAATTTATTCATATTTTTAAAGAAAATCATAAAATGCTTAATTTTTAATTAAATTTAAAACATTATTTCCTGAATAGGTTTAGCTAAAATATAAAATTTTATTAGAAGCATTGTCTAATTTCACCAGATATAGAAAAGTGATAGCGTAAGGAAAGTATTGGAGTATCGAAGTATGTTTTACACAAGAAATGTTTGAAAATAAGTAAAGATATTTAATGTGGAAAAGAAAAAATTAAAAGACATAATAGCTGTCATCAAAGATTTGAGAGCTTTCATATGGAAGAGAAATTAGTATGGATTATAGCAGAAAATTTTTAATTACTTTATGGAAGAACCTTTTTAACAGTCATTCAACATTGGAATCAGCTACCTCAAAATGAATAGTTTAAATGATAGCTGAATATCTGAAGTTATGATATAAAAATTAGATGAGGTATAGAATTAGAGATCAGCAAGCATATGTAGCAAGTATAGTAAATTTTTGGAGTGTTTGCTCTACTAGAAAAAATAGAAATGATACAGAAAAATAATGTGGGGCAAGATAAATTTGTTTTTTAAGATATAAAAAAAAGCAAGATTATATGTTAAGGAGAATGATAGTCTGGGAGGAAAGGGAAATACAGGAAATGGAGAAGGAGAAGGAGAGAGAGAGAGAACAATTGTAGGATAAAAAGTCTATACTATGAAGCCAGCATGGCAGTTTGTGCCTGCGCCTGTAGTCTCATCTAATACAGAGGCTGAGATGGGAGGATCACTTGAGCCCAGGAGTTTAAAAAAAAGAAAAAGAAGACAATAAAAATAAAAAGCAGATGGGATGCAGGGCACAAGTGACAGACAAATCTTTGATAGAAGTGCAAGGAGTTCATTTCCTGTGATTGGTAGAGAATAGGAGTAGGTGCAGTAGATGGAGGTACACCATGGTTAAAGAACGAATGTGCTCTAATGGCATCCGAATATCTATCTACATCCTATTCCCTGAAAATTCTGAAAAAGTCTAATTTTTAAAAATTTTTTATTTCACAAAAGAGGAATAAAAAAGATCTGAAAACATGCCAATATTTACTGAATATATATTACATTCCAGATATTCATAAGAAACTTTACTTATGTTATTACATATTATCCTCACAAAACCTCTAAAATAAAGCCATTATTGTATTGCTTAGGTACTGAATTAAAAGCCAGAGATCTTAAAACCTTTGCCTACAATAACACACTCCTAGAAGTGACAAAGTAAGAATTTAGAATGAAAGTGTGACTGGCTTTAGATTCCATGTTCTTGCCATAACTCATCATTGCCTGAATACTTGAAAATCACATGCAAGAAACCCCATTCAAACTGATCTTAATGAAAAATGAATACTAATATGTTTTTGAAATTTTTCCTAGGGCATGAGTTTTATGATAATGACTTGAAGCAATTATGATAAGTTCTCTATTTTTAGTTTTCAATAACTTGAGGCCACACTGGCATTCGGGAAGTATTTAACAGACAAATCCTAAGAGAAGGAATTTAGAAGCTAATATGTATTTTTACTGTTCAAAATTTGTCTTAATTTGCTAACTCCATCATTTTGTTGCACAATTTTGATGCCTAATAGTTATTTATAACTTTTGAAATTGCCAACACACGATATGTTTAATGTCAAATGGCACTAACTTCACAAAGTTTTGAATTTCAGGTAAAATAACTTGCATTTTAAAAACAGTGCAGGCCGGGCACAGTGGCTGATGCCTGTAATCCCATTACTTCAGGAGGCTGAGACAGGTGGATCGCTTATAGCCAGGAGTTCGAGACCAGCCTGGGCAATGTGGTTAAACCCTGTGTCTATTAAAAATACAAAAATTAGCTAGGCATGGTGGTACACCTGTAGTCCCAGCTACTCAGGAGGCTGAGGTGGGAGAATCATCTGAGCCCTTGAGGTTGATGCTGCAGTGAGCCGTGATCACATCACTGTACTCCAGCCTGGGTGACAGAGTAAGACACTGTCTCAAAAATGAAACAAAACAAATAAAACAAAACAACAACAACAAAAATTAACAGTGCTGTGTGAAAAATTAATTCTACATTGTGTAGAATTCTAGTAATTCTTTTTCTATTGGTCTATAATAAGAATATCAGTTGTGCATTCTGTCATTTTATTAGTACATGGTCATTTATAAATCAATAGCTAAGCTTTAACAAAAATTGATTAATATTTTTCTGCAAATTATCAATAATTTTCTTTTGTCCTCTTAAATGCATAACATATTCAACATCTGTGACCTTTCTTCTGTAATGTTAGCACATACATATTTGATATTATTTGTATATGGGAAATTCAAAAATACTTGAGAAATCATTATACATTGAAGAAAAGAAATCTCTACTCTGCTTTGCCTAATTATTATTAACATTGATAAATCTCAGTAAAAAAATCAGAAATATATACATCATGAGAAGAGATTTTGCTATATGTAAAGTTAGCAGGTTGCAAAATAATTTAAAACAAATAACAGAAAGATGCTTACTAATATTATACATAACCCCAGACCCTCACTTTTTTTAGTAATCAAAACAACTAACCAAGACAGAACGGGCCTTTGACAATGTTAAAAATGCTAAAGTTTCTCAAAAATAAAATTCGTATATATATATAGTGATATATGAGACAAGTAGAGATGTTTTCAAAAACACAAGCTATAACAATTAGAAACATTTATATAAATTATTTTATGCTAAACATTCTAGATGACACATTATAGGAAGACTGGATTATGCTGATTTTTAGAAAAAAAGAATATTGATTTTTGTTCTGGCAAGCAGTTAGGTGGATCCTTTTCAGCTTATCAGGATTTTGTTTTTTACTGGGCAGTGTATTTCAGTTTTATTTTTACTCCTAGGGTGTAGTCTCACTCTTTGCATTGTCCCTACTCTTAAGATTTAGACTTTCAGGGGTCTAAATCTTTTCTGGGTGGTGGTGATGCTATGGAGAGCTCCTGATTCTATTTTGCTCAATAATATATCTCTACAACTTTCATTTCCAGCTATGATAGGCTAATTGGATTGGTACTGGACCTATTTAGAATAATAAATATTTCTAAAACTGGACAAAATACATGAGTAACAGTTTTCCTGAATTGAGGATCACATGTTAGAATTAAAGTGCTTAAGTGGCTGAAAAGTCAAGGCTGATGATGATAATCGAGGATTCTATGTGGGGGTCGCCGATGGGTCTTTCGTCAATGGCTGGGCTACAAATACAACGGGTAAGACCTAGTGCTGCAGTGCTGAATTATGATGCCAGTTATTACACCACAATATTTCAGCTTGACCAGATTGAATCAATACAATTATTCTCAAACTATTAAAAAATAGGAGCAGTAGGAATTCTCTTTACTCATTCTACAAGGCCAGTTTTACCTTGATAGCAAAACCAGACAAGAACACAACAACAAAAAGTAAAACTACAGGCCAATATTCTTGACGAACATACATGCAAAAATCCTCGGCAAAATACTAGCAAATCAAATTTAACAGCACATTAGAAGACTTACTTACCATGGTCAAGCAGGATTTATCCCAGGGATGAAAGGGTGGTTAAATAAAAACAAATGTATAAATGTTAACCATGTTAGCAGAATGAAGGATAAAAATTATATAATCATCTTATTAGATGCAGAAAAGGCATTTGACAAAATTCAACATCCATTCATGATAAAAAAAGTCAACAGATTTAGTATAGAAGAACTCTACCTGAATACAATAAAAATCATATACACATGACAAGCCAATAGGTAGCATTATACTTAAAGGTAAAAAGATGAAAACTTTTCTTCTGAGGTCAGGAACAAGGCATGGATGCCCACTCTCACCATTTCAATATACTACTGAAAGTCCTTGCCAGAGCAATTAGGCAAGAAAAAAATAAAAAGTATCCAAATAGAAAAAGAAGTTCGATTGTCACTGTTTGCTGATGACATAACCTTATACATAGAAAACCCTAAAGACTCCAAAAAACTGTTAGAATTAATACATGAACATGGTAAGTTTGCAAGATACAATCAATATACACAAATCAGTTGTGTTTGTATACAGTAACAATGAATAATCTAGAAAATAAATCAAGAAAACAATCCCATTTACAATAGCTACAAAAGTTATAATACTTAGGGATAAATGTAACCAAGGAGATAAAAGAGCTGTACACAGAAAATTATAAAACTTTATAGTAGAATGATTTATAATCCTTTGGGTATACACTCAGTAATGGGATTGCTGGGTCAAATGGTATTTCTAGTTATAGACCCTTGAGGGATCGCCACACTGTCTTCCACAATGGTTGAACTAATTTACACTCCCACCAACAGTGTAAAAGCATTCCTATTTCTCCACATCATCTCCAGCACCTGTTGTTTCCTGACTTTTTAATGGTCATCATTCTAACTGGCATGATGGCATCATTGTGATTTTGATTTGCATTTCTCTAATGACCAGTAATGAGCTTTCTTCATATGTTTGTTGGCTGCATAAAAGTCTTCTTTTGAGAAGTGTCTGTTCGTATCTGTTGCCCACTTTTTGATGGAGTGGTTTGCTTTTTTTCTTGTAAATGTGTTTAAGTCCTTTGTAGATTCTGGATATTAGTCTTTCATCAGATGGATAGATAGCAAAAATTTTCTCTCATTCTGTAGGTTGCCTGTTCACTCTGATAGTTTATTTTGCTGTGCAGAAGCCCTTTAGTTTAATTAGATCCCATTTGTCAATTTTGGCTTTTGTTGCCATTGCTTTTGGTGTTTTAGTCATGATGTCTTTGCCCATGCCTATGTCCCGAATGGTATTGCCTAGGTTTTCTTCTAGGGTTTTTATGGTTTTAGGTCTTACATTTAAGTCTTTAATCCATCTTGAGTTAATTTTGTATAAGGTGTAAGGAAGGGATCCAGTTTCAGTTTTCTGCATATGACTAGCCAGTTTTCCCAATACCATTTATTAAATAGAGAATCCTTTCCCCATTGCTTGTTTTCATCAGGTTTGTTGAAGATCAGACAGCTGTAGATGTGTGGTGTTATTTCTGAGGCCTCTGGTGTGTTCCATTTGTCTATAAAGACACATGCACACATATGTTTATTGCAGCACTGTTCACAATACCAAAGACTTGGAACCAACCCCAATGCCCATCAATGATAGACTGGATAAAGAAAATGTAACACATCTACACCATGGAATACTATGCAGCCATAAAAAATGATGAGTTCATGTCCTTTGCAAAGACATGAATGAAGCTGGAAACCATCATTCTTAGCAAACTAACACAGCAACAGAAAACCAGATACCACATGTTCTCACTCACAAGTGAGAGCTGAACAATGAGAACACATGAATATGTGGGGTAGGGGGGTCATCACACACCAGGGCCTATCAGGGGGTTGGGAGTCTGGAGGAGCAATAGCATTAGGAGAAATACCTAATGTAGATGATGGGTTGATGGGTGCAGCAAACCACCATGGCACATGTATACCTATGTAACAAACCTGCATGTTCTGCACATGTACCCCAGAACTTAAAGTATATATATAAAAAAGAATAAGTTTAAAAGTAAGAGAATAAGGTAAGTAAATTATGCAAAAAAATGAAAAAAAAGAAAATTACAAAATTTTGATGAAATTGAGAAAGATACTAATAAATGGAAAGCTATTTTGTGTTCATTCGTTGTAAGAGTTAAGATTGTTGGCCAGGCATGGTGGCTCACCCTTGTAATCCCAGCACTTTGGGAGGCTGAGGTGGGCAGATCACAAGGTCAGGAGATTGAGAACATGGTGAAACCCCGTCTCTACTAAAAATACAAAAAAAAAAAAAAAATAGCCGGGCGTGCTGGCGGGCGCCTGTAGTCCCAGCTACTAGGAGAGGCTGAGGCAGGGGAATGGCATGAACCCGGGAGGCAGAGCTTGCAGTGAGCTGAGATCGCGCCACTGCAATCCAGCCTGCGTGACAGAGCGAGACTCTGTCTCCAAAAAAAAAAAAAATAATAAAGATTGTTAAAAGGTTCATACTACCAAAAGCAATCCACAGATTCACTGCAATCTCTGTTGAAGTTCCAATTTTTCACAAAAACAAACACAATTCAAAAATTCATATAGAACCAAAAAAATAACCAAGGCAATTTTGAGCAAAAAGGACAAAGCTGGAGGCATCATGCTAATTGACTTCAAACTTTATTACAAAGCTATAGTAATATTAAAAGCATGATGCTAGCATAAAAACAGACACAAAGACCAATGGAACAGAATAGAGAGCCCATTAAAATGCATGAATTTACAGTCAACTGAGTTTTGACACACATAAAAAAATTTGGTAATGTTTCCAAGAACACGCAATAGGGAAGAACAGTTTCTTCAATAAATGATATTGGGACAACTTTATATTCACATACAGAAGAATAAAATTGAACTTTGATCTCACATCATATACAAAAATTAAATCAAAATGGATAAAAGACTTAAAAGATCTGAAACTGTGAAACTACTAGAAGAAAATGAATGGAAAATTATATGACCTTGATGTAGGCAATAATCTTTTGGATTTGTCCTCAAAAGCTAGGCAACAACAACAAAGAACTAGACAAATGGGATTATCTTAAATTAAAAGGTGACTGCACAGCAAAGAAAGTAATTAACAGATGTGATGGTTAATACTGTGTCAACCTGATTATATCAAAGGATTCAAAGTATTGATTCTGGATGTGTCTGTGAGAGTGTTGCCAAAAGAGATTAACATTTGAGTCAGTTGGGGGGAAAAGGCAGACCCACCCTTAATCTGTGTGGGCACAATCTAATCAGCTGCCAGCGTGGCTAGATTATAAGCAGGCAGAAAAATGTGAAAACAGAGACAGGCCTAGCCTCCCAGCCTATATCTTTCTCCCATGCTGGATGCTTCCTGCCCTTGAACATCACTGGACTCCAAGTTCTTCAGTTTTGGGACTTGAACTAGCTCTCCTTGCTCCTCAGCCTACAGATGACCTATTGTGGGAACTTTTGATCATGTGAGTTAATACTTGATAAACTCCCCTTTATATATATAGAGAATATATATAAAAATATATAATATATAAAATATATATAAATATATAATATATAAAATATATATAAAATATATAATATATAAATATATAATATATAAATATATAATATATAAATATATAATATATAAATATATAATATATAAATATATAATATATAAATATATAAAAATATATAATATATAAATATATAATATATAAATATATAATATATAAATATATAATATATAAATATATAATATATAAATATATAAAAATATATAATATATAAATATATAATATATATAAAAATATATATAAATATATAATATATAAATACATAATATATATAAATATATATAATAAATATATATAAAGGGGAGTTTATTATATAAAATATATATATACTTTTGATCATGTGAGTTAATACTTAATAAACTCACCTTTATATATATATTTCATTAGTTCTGTCCATCTAGAGAGCCCTGACTAATACCACAGGGAAAAGAGGCAACCTATGCAATGGAAGAAAATATTTGTAAGCCATACCTCTGATAAAGGGTTAATATCCAAAATATATAAGGAACTCAAACAACTGAATAGTAAAAAACAATAATAACTCAGTTGAAAAATGGGCAAAGAACATGAATAACCATTTCTCAAAAGAAGACATATAATGGCCAAGAGATATATTAAAAAAGGTTCAACATCAATTATTATTAGGGAAATGCAAATTGAAAACACAATGAGATATCACCTCAAGCCTCTTAGAATGGCTACTATAAAAAACATGAAAAATAAATGTTGTCAAGGGTGTGGAGAAAAGGAAACCCTTATACATTGTTGGTGGGGATGTAAATTAGTACAACCATTATGGTAAATGGTTTCTCAAAAAAATTAAAAATAGAGCTACCATATGACTTCTGAGTGTATATCCAAAAGATTTGAAATCAGCATGTGAGATGTATCTGTATTCCAACGTTTATTGCAGCATAATTCACAATAGCCAAGTTATGGATTCAACCTAAGTGTCTATAAGCTGATTTAAAAAAAAAAAGGAACAAATTGTGGTGTATATACACAATGGAATGCTACTGAGCCTTAAAATAAAAAGGAATCTTTGTGGCACATATACACCATGGAATACTATGCAGCCATAAAAAAGGATGAGTTCATGTCCTTTGCAGGGACATGGACAAAGCTGGAAACCACCATTCTCAGCAAACTAACACAGGAAGGGAAAACCAAATACCAAATGTTCTCACTCATTAAGTGGGAGTTGAACAATGAGAAAACATGGACACAGGGAGGGGAACATCACACACTGGGGCCTGTTGGGGGGTGGGGGCCTAGGGGAGGTGTGTCCAGAGTTGGTTCCTGCCAGTGAGTTTGTGGTCTCGCTGACTTCAAGAATGAAGCCGTGGACCTTTGCAGTGAGTGTTACAGCTCTTAAAGATGGCGTGGACCCAAAGAGTGAGCGGTAGCAAGGTTTATTGTGAAGGGCAAAAGAACAAAGCTTGCACAGCATGGATGGGGACACAAGCAGATTGCTGCTGCTGGCTGCAGTGGACAGCTTTTATTCCCTTATTCGTCAATGGTTCACTCTTCTGGACCTCAAGGATGTCTTCTTCTGCATTCCCCTGCACTCTGACTCCCAGTTTCTCTTTGCTTTTGAGGATCCCACAGACCACATATCCCAACTTACGTGGACGGTCTTGCCTCAAGGGTTTAGGGACAGCCCTCATCTGTTTGGTCAGGCACTGGCCCAAGATCTAGGCCATTTCTCCAGTCCAGGCACTCTGGTCCATCAGTATGTGGATGATTTACTTTTGGCTACCAGTTCGGAAGCCTCATGCCAGCAGGCTACTCTAGATCTATTGAACTTTCTAGCTAATCAAGGGTACAAGGTGTCTAAATCGAAGGCCCAGCTCTGCCTACAACAAGCAAATATCTAGCCTAATCTTAGCCAGAGGAACCAGGACCCTTAGAAAAGAACGAATACAGCCATACTGGCTTGTCCTCACCCTAAGACATTAAAATTGTTGCTTTTAGAGCTTTCTCCTGATATCTGCAGCTGATTGGGTAACAAACTTATCTTTTAGGATCAATTGACTCTCAAGGGAGTCAGGTGACAGGGGAGCATATTTTCTTAGGGCCTCCTGTAGCCACTCAAGGAAGGTGGAAGGATTTTCTTCCTTTCCTTGAGTTATGGTGGATGTCATTGAATAATTCATGGGCTTTTTCCTAATTCTCCTTAGTCCTTCTAGAACACAGGTCAACAGATGTTTGTGACTCCAGTTTCTGTGATCTGAGTCTAGGTCCCAGTGGGGATCCATACTGGGGACGGCTTGCTGACTGGTAGGGAATTTGTCCCTTTCTTCAGCTGTCATTCTATCATTTACTTGACTAAGATACCAGTTATCTCCAAACTCTCAGGCAGCAGCTAAAGCCACATTCTTTTCATTAAAGGCCAGGGTTTGATCTAACAAAAGCATGACATCTCTCCAAGTGAGGTCAAAAATTTGCCCTAGACCCTGTAGGACATCTATGTACCTATCAGGATCATCTGAAAACTTCCCTGGGTCTGCCTTGATCTGCTTTAAATCAGAGAGGGAGAAGGGGACATTTACCCAGGTTGGGCTAAATTCCTCTCCCCCTACAGCTTGAAGGGGACATAACGGATAGCCCAGGGGTTTTTGAAGTCCCTTAGAGATTTCCTTGCTTCTTTCCTTCTGGGTGGGGGAGATTAGAGGAGGCTTATCATTAACAGGAAGGGGAGCTGTAGGGAGGCTAAGATAAGGAGGTAAGCTGAGAGGTCCTCCTGTGGAATGTAAATTGCAAGATTTGCATAGTTGTGGATTATCCTTCAGTGAAAAAAAAAGCTTGGACATAAGGTATTTCACTCCATTTGCCTTCCCTCTTATAGAAAATGTCAAGCTGCAGGATAGTATTGTAATTTATACCTCCCTTAGGTGGCCATTTTTCCCCATCAGAGAGAGAATATAGGGGCCAGGCTGTAGTACAGAAAAAAATAAGCTGCTTATTTTTCAGGGTTTGTGGGTCAAATTGGTCCCAATGGCTTAGGGTGCATTCCAAGGGTGAGCATGTTGATGCCTGAGTATTTCCCATCTGAAAGAAAAAACCACCCATGGTTTTAATTTGTTTTTTTGTTTGTTTGTTTCCTGCCCAAGAACCCACAATGGTCCCTGGACCCTGCTGTTTGGAATAGTTGCGCTCACCAATGCAGCAGCAGAAACACTACTTTTCCTCCTAGACCACAAAGAGGACTGAGGAAGGTCAGATTTAGTGGCCCCTACTGACACATCTTGAAAACCTGCACCCTTGCCTTTCCTCTTAGACCACAAAGAGGACTGAGAAAAATCAGATTTAGGGATTTAGTAGCCCTTACTGATGCATTCTCGAAACCTGTTAGAGTCCTAAGCATTTTCTCCTGTTGGTATTGGCACCTTACCCTTGTCCTATAAAGATAATATGCCTCAAAATGGAGTGGAGGGCCATACCTTGAGAGGGAAGGGATCTTCAGGGTTGGAAGAGTGATGCCTTTTGTCCTCACTTCTCATCATATGAATAGGAAGGATATCCCCCCAATTTTGGAGTCTATAATTTCTGAGGCTTCCCATATCCTAGCTTCAGTAATAGCCTTTGTTAGGCCTGCTAGTCTGAGGAGGGATCTTAAAATTCCAGATAGTCCCGCCCTGATGAGGCTTTGGGCAAAAAATATGTCTTTCTGATTGGTGAGCTCAGGTGCCTAAAGAAGGAACAGAGTCCTGAAATTTATACTAGAAATCATTCTTATAGGAGAAACTAGAAGAGCACCAGGGTCAGGGAGTGGTTTTTAGAAGCAGGACTAGCCTTGGAGAAGAGAAGTGGGAGGAAGTTTGTCTGACAGGCGTTAGGACTCAGGAGGCAAGGGTCAGGATAGATAGGATAGATGGGCAAGTCTCGCTTGGGTGATGTAACTCTGAGAGTTCTGCTCATGGCTGCAGGGTCAACCAACTTTTTGTCGGGACCCCGGAGCTGAATGGCTTTCCTCTCTGTTGACCCTCATTCGGCTCAGCTCGGAAGTGCAGAAAAAGTGGTTCCAGGTAAAACAACACTGCCGACTCCAAAGAGTTGGGGGTTGTTAGGAAGCCCTTTCCCTGAGAGACTGACACCCATGTCTTTAGTCTGGCAGCCATGCTAGTCACTTTTAACTGGGCGACGGATTCCTGGTGTTTACCCCCAAATTCTAAGAAAAAATAGGACAGAATAGCAAGCGAAAGGGGCCTGATGATACTCACCATGTGGTGCTATCCTGGATGAGCCCTTAAGATGTGTCCAGAGTTGGTTCCTGCTGGGGGTGCGTGGTCATGCTGACTTCAAGAATGAAGCCATGGACCTTTGCAGTGAGTGTTACAGCTCTTAAAGATGGCATGGACCCAAAGCGTGAGTGGTAGCAAGGTTTATTGTGACGAGCAAAAGAACAAAGCTTCCACAGCATGGAAGGGGACCCAAGTGGGTTGGTGCTGCTGGCTGGGGTGGCCAGCTTTTATTCCCTTGTTTGTCTCCTCCCGTGTTCCATTTCTGTCCTATCAGAGTGCCCTTTTTTCTTTTTTTTCTTTTTTTCTTTTTATTTATTTTTTTTATTATTATACTTTAGGTTTTAGGGTACATGTGCATCCTCCCTGCGATTGGCTACTTTTAGGACCCTCCCTGATTGGTGTGTTTTACAGAACACTGATTGGTGCATTTTACAGAGTGCTGATTGGTGCATTTTACAATTCTCTTGCTAGCTACAGAGCACTGATTGGTGCCTTTTTACAGAGCACTGATTGGTGCATTTTACAATCCCCTTGCTAGCTACAGAGTGCTGATTGGTGCATTTTACAATCCTCTTGTAAGACAGAAAAGTTCTCCAAGTCCTCACTTGGCCCAGGAAGTCCAGCTGGCTTTACCTCTCAAAGGGATAGCATTAGGAGAAATATCTAATGTAGATGACGGGTTGATGGGTGCCACAAACCACCATGGCACGTGTATACCTATGTAACAAACCTTCAGTTCTTTACATTATCCCAGAACTTAAAGTATTATTAAAAAAAATAAAAATAAAAAGGAATCTTGCCGTTTGAGACATATGTATGCATCTGGAGATTCAGAAAGACAAATACTGCATGTTTTTTCTTATGTCAGAACCAAAACAATCAAATTTACAGAAGCAGAGAGCACAATGGTGTTTTCAAGAGGCTGGGGGATGGGGGAAATGGGGAGATGTTTCTCAAAAGGTACAATGTTTCAGTTACATGGGAGGAATAAACAATTAGTATTTGAGGTGATAGATTTGCTAATTAGCCTGATTCAATTATTCCACATTATATAAATATATTGTAGCATGACTATGTACCCTATAAATATAAACAATTATAATTTGTGAATATTCAATACAATTATTTTAAAAGTCAAGGAAAATATATTGAAACAAGCACAGCAAAATTCTGTTTTTGAAGCTAAATGATAGAGGTCATTGAGTTTATTTTACTGTACTATTCTGCATGTTTGAAAATTTTATTGCTATGCATTTATAAAGGGTCAAGATACCTGTGAAGCTATATTTCACTGTCTTTGAAGAGAAAGGATTTTAAAAAGTCTATTTTAAAACATAATGTCAATATCCCCAATCATCCAAGACAGGAACTTGAACTCAGTTCATATGTAATATTGATGTGACAAATACCTTGTCAGGCAGAAAACAGATGGCATGCTCAAAATGATTAGCTGATGAAAGTTTAGTGACTAAACTATTTAAAGAGGTGAGTGTACGGGGAAGTAAACCAAGAGATGTTGAAGCCTAAGGGACTTATGGAAGCCATGAACACTCTTGGCCTGAAAGGACAAGGGCAGGAAATGGATGAGTGTTACTGGAACCTATGAGAGTTGGAGCCCTGGGAATGGACCAGGGACCAGGAGCCAGAGCTGAGGAGGCAATGCACATGCAGGGGAGACATCATCTAATTGCCTGCTGGTGTCTTCTGATGCCCAGCTGGAAAGAGTCTGCAGTCTGCAGACTTCAAACTGCAGGAGCACACTGCTGTGCAGAGGCAGGTAGAAAATGAATGTGATCTGGGGTGAGAAGCCATGAATGGAGAAAATTATTAATTTAAATGTTTATTCCACTAAAAGTCTAATTCTGATTGGGAATAAATTCAGGTACTGTAGACTGAAATTTTATGAGTTTATTAGTCAGTGTTCTCTAGAGAAACAGAAAGTCTGTGGATGGTAGTCTTGGAAGTGCCATTGTGTAAAGGATAGGCAAACCCATAACTGGAGTAAGTGTCTATTTCAGTGAGGACAAACCTCTGCCTTTTTTATGACAGAAGATGTCCAAAATAGTCAACCTGCCACCAAGTAGTTGGATGATCACCCCGAGAAATGGTGCCATATGGAGGGCTCAGTGTTGGTCTCTGCTGCTAGCAAATTGGGCACTCAGCAGTGGCTGTAGCCAGGTCAGTCTTGGTGAGTTGAAGTCCATGTCGCTGAACCCATGCATAACCTCTATCCCTGCCACCATGGCCACTTTGTTCATGGGCCCATTGGGTGATGACAGGGTTGGCTGAGAAAGAGGCTGAGTGGTATCCCGAGAATGGGTCATCCTATCCACTTGATTATTAAAATCCTCCTCTGCTGAGTTCACCCATTGGTGAACATGAGATATAAATATCTTCAGTTTTTGACCACTGAGAGAGGTCAATCCACATGCCTCTTCCCCAGATTTCTTTGTCACCAATTTTCCAATCATGCTTCTTCAGATTCCCTGACCATCCAGCCAAACCATTGGCTACAGCCCATGAATCAGTATATAATCGTACATCTGGCCATTTCTCCTTCTATGCAAAGTGCACAGACAGGTACACTGCTCGAAGTGCTGCTCACTGGGAAGATTTCCCTTTACCAGTATCTTTCAGGGATGTCCTAGAAAGGGACGGTAGTGCTGCAGCTGTCCACTTTTGGGTGGTGCTTGCATATCATGCAGAACCATCTGTGAAGCTGGCTCTAGTCTACTCTTCGTCTGTTAACTCCTCATAGGGAACTCCCCATGAGGCCATCAGTGCATACCGTGGGACAGAAGGCAGAGTGGCAGGAGTGGGGACCTTGGGCATTTGAGCCACTTTCTCATGTAACTTACTTGTGCCTTCAGGACCTACTCGAGCCTGATCATGTATATACCACTTCCATTTGATGATGGGATGCTGCTGTACATGACCCATTTTATGGCTAGATAGGTGAGAAAGCACCCAGTTCATGATAGGCAGTTCAGGTCAAAGGGTGACTTGATGACCCATAGTCAAAGGTTCACTTTCCACCAAAGCCTAGTATGTCTATGCCAATTATGCAATATGGCACTGAGGAAATCACCACAGGATGAGTCGGGGAACCCTCTGGACCCACTGTAAGTCAAACCTGAGCTAAAACTCCATTAATTACCTGACCTCCATAAGCCCCTACTTTAAATGGTGGATCACAATGATTTTTTGGGTTCCCTGGCATCAAGATCAGCTCAGAGCCAGTGTTCAGTAGTCCCCGAAATATCTGATCATTTCCCTTTCCCCAGTGCACAGTTACCATGGTAAAAGGCTGGAGGTCTACTTGGGGAAGGATGAGAGAAAGATTAACGGCATAAATTGTCAGTAGTGTAGTGGGATTCTTCTTCATGGGGACCCACCCTCATCTTCATTCAAGGGGTTCTGGGTCTATAAACTGGCTGAAATGTGGAAATTGGTTGATGGAGGTGTGATTCTGTTTTTATCATTCAAATTGGTCTTTTGTCCATTCGACCTGGAAGTTTTCTGCTTATATAAATGAAGTAGGAATGAAATAGATTTCCTATCAATTTCACTTCTAGAAACACCATGATTCATTAGCCAATGCCAGAGATCTATACTAGTCAGACTATTCTGATTGCTGCTTTGCCTCTGCTGTCCATTACGGTAGCTATGCCCACCTTGCCTTTGACAGATGCGTGTCACCACTTGGCCCCTGTCACGTCGGGATCCAATTATTCCCAATGTATTTAAATTTTTTAGTTAGTGACTGTAGTTCCCACTGTTAGATCTGACATACAGAGAAGAGGAATTACAGGCTTTTCAAAGATGCAGGTGCTGCCCACACAAATCTATTTCGCAAAACACTGGTCAAGAGTATATCTTCTGGACTCTCCCAGCTGGGATGAGTAGGTCTACAGTGACTAATCCATTCCACCATCCCAATCTCCCTAAGCCTTTGGATCCCTTCCTCTACATTAAACCAAGCGAGCATTTCCAGCTCGCTTACAGTGGGCCATCTTTTAGTATGTATTTCAGTTAACCAAGCAAGAAAACGATTAGAATCTTTTTTTATCTCCCCAAGCTGCAACATTAAATGCAGAGTCTCTACTTGGTGGACCCAAACCAATAAATTCAGCCTGATTGAACTCTATGTTCCTTACACCATTTTCTCACACCATTAATATACATCCCCATGTCTGTTCTCCAAATTGCTGCTTATATAAATTAGAAAACTCAAGCAGTTCTTTTTGAGTGTTGCACACCTCCTTATGGGTCACACTCTGAACCTCACCTCTAAAGGCCTGCCGGGACTTTAGTCTAGTTATAGGCCTAGAAGCAAACTGGAATGTTGGGGGTGGCTCCTGTGGAAAGTCAACATTATCTTGTCTGGCAACTGCCTCAAAAGAGGCCATCACTGTTCCCTCAGGTAGTGCAGGGTTTTTTTTCCTCAGACAAAGATGAAAAGGCTCTTAGCAGCATGGGTCAGGGAGGGGATGTTGCCACCATTGGGGATGGGGAAGCTGTTTCTTCAGGCAAAAATGATTCATCAGAGTTTACAAGCTTAGTGTCCCCAGCTTCATCAGGGTCCTCCCACAGGTCCCCATTCCAAAGTGCACAGTCCCATTCTTTTCCAATCAATGCCCTCACTTTAACAGTAGACACCTGGCAAGGCTGTGCAGGCACCTCTGGTTGCAGGTCAGCCACTCGCATAAGAGCTGGTGTCTGTTTTTCTACAATTTCAGCTCTTTCTCTACAGGAGATGAGACTCTCACTCAGGGCAATCTTAGTAGATTTGAGGCTCAGTATCCACTTCTAAATCCAGGAGTTAGAATCCCTGAGTTCATCATTTTCTTTCATCACTTTGTCCACTAAACTTAGGAGCAACCAACCAGCTTCATTATGTTCCATGGTTCTCTACATATGGTCAAAGGTATTGTGTATAGAGTCACTAAACTCCTTGCCTCCTATGTGCGGTCAATCAGGAGTGTCAAATGCATTTATTTTGCATAACTCTCTAAACAGTTCATGCCAAGGACTACCAGTGTTCTCCATACTATTAGAAGTAGAGTCCCTAGCAATTTTGGGTCTAATCATATTGAGCAGCCAACTCCAGAAACCCCAAAACCAACAAAAGAACTCCATCCTTAATATTCTATTCCTCTAGAACCACTCCTGGTACCAAAATCTGTATTAATCAGGGTTCTCTAGAGACACAGAACTGATAGGATATATATATATATATACATATGTTTATTAGGAGTATTAACTCACACGATCAATAGGCTGTCTGCAAGCTGAAGAGCAAGGAAGCCAGTCCAAGTCCCAAACCTGAAGAACTTAGAGTCCAATGTTTGAGGCAGGAAGCATCCAGCATGGGAGAAGGATGTAGGCTTGGAGGCTATGCCAATCTAGACTTTTCACGTTTTTCTGCCTGCTTTATATCCAGGCCATGCTGGCAGCTGATTAGATGGTGCCCACCCAGATTAGGGGTGGGTCTGCCTTTCCCAGCCCACTGACTCAAATATTATCCTCCTTTGGCAACACCCTCACAGACACACCCAGGATCAATACTTTGCATCCTTCAATCTAATCAAGTTGACACTCAATATTGCCATCACAATGAGGTTCCCAGAAGTTTCATAGTATGGGCAGTATCTGTCAAATTGCCTAGGGTAAAATTACTTCTCTTATGTTATAATAATATTTGATCGTTATGTTTGTATTTTAGAGCATATTAATGTGTCTTTATTCTCAATTTGTGCTTTCTCTTTTGTTTGTGAAAATTTTAATAGCATCTTTACCTGTTTTTTATAGCTGAGTCACTTACAAAAACTACCCAAAGCTAAAATAATTTTTAATTTTTAATTCAATTGATAATTTTTAGAATGCTGCAATCAACATATCCATGAAAAAAATTGCATGTACTTTGTAAAATATATCATGCATGTGGCAAGAATTTAAAGAAAAGAGAGGGTTGGACACTATATTTAGAAAAAACACATGGATCAAGGTCATAGTATTGTTTTTAGTTTTAAAACTACAGTGTGACCATGAGAGACCAATGATTTTGGTCAGGAACATTTTGAGAATCATAGTGCCATTACATTTTGCACCTGCACTGCTTAAATGAGTGACAGAAAGCTACAAGTCAAGATAGGATCTTTGCCGATCTGACCCAAATATTTGTTTAGTTTTTGCCATGTTGAAGAGAAATTGGCTGGGTGTGGTGGCTCACGCCTGTAGTCCCAGTACTTTGGGAGGCCAAGGCAGGCAGATCACCAGGTCAGGAGTTCGAAACAAGCCTGGCCAATATGGTGGAAGCCTGTCTCTACAAAAATTAACTGGGTGTGGTGGCAGGTGCCTGTAGTCCCAGCTACTTGGGAGACTGAGGCAGGAGAATCACTTGAACCCGGGAGGCGGAGGTTGCAGTGAGCTGAGATCGCACCACTGCAACTCCAGCCTGGGGCAACAGAGAGATACTCTGTCAAAAAAAAAAAAAAAAAAAAAAAAAACAAGAAAAAGAAAAATAGAAATTGCACCAGACCAGTTAAACCATCACAAAAGACTATATTTAAGAGTTTTACAATAGGGGAGATAGACAATTGCTGTATAAGAGAAGGGCTGAACTCAACTCCACTGAAGGAAAAGGTAGAAGAGTGAAAAAGTATTGAAAGACTTGGGAGGGGGAGGGATTAGTCAATGTGATTAGACCATCTGTGTTTGCTAATTAGCACTAACAGTAGTTAGGCTTCTGCCTGCCCAGGGAGACTGGGAGGTGGGAACCCTATTGTGTCCAGAATTGGTGGGTTCACTGACTTCAAGAATGAAGCCACGGACCCTCGAAGTGAGTGTTACAGTTCTTAAAGGTGGAGTGTCCGCAGTTTGTTCCTTCTGATGTTCGGATGTGTTTGGAGTTTCTGCCTTCTGGTGGGTTCCTGGTTTCGCTGGCTCAGGAGTGACGCTGCAGACCTTCGCCGTGGGTGTTACAGCCATAAAGGCAGTGTGGACCCAAAGAGTGAGCAGTAGCAGGATTTATAGCAAAGACTGAAAGAACAAAGCTTCCAAAGTGTGGAAGGGGACCCGAGCGGGTTGCCACTGCTGGCTCTGGCAGCCTGCTTTTATTCTCTTATCTGGCCCCACCCACATCCTGCTGATTGGTAGAGCCCAGTGGTCTGTTTTGACAGGGCACTGATTGGTATGTTTACAATCCCTGAGCTGGACACAAAGGTTCTCCACGTCCCCTTCAGATTAGCTAGATAGAGTGTCCACACAAAGGTTCTCCAAGTCCCCACCAGAGTAGCTAGATACAGAGTGTCCATTGGTGCATTCACAAACCCTGAGCTAGACACAGGGTGCTGATTGGTGTGTTTACAAACCTTGAGCTAGATACAGAGTGCAGATTGGTGTATTTACAATCCCTGAGCTAGACATAAAGGTTCTCCACGTCCCCACCAGACTCAGGAGCCCAGCTGGCTTCACCCAGTGGATCCTGCACAGAGGCTGCAGGTGGAACTGCCTGCCAGTCCCACCCCATGTGCCTGCACTCCTCAGCCCTTGGGTGGTCGATGGGACTGGGTGCTGTGGAGCAGGGGGTGGCACTCGTTGGGGAGGCTCGGGCTGCACAGGAGCCCACAGAGCAGGTGGGAGGCTCAGGCATGGTAGGCTGCAGGTCTCAAGCCCTGCCCCGCGGGAAGGCAACTAAGGCCTGGTGAGAAATCGAGCACAGTGCCGGTGGGCTGGCACTGCTGGGAGACCCAGTACACCCTCCACAGCCACTGGCCTGGGTGCTAAGCCCCTCATTGCCTGGGGCGGCAGGGCCGGCAGGCTGCTCCGAGTGCGGGGCCCGCCAAGCCCACGCCCACCCGGAACTCCAGCTGGCCCGCAAGTGCCACGCGCAAGCCCGGTTCCCGCTCGCCCTTCTCCCTCCACACCTCCCTGCAAGCTGAGGGAGACGGCTCCGGCCTTGGCCAGCCCAGAAGGGGGCTCCCACAGTGCAGCGGTGGGCTGAAGGGCTCCTCAAGTGCCGCCAAAGTGGGAGCCCAGGCAGAGGAGGCACCCAGAGCGAGCTAGGGCTGTGAGGACTGCCAGCACTCTGTCACCTCTCACCATCTTTCTTGATGATTATCTTTCAAAAGGATGACTCCAAGGTACTTGAGAGAGACATTTCTGGGTTGTAGCAGATTTCCAGCTCAAAGGGACAGAGAAGTAATGTACAAGGGCAAGTTTTCCTGTAGCAAATGTCCTAAGAAGGGAGGTCAGGGCCCTACATCCAGGAAGAAACCTTATCTAAAGTTTAGTCGAGCTGAGAGGAATGTTAGGGAAAGGCAATCTTGGTCAACTATATATCAGCATTCTAATTATTAGGCCTGAAATGAAGATTTCATAAAACAGCGGTACATTTTGTAACAGATGTTCTTAATGTGTTTAGGGACAAGTAACATATTACCACCTCAGAGTTAACCCTCTGTTCTAGTTCTACTTCTTTGTTCTAGTTCAAAACATCACACTTTCATAAAACTAGGGCTCCCATTTAAATGGAAAAATGCGTTGAGGTCTGTTTATCCCAGGTTGAGTAAGCAGCCAATCTGTATTCTTACATAATGAGAGGCAATGAGCAGCCCAGCTGTTGAAGAAAGTAATAAATTTGTCTGTTAATAAGAAAGGAACTCTACATGCCAAGGATTCTTTGTGGGAAGGTTGGCATAACTAACTGCAAATTGTTGTAAACTAAGGCATAAGCAACCACTGCATGACAAAAAATTCTTTCAGGCAATTCAGTGAAGAATATCTATCATGATTGATATGCAGTTTACATTCCAAAAGGCTCTAGCCCTTTTTTGGCTTAAAACTTTATACTTGCTGCTTCTTGAACCCACTACTTTTGTTTTCTTTTGTTTTGTTTATTTCTCGGCAACAGTACAGAAGGGAATTTCTTGGTATAACCCTCTAAGGAAAATGAGGTCTGTAAAATCCTTTGAAAGAGAGAAGCAGAAAAATGAGTGGTATTTTTGAACAAAGAAACAACAAAATATAAAAAATATGATTGTCTTTTTCTTTTTTGTTTCCTTCTTTTTTTTTTTTTTTTTTTTTTTTTTTTTTTTTTTTTTTTTTTTTTTTTTTTTGAGATGGGAGTCTTACTCTGTCACCCAGGCTGGAGTGCAGTGGTGCTATCTCCACTCACTGCAAGCTCCACCTTCCGAGTTCACACCATTCTCCTGCCTCAGCCTCCCGAGTAGCTGGGACTACAGGCACCCACCACTGTGCCCGGCTAAGTTTTTGTATTTTTAGTAGAGACGGGGTTTCACCGTGTTGGCCTGGATGGTCTCGATCTCCTGACCTCGTGATCCACCCGCCTCAGCCTCCCAAAGTGCTGGGATTACAGGGGTGAGCCACTGCATCTGGCCTATCTTTTCTTATATATAGCTCGTTAGGTACAGAAATTATTTCTGCAAATGTCTGTGATAAAACATAAGAAAGCAAACAAAGGACTAGATTGAAAACTTGCAGAAAGCAGGGGAAAAAGCTATTTTCTGAAAAGACTGAGATCCAGTCCACATCTCAATGAGAAGAAACAGAACATTGATATTGGAATCAGTCAAAAGATATAGCCTCATAGTATTTATAATTTTGTGGACATTCAGGCTTAAGTCAATAGACTATTATTTATAGTTCATTCTGGTATGAGAACACAAATTTGAAAAATATCTCTCATATATATATGAGCCTTTTCAAACTAATTCTTCTCTATCTGTTACTAAATTTGAAGCTATTCAAAGTGAAGCTCTTCAAAGCTTGGCTCTAATTCGACTCTTAGCTTCTCACTATTTTTACACTCTCAATCCAATTATACCTATGCCTGTGGTTTATTTACCACACAAAGGAAGTTGACTAGGTGACTCCAATTTATATATCTGATCCAGGCCTGTTCTTTAAGTTCCAAAGTAAATAACAACAGTTTACCTGGCTTCTTCTCTTGGGGGTCTGAAAAATTCAACACATTGGAAGTTGAATTAAAGGAAAATGTAATCTTTTCCAAGTGCTACGTATCTCATGACAGGTAGCGTCCATATCCAGTACTTTATGGTAGCACATTACTTTCCATCTTATATATTTTTGAGCCTTCTTACATCTATCCATCTATATTGCCACCACCATTCTCCAAGCTGCCATCATTTGACATTTGCACGACTTCAGCCACCTGGACTACCTACATCTCTCTCCCTTGTTCTTTCCTCAACTATCTGCCCCCTACTAAGACCAAAATATTCCCATCTCTTATCTTTGTACAGCTGGAGTGATCTTTCTGGAATGTAGGTCTAATAATCACATCCACCTCCTCTTTCAACTTTTCAATAGCTTTTCTTTGCTTTTAGAATAAGTCCTCTACAAGACATGCAAGGTCTTGCATTGTTCAGCTTCCACCTGTCTTGCTGGCCTTATCCCATTCCAAGCTGCCCCTTATTCTTTCTCTATAGCCACATTAGTTTTCTTTTTTCCTTCACTGCTTCACTAACATATTATCATGTTCTCACCCAGAGATTTGTCCTTGTTAGTACCTCTACTCTAAATGTTTTCTCCTAGGAAAAGAAATTTTATCTGAGAAATGTAAGCCCTTTCAAATTATCAGGTCCAGAGAGGCATTGAAATGAGACAGTCCTACTTCTGCCCTTTTAAGCTACATATTCAACTATTGAAACTTCTTGCTATTGCTACAAGTAGCTATGAATTAACCTAATAATGCTGCTCTATAGCTTAATAATGTGTAGCTGTATCAGTCCGTTTTCACACTGCTGATAAAGACATACCCAAGACTGGACAATTTACCAAAGAAAGAGGTTTATTGGACTTACAGTTCCATATGGCTAGGGAGGCCTCACAATCATGGCAGAAGACAAGGAGATGCCATCCACATTTTACGTGGATGACAGCAGGCAAAAAGGGAGTTTGTGCAGGGCAACTCCTGTTTTTGAAACCATTAGATCTCATGACACCCATTCACTATCACGAGAATGGCACAGGAAAGACCCACCCCCATAATTCAGTCATCTCCCATTGAGTCCCTCCTATAACACATGGAAATTATTGGAGCTACAAGATGAGATTTGGATGGGGACACAAAGCCAAACCATATCAGTAGCCAGTCATGAATCAATGTTATTTCTGTAAACCAATGAAAATTCTTGATCACTTCATATCAGCCTGCTCCCTGTCCTCTTCTGCCTTCTTTTCTTTTTGCCTCAAAAAATCTTCATGTAACAAAGGATAAATGGAGCTCATATCCAAGGTTACTTGGCTCTGAATCTTCTGGGCAGCTGTCCTCACTTTGGCTCAAATAAATTCTATAAATTATATTTTGTGCCTCGGCTTCTTCCTTTTAGGTTGGCACTCCCTGGATGGTTATATAACCCCCTCCTTCAGTTCTTTGTTCAAATATCACTTACTTAGTGAGAACTTTCCTGATTATTCCATTTAAAAACTAGTCACCTACCCCTAACTTCTGCACTCCCTATTCTAGCCTTTATTATTTTAGTTTTTTAGTTTGTCTCCATAAAACTTATCATCTCATTGCATATTATATATTTTACTTGTTTTGTTTATTTTCTTCACAAATCTATTAGAATATAAATATCCTGCTTCAGGAATTTTTCCCTCTGTTTCTTTCTAACACTGCAGAGCCTAAAAAATTACCAGGAACGTAATGAAACCACCTTTACAAAGATTCTGATAGTAGGAGAAATCTGACATAACTGGATCCATCTTACTTCTTATCTCATAAGCTGTCTTTGCTTATTCCAAGTTAACTAAGCAGGATTTAGTCTAAACTTTAACTTTAAAACAGAGATGATAACAACCTCTTCCCACAACTAATCTGCTCCTTGCTTGGAGACTGAAACCACCTTCATAAAATTAAGAAAAGCCACCAGGCTAGAATTGTGATAGGGTCTAAATTCTGCTAAAATGTAGACATACTTAAGGTCTAACCAGCTATTGTCTTTTCTGCTAAGGTGGGGATCTAAATTCCTACCAGCCATTGTCTCTTCTGCTAGAATGTAGGCATAATTTAACCAGTCACTGTTTAACTAGTCATTGTTTTATAACTTGCCTTCTTTTTACTAGGTACCTCTCAAAAGTCACATAGCCAATAGCTGCAAGATTTATAAAGTCCCCAGTTTCCCTTATAAGTAACATTGGTATGTAAAACCCAAGACTAGCCTGGAGATATTTTTCAGACTTTGCATTCTGTACGGACCAACTGGCAGCACGTGGACCAGTAACCCCCTACCTAGAGACTGACTGAGTATAAGAAGAGAGCTCCAATCTCCTACGATTTCATCGTTGACTTAAGCCATCGGCATTCTCCATTCTCTATCCCCAGGCTCACCAAACTATCCTTGAAAAACTCTAGCCTCTGAATTTTCAAGGGGGTTGATTTGAGTAATAAGCTTCTGCCTTTTCACTTGTCTAGCCATGCATTTTTTAAACTCTTTCCCTACTGCAGTAGCACTGTCTTAGTGAATTGGTTTTATCTGTACAGCCAGTAAGAATAACCTGTTGGATGATTACAATAGTGCTAGATATTCTCCATTTACCACACTAGATCTGCTCTATACCTGTCTGTTCTGTGCTTACTATGGAAGGCTGGATTGATTTTCTGAACTCCCTTGCACTCTGGCTATCTACTGTCTGAAATTTGCTAATGAGAGGCACTGTCAGAGCATCAAGGGAAAAGGAAACGTAAGTTAGGTATTTGTTGCTCTTGCAGCAGCAGCACCTCTTTAGCAGCTGTGTTTGTCTATTTAAAGCCACAGCTGTCCCATAACACCATTTCAAACGTTTTGGGATCCCCAGGTTCTGGTAACTGCTTCCTTGCTTCCTGTTCTTGCTCTTTAGGGTAAGTCTTCTGTTTTGATTCCTAGGCTTTCATCCTCTTCCTTTGATTCCCTCAACCCTTCCTACACCTTTGTAATTTGTCCTTCACCAAAATCTCTCCAAGTTACTCACTTGAATATGCCATCTATTTCCCAGTGGAACCTTGACTGATACAGTAGGCATTCAATGGTAATTTTTTTAAGTGTCTTACAGGAAAATCATATGTTTAAAACAGTATATATCTGACATATTGTGAATGCTCAATAAATGGTACTTATTATTTGGCCAAGATTTATTATCAATATTGACATCCTAATACAATTCCATATGGCATTTTGTATACAGTATAACATTTTGACAAATACTAATAGCAAATAATCTATTATTTTTCTACATATATCTAGTCTTTTCCAGCTTCAGCTTTTTCTTCAATAACTAGGAAATAATATAGTAATAATTTTGTTAAGATGTGGCTCTTTATGATTAATTTGTTATCATTTCATAAAAATTCAAGTACATCTTCAAAAACCTACTATGGTAGTAGAAATACATTTACTTTATTTTATGTTAACTGAGTGACTTCTCTGTGTACAATAGTGTAGTTCAAAGATAGCTCAATTCATGATGCAAGCCAGAAGATAAATTATAGAACAAGAATTCTAAACATAGCCAGTGATTACCTGTCAGCTCTCTGAGTTTCAGACTGCTATAAATGGGCTTATTTTTACTAAATTCAGGCAATAGTCACAAAGTCCAAATAGCCAAATCCAAAGCTGTGGGGTGTTCAACAACTAATTTAAAAGTAGGCTTTAAATTCTGTGTTGCTTTAATTTATGCTAGTGCATATAATTTTTAGGAGGGTAAATAACCAGGATGCTATTAATGATTTTAAAAAATTATCTGCTGATAAATAGGCCAGCATTTCAGTCTTCTGTTTGGGATTCTTCTTAGGCTCACACCTAAGCAAGATGTAGTCTCTATAATGACCACATGGCATCCCAGAAGATTCTTAATGAGCTGGAGCAGAATTACTGGGAAAATAACTACGCCAATATCTATAGGAAGTCCTGTGAGCTCTCTGTTGCCAGGAAGATAAAATTCAAATGAGGAAATAGGCTTTGGTCAGATATAAACTCAAAAAGAAAAGTAATAATTTTTATTTTTATGGGCACATTATGTAATTTATTTCAAACCATAATTATACTTTTTAAACTGCATAATTAGTAATTTTAGTTCAATACTGTAGTAATTTGCTTTATCAACAGTACAAAATACGTAATACCAAGTCAAGCTGATGTTGTTAAAGGCCAAATATCCCTTGGGTCATATAAAATAAATTCATATGGAATCTACTTTTCTCTCATTTATACCCACCATGACTGTGAAAGGTGAAAAAGCTTACATATTCCATGAATTCATTTAATTCAAATTTTTCTGTGTCAACTGTCTGTGACATTTATCTTCCAGATTTATATTTAAGCTGTTTGTCAGACATCTCTTCACTCCTGGCATATAGTGTCCAACCAGCTGTTTTCAGTTTTTATCCCTTCCAAGCCTTTTGGCTCAGTGACAATATCTCCCCTCCAAAGATCTGCAGGCCCATATCCACACTGCACAATTCCGGGGCCTGCTTAGTGCTCCCGCGGAGTCATGCAGGATAGGAAGTAGGATTTCCCTGTGGATAGGAAAAAGGGTAACTTGAAAACTTTACAAAAAAGGTTTGCTAAGAATACCACCAATGTTATTGTGAAATTAATGTATCTGACTACAACTACAAAGAAGTCCAAATGAATACCCATAATATCACACCACAAAAGAACACTTCTGGGAATGAAAGGCTATTACAGTTCCCCAGTCCAATGATAAAAATGACCAGAAGTACAATTTGTTCACAGATCACTTAGGATAAGGAACTGCCTCATTATGCTTCAGGGAATTCAAGTATGAACAACATTTCCCACTCTAGAGTAAAATAAAGATTGCTCTACTAAATGTTGTGGGTGTTCATTTTAATTTGTCTAATCTAGCTGCATTTTAAAAGGCTTAACCATGAGGTTTTTAAAATCGAAGTTCAATGTGAACACAGACACAGGGAGGGGAATACCACACACTGGGACCTGTTGACGGGGCAGGGGAGGGAAATCATCAAGAAAAATAGCTAATGCATCCTGGGCTATTGAATATCTGAACTCCCTTGCACTCTGGCTGTCTACTGTCTGATGGGTTGAGAGGTGCAACAAATCATCATGACACACATTTACCTATGTAACAAACCTGCACATCCTGCACATTTACCTTGGGTCTTTAAAATAAAATAAAATAAAATAAAATAAATAAAATAAAATAAGAAAAAAGAAAAACATAAAAAACAAAACAAAACAAATCTAAGTTCAGTGAAAATCTATGGAAGGTTTTAAAGTTAATTTAAATGTGTTGGCATTTAAAATAGCTTAACAATGTAGTCATTAAGAAAATCTGACATTTTTATTAACTCAAAAACACTTTATTAGTGAGATCATTTGATTTTCTCCTCACAGAATTAGGATTCCCTACTTTGGCTATTCCCACCTGCCAAATGATAGGCAAGTCAGTGAGGTAGCAGTTGGATACATCCCTTCTGCTGTACTGTATGTCTTCATGCCTGTGCCTCTTTGTGCTATAAAGGGAATGGTAGATTGACTGGAAAGTGCAAAGAAAAATGAATAGATGATCTCTATGGTGCCTTTCAGCTCAAAGAGTCTGAAGCCTGAGATTATAAACGAAATTACTCATTTAATTCCATTTCTGCCTAGACAATACTCTTCGTATATATCCAGCCATTATAATAAAATTAAGTGTTACAATGATTGCTAGGTCAGGCATACTATAACATTTCATTCCATAGATATTTACTGGATTCATAGACTGTGGCATTTTTCTCAACAGTGATTCTTTCCACATTTTTGCTTTTATATAAAAATGTTTATCAAGGTAATATGGACATGCAGTTAACAATATATAACGTTAAAAATCACACTCTCTACTGCTAATCCCCATTGTCAATCACTTCTTACTCTTTTAGCTACCTGTTATGATAGTTACCTGCATATCTTCATGTAATATGCTAATGCCATTGTTTAATTTATAACTTTGCGTAACACGTATTAATCTCCTTTGATGGCAGATAAGGACATTCTCTTTTTTCTATGCAATATGGAAATCATAATTTTGAGTTATTAATCAGTGTTTAGATTATCATTACTGTGTAAATATTCATTGTTGAAGATCATTTATGTTTCCTTTTTAAAATATGTTTTCATGCAGTTAATTTGTTTTGCATACAAATTTTTTTGTTACGATGTAACATAACATCTGATATAAGCTTACAATGGCAAAGACATGAGAATAAGAAGGGAAACACTGAAGAAGGCATAACAATAGAAAATTTAAAATGTTGAAAGTTCATGATTTTATAAAGCACACGAATTATATTTAACCATCTATCTCCTAAATCATATATCATCCCAATATACATAGCTTAAATACATTTTGAGAAGGAAAATTGTCTGCTATCTATGTTATTATTTATTTGAAATAGTGATTCATTTTGCTAACAAAAGCTGTTCTAAGTTAAATATCACTTGTTTACTCTTTTTATCAGGGAATTCAAGAGGTCGCATAAAAAAAGAGCATGGGCTTTCAGTGACTAGGAAAGAAATTATCTGTATTTTTAAAATTCCTTGTGCTGCTCTCTCTCACTCGTAAGTGCTCCTTCTCCTTTGTTAGTTTTTCTATGTTGTACTTCCTTAGACCATAGCTGTACATGAGAGCCTCTAGTCACTTACGGCTCTTTAAATTTAAATTATTTAAGATAATATACAATTAAAAATTCAGTTTCTTAGTTACACTAGCTACCCTTCAAGTGCTCAACAGCCACATGTAGTTACTCTTACTGCCCAATGCAAATACAGGACATTTGCATCATCATAGAATGTTCAATTGAACAGCACTGCCTTAGAAAAATATAGAATTATTAATCATGAACAAATAGGTGGCTTCTCTCTTGTGAGGGGATTAAAGCACAAGTTGAACTTATAAAGGCTGCCTGACTCTCTTTTCCTGTTAGTAACGGCTGTTTGAGCTCCAAAACAAAAACTTGAAAGAAATATTACCTTTAAAACACTCCATTAGGACTTCTTTGTTTTTATAACTCGACCTGTGATTCAATCTATAATAATGGCCAAGACGTGAGAGAAACATGGTACATTAGAGGAAGAGCAACAAGTTTCATACTTGGAAACATGGCACATGAAAGGAGAGTATTAACATATTGGGGCAAGGGAAGGGTTAGGATCTGAAGGAATGTGTAAAACAAGTTTAGATGTTAATTTTAACCCCAGGACAGTAGAAAAGATGTTCCAAAATTTTAAAGAGGGAAAGTGCATAAACATTGTGTTAAAAAAGCTTTTGATTTTATGAAAAAAGAAAGCTAGAAAGATGATAAAATTTAGTATCAATCTTATCTAGATTCATATTATTTTTCTATCTGTCACAATCTAAACGGTCTAGTACAAGTTAATTTCTTCTGGACAAACAAAGGGGTAACAATAAGCAAGAAAATGTGGGTTGACAGCAATATCAATGGTTCACTTTATTAGTTATTAAAATATTCTGTGTATCTGAGTTTTCATTTACAAAATGGAGTTAATACGTCATAGATTTGTTAAGATAAATGAATAGAATGTGAAATGTAACATGCCTAGTTGAATGCTTGGCATTTAATAGGAATTTTGTAATTTGTTACTGTGTAGTCTTTTTCTTATATGTTTACACTGAAACTATCAAGGGACAGGAAACAGAAGTTGTGCAAGTCAATACAGTATTTGATCCCATAGTTCAAGAAGATATATACATGGTTTAATTGTTAGCAAGTATAAGAAATTTGAGATCTGGAAATAGCTTGTCAATCACCTAATGACATATCTGAGTACAGCAATATCAGAATAGAACTAAACACCTACTAATCAAGTGGTAGCAGGCATAGTGCAGGCATACCGACCACCTAACTTAACAGCTACTCTGAGACCCATCAATACAGCATTAGGTGTGGCCATAATAAATGCAAAGAGGAAAGTTCATTTTCTTCATATTGTAAACATTTTTCAGTTAGTATTATGGTTCACTGGGATACTACAATTGTTCACAGTTGTACTGCTAATCTTCAAGAGATGTTTGTAATTTATATTGTTTACAACTGATTGTAGATATTATGAAGACACTTATTTTAATGCTTGTATGCATGAAAAGCTTTCCTCCCAGAGCATCATATAACCTTATTTTTCACCTTGTTCAGGTATCTGCTCAAATGTTATCTCTTCCCATGGTAACTCCTTGCCCATAGCATCTAAAATAGCTATTTTCCAAAGGCTTAAGTTTTACTTGAAGAATCAAATTTTATCTTTGGCAACAAATGCTCTCAGTTGTTTTCTTGAAGTGACAGGCTTACTCCATTCATTTTCAAGTAATTGTCTGCCAAGTACCTAAGTCTGAATAACCATAGTTTATCTGCCAGTTGTTTCATCAAGTGAAAATGTTGTTTTGATAATAAAGCCACTAGTTCAGCTCTCAATTCAAATAACTGTACAAGTTTTCTTTTTCTTGAGACAACCATAGTACTTTCGGTATGCAGCAAAAATATTTTATGCATTTATGCATACTTCACACAGAATATTAGGAAGATGCACCTTCACTAATCAATATTTAATAAAATTAATAATTTTTACTGCTTCATTGAAGACATTCTTAAGTGGAACTGACTTTTTTTTGCAAGTACATTCCAGTAAAGAATGCAAAGATTAATAGTACAGTTTGGTAGCAATGTCTTCATTCATACTAAAGCACCAATAATTTTACCTGCCATTACTTTTTCACTATCTAAATTGCCTACAATAGATAATTAGCACAGGGAATAATATTAAAATAGATTATACAATAAATAATTTTATTTATAATTCATAAAATAAATGATAAAAATCTAAGCTTTCAGTATACCTGAATATTAAATGAAAACGATATAATAAAGAAATATGTATATATATTAAAGAGAGAAAACAGAGGCACAGAATTTAGAATCAGAAGGAAATATAATCACATAAGATGTTTTAACATTATAAGAGATTACTATTTCTAACAGTATTCTCATAAATTGCAAATAATTTGAGTAATGAATAATATTGTAGAAAAACACAAGTTACCACAATGTTCCTGGTTGAAAATATGGAAAACCTGAAAAAAGCCATTAACCATGTAACTTAATTATCTTTAATTTCTTCTGGACAAACAAAGGGGCAACAATAAGCAAGAAAATGTGGGTTGATAGCTCTAGCAATCATTCACTTTATTTGTTATTAAAATGTACACGAATAGAGAGCTTAATTAAATTTAATATATAGTGCAGAAATAGACATATCCCTTTCACCATCATAGCTGACACATATTGAGCACTTGCAATAAGCCAGATACTGTCCTAAGCAGTTAACATGCCTTAAACTAAAATCCTGAAAACAATCCTGTCAAGGAACTGACCCATAGTCTCACAACCTGGATATGTTTTGATCACTAGGTAAGAATATTTGCTATGATAAAGTATTTTAAAAGAGTAGAAGATGGATAAATTCATTTATAATATTGATGTGAAAACCGGTTATATGTTTAAAATTATTTAAATCTTCTTTTGATTAGATTATTAAATTTAAAATGAAATAAAAGTATTAGAAAAAAGTAAACCCTGATAACTATTTAACAGTTTTCAAAAGTATGTTTATACCCACACCTCAATATTTCCAAGAAAATTAATTACAGAGAGAATAAAGACTTAACTGCAAATATAATGAAAGACATAAAAGTGAATACACAGCCAGATATTTGGGGGATGGGAAATTCTAATTATCCTGCAAAGACTGTATTTAAATGAGAACTGATAAATTTGATTACATGCATATATAAATCATGTGTGGTGAAACAACACACATAAATAATAAAAGACAAATTACAACCTTGGGAATGTATTTGCAACATATATGACATGTATGAATAAACTAAATATACATAAAGAGCTTCTATCAGTAAAACGACAGCCAATGGAGACTCAAGAGTAAGAGATTTACAAAAGGTCAGAGGCCTGGTGTGGTGGCTTATGCCTGTAATGTCAGTTTTGGAGGATTACTTTGGGAACCTGAGGTGGGAGTATTGATTGAGCCCAGAAATTTGAGACCAGCCTGGGCAATATAGCAAGACCCCCACCTCTATAAAAAATTTAAAAATGAGCTGGACATGATGGCACTTGCCTGTAGTCCCAGATACTTCAGGAGGCTGAGGCTTGAGCCCAGAAGTTCAAGATTGCAGTGAGCTATGCTTGCGCCACTACACTCCAGCCTGGCCAACAGAGCAAGATCCTGTCTCAAACAAACAAAAGCTAAAAATAAAAGGTCAGAGACAATGGCCAATAAATATCAGGAAAAGTTTTAGTGTTACAAAATCAAAGATGTGCCCACTGAAACAACATTAAGATCTTGTTTTTTACATATTAAAAAGCCAATGATTAAGAGTAATGTCAAACATGGGGAAATGAACACTTCTGCTGTCAGAGCACTTAAATTGGTAGGAATTTCCATAAGGAAATTTGCTGTGTATCAAAAATTTTCAAAATGCCCATACAAATGCCCATGAAATTCAGTTTACCATATTTTATGCTAAAGCATATACAAGTTTATACATATTGAAGCACTATTCATAATAGTAAAAGTTAGAATGTAAATGTATATAAATGAGAAACTCTTTTAAAATGATGGTACATCTGGATACTCTGCCATTTCAAAAAATGGTTTATATTTTTATTTACTAACCTAAAACAATATTGATACATGTGTATATCTCTATAGATTAACCTCAGAGTTTAGGGGTTAATCTGGTTACCTTTAAAATTTTCTGTATTAATTTATGTTCATATTTTCTGTAATTAGAAATTCTGAAAATAAAATTATTCATTTTATATAGATAAATAGTGTTTAAAATATTGAAAGATAAAAGTTAATTTGTAAGGATTATAACTGTACTTATTACTGACAAGCGATAGTGTTAGTGATTATTAAACTGGTGTAAACTCTTAAGAATATTACATAACATTTATTAAACATTTTTCATTTCCAATTAAACTTCAGACATATAATTTGAGAAAGGTGAAGATAACCTATAACTATTTATGCAGGAGCTGGGAGAACTGATAATTCAGGTTATTGTCAAATACACCTCTCAGATTTTTTAAATGTTTCTCTTCAACTGTTTTTTTTTTTTTAATTATTATACTTTAAGTTTTAGGGTACATGTGCACAACATGCAGGTTGTTACATATGTATACATGTGCCATGTTGGTGTGCTGCACCCATGAACTGGTCATTTAGCATTAGATATATCTCCTAATGCTATCCCTCCCCCATCCCCTGACCCCACGACAGGCCCCGGTGTGTGATGTTCCCCTTCCTGTGTCCATGTGTTCTCATTGTTCAATTCCCACCTATGAGTGAGAACATGCGGAGTTTGTTTTTTTGTCCTTGCGATAGTTTGCCAAGAATGATGGTTTCTAGCTTCATCCACGTCCCTACAAAGGACATGAACTCATCCTTTTTTATGGCTGCATAGTATTCCATCGTGTATATGTGCCACATTTTCTTAATCTAGTCTATCATTGTTGGACATTTGGGTTGGTTCCAAGTCTTTGCTATTGTGAATAGTGCCGCAATAAACATACGTGTGCATATGTCTTTATAGCAGCATGATTTATAAACCTTCGGATATATACCCAGTAATGGAATGGCTGGGTCAAATGGTATTTCTAGTTCTGGATCCCTGAGGAATAACCACACTGTCTTCCACAATGGTTGAACTAGTTTACAGTCCCACCAACAGAGTAAAAGTGTTCTTATTTCTCCACATCCTCTCCAGCACCTGTTGTTTCCTGACTTTTTAATGATCGCCATTCTAGCTGGTGTGAGATGGTATCTCATTGTGGTTTTGATTTGCATTTCTCTGATGGCCAGTGATGATGAGCATTTTTTCATGTGTTTTCTTGCTGCATAAATGTCTTCTTTTGAGAAGTGTCTGTTCACATCCTTCGCCCACTTTTTGATGGGGTTGTTTGTTTTTTTCTTGTAAATTTGTTTGAGTTCATTGTAGATTCTGGATATTAGCCCTTTGTCAGATGAGTAGGTTGAAAAAATTTTCTCCCATTCTGTAGGTTGCCTATTCACTGTGCTGGTGGTTTCTTTTGCTGTGCAGAAGCTCTTTAGTTTAATTAGATCCCATTTGTCAATTTTGGCTTTTGTTGCCATTGCTTTTGGTGCTTCAGTCATGAAGTCCTTGCCCATGCCTATGTCCTGAGTGGTATTGCCTAGGTTTTCTTCTAGGGTTTTTATGGTTTTAGGTCTAACATGTAAGTCTTTAATCTATCTTGAATTAATTTTTGTATAAGGTGTAAGGAAGGGATCCAGTTTCAGCTTTCTACATATGGCTAGCCAGTTTTCCCAGCACCATTTATTAAATAGAGAATCCTTTCCCCATTTCTTCTTTTTGTCAGGTTTGTCAAAGATCAGATAGTTGTAGATATGCGGCATTATTTCTGAGGGCTCTGTTCTGTTCCATTGCTCTATATTTCTGTTTTGGTACCAGTACCATGCTGTTTTGGTTACTGTAGCCTTGTAGTATAGTTTGAAGTCAGGTAACGTGATGCCTCCAGCTTTGTTCTTTTGACTTAGGATTGACTTGGCGATGCGGGCTCTTTTTTGGTTCCATATGAACTTTAAAGTAGTTTTTTCCAATTCTGTGAAGAAAGTCATTGGTAGCTTGATGGGGATGGCATTGAATCTATAAATTACCTTGGGCAGTATGGCCATTTTCACGATATTGATTCTTCCAACCCATGAGCATGGAATGTTCTTCCATTTGTTTGTATCCTCTTTTATTTCATTGAGCAGTGGTTTGTAGTTCTCCTTGAAGAGGTCCTTCACATCCCTTGTAAGTTGGATTCCTAGGTATTTTATTCTCTTTGAAGCAATTGTGAATGGGAGTTCACTCATGATTTGGCTCTCTGTCTGTTATTGGTGTACAAGAATGCTTGTGATTTTTGTACATTGATTTTGTGTCCTGAGACTTTGCTGAAGTTGCTTATCAGCTTAAGGAGATTTTGGGCTGAGATGATGGGGTTTTCTAGATATACAATCATGCCATCTGCAAACAGGGACAATTTGACTTCCTCTTTTCCTAATTGAATGCCCTTTATTCCCTTTTCAACTGTTTTAACATTTCTGTAGCAAAACCTTTTTCATACATTTAAAACAAACTTTAAGCCTTTCCATTATCCTTTAAATTCTTATATCAAACTCAAACTTCTTACCCCTAAATGGCTACAAATAATCTGACATGGTACTGGATCAGATTCCTATCTTCAGCACTTCACCTGGAAATTTCTGAACCCAAAGGGTACATCTGATTAGGAGTTAGAATATGTTCTCCCAGAAGCAGAGTATGCTTGA
Organism: Nomascus leucogenys; assembly: GCF_006542625.1. NCBI lineage: Eukaryota > Metazoa > Chordata > Mammalia > Primates > Hylobatidae > Nomascus > Nomascus leucogenys. The sequence goes on from NC_044390.1 coordinate 23,584,792, forward strand.
CACAATTTATGTCCTAGAAGTTGCAAACTGATGCTCACTTGTCACATCCATCCTAGAGGTATCTTTTCTTTGGTTCACACAAAATCACAAAAATATTGAATTATTAAACAACAACTTTAAAATGTTTGATTTTATACAAAACTTTAAAAGTTGGGATTCCAGGCTTCATGCTTGCTATCCTGCATGGCAACATCTTTTGGAATGGAGCAGCTTCAGGGTGCCCTAGATGTGGTCTTCACACTTAAATCTGCAACACAAAGTCTGCATTGCTCATATATATTCCTTGCCTGACTTCTTTATAAAATGCGAATTTGTGATCACATCTTTAGGCATGTCCAAAGTCTTACCTCACACAACATGATTGCTCAGCATGCCTGCTCTACTATCAAATTTCTATAAATAAAGACTTTTTTGTTTATATTAGGTTGAAAGTAATGGCAAAACCTGCAATTACTTTTGCACCAACCAACCAAATGACTTCTATAATATTTCTAGGCAGAGAGAAGATATGTATCATGTGAGAGATTAATAATTTCATTCTCACATTAACAAAGATTGGATAGGGAATAGAGTTCCAAGTGAAGGTGGCACATAGGATATTTAAGTGTTCATAGAAGATGCAATCAGAAGCAATGGGTACCAATTTTCACAGAAGTCTGCGATTGGGCTGTGGAGAGGAGAATAAAAATGGACATTTCATAGAAAGCAACAGAAGTAATTTACTTCTGATATTAATGTAAAAAACTTTCCTTACCTGAAACAAACACTTAGTTGCAGTTTATAAAGCTACTCACGTTGACTTTTGAGCAATTGAGCCTGTTGAAGACTCAATATGTGCTTAAATATACCTCTTTTTTTTAAAAAAAAAGAAAGAGACAAACATGTGCTATATTTGATATTCTAAGGTAGTTTAATCTCAAAAGTGCTTTTTAATTCTCATGCTATTCTTGATAATTTTGAAATCTGTTGTTATCTCTTCAAGACAGATGTTCTTAGTTAATTTTGGGCATTGTTCCAACAGCAAACATGACTAAACTTGTCATGGAAGCATTTATTCAGCCCATAATAAGATGTGAATTAAATTCATATTTTAAAACTCCTCGTAATTTTTTTCTATAAATTCATTCAACTTTTTGAATATTGTCTCAAATAATTTTGGAGCTGAGATTTACTACTGTTAGCACTTATCTGAATGGTCTGCTGCCCTAAGTGATGATAAAAACTGGGTCAGAGAATTTAGGTCTAATTTGGGGAGAGTATATGCTCCTTTTACTCATTCAAAAACATTTATTAAAATTGGATTATATGTTTCTTACACTAGTCTTTGCTGGGGGTTTAAGGTGAAGAGGACATGGTTAATGCTTACAAGAAACTGGCAACTTAGCCAGGCAGAAAAACAGCTAACCAGTACAATGTGATAACTGTACAAATAACCTGAGGCAACCACAAAGGGAACACAGTGGAAGGGTCCACTGATATTGCCATGGGAATCAGAGAGCTTCCCCAAAAACAGAGCGAGAAGTAACAGTGAACTGGACTTTGAAAGAGGACAGTGACTTTATCATATAGGAAAAGGATATATGAAAGCATATGTCAGGTTCTGGGGGCCATAAGTAAACTCACAACATTAGAAAATAATTTTGAGGAAAGATAAGGCTGCCAAAGGGTATTGGAACTAGATGGTGAAATGTTTTAAATTGAGGCATTGTCCAAGGAAAATCAAGAGCAAGTGGGAAATATATACCAAGAGTCTTAGAAGTTATATACATTTTGAACAATTTTATGTTCAGGACTTTATTATAAGAAAATAGTGTGGAATAGACAATATACTGTAGTAGAATGGATGTTTCTCACAGCATTATCTAGAAGATAAAAAAATAGAAAATAACTGAAATGAATAGTGATAGAGGACTGAAATAGGACTAAATAAAATGAATCATTTCCATATTTCACCATTGGATATGTTTGCTAGGTGCTTATATAGAAATCTTTGTCCACTTAAAAGGTAGTTTTCTATTACTAGTTTTCTGAAGTTTGTTATTATTATTTAGTTTTTTTTTACTAAGAATGCATGTTTAATCATGCTAATATTTGTATTTATTTATTGAGATTATTATCTTTTTTCTCTTATGACTAAAGTAAAGCAGATGAAGAGACATTCAGAGGTTAAATTATTTTGCATTACTTGTTAATAATGAATTGCTAAATAAGATTTTCTTCTGTTTTACTGGGAATATTTCTTCTATGATTATATATCAGATTGGTCTGTATATTTTCTTTCTCATACAGTCATTTTCTGGTTTTGACCTCAATGCTATGCAAGCTTCATGAAGTGTGTTGGACTCACTCAATATACGATCCTCAGAAAGAATTCGCATGTAATTGAAATGATCTTTTTCTTGAATATATTATAAGACTCGTCTTTAAAAATACCCTTGACCTTTAAAACCTACCCAGCAGGTTTGGATGTGTATGTTTATATGTATATAATTTAAATTATTAATTTAAGTAATTTAAAATTCTGCCTTTGTAACAAGAGACATAGTCCAAAGAGATATGAATAAACATTTAGCAAAATATAAACTACATGGATGTATTTTTCTTCTATTCCTCTTTTCTCTTGAGTAATATGTGAGTCTTAAATGCTTACTTCCCACAATCAATTTTGCTTATAACACCAATCAATGTGCCAGTGACAATAGCCCATGCCACTTTTTATGCCAGCTGATGTCCAAACAATATATAATTTTATCACTCTCCATGATTGCCAAAAATTGAAAAAGTTACTTTATCACACACTGAACTGACAATAAGAGACCAGTGACCATTTTAAGCGATAGTGTTTTGTTTCTACAGAAAATAAAAAACTATATATTTGATCCAATTAAAAAAGGCTTCCACTTCTACAGATATGATAAAGCTGTACCTATTTTTTTTTACTGGAAGTGTAAATCACTTTACCATCAAAGTATCAAAAACTTCTGAGTTCTCATTTTTGACAGCACACTGGAGGATAGATAGTGAACCATCAGTAATGACAAAAAGAAAACTATGCAGGCAAAGACATTGTCAAGCTGCTCCAGCCACCATAAGATGAAACCTAACTTTGTTAATACTTAGAGTATTGCTAGGTATGACTCAGCTGGTGATGTGATTAGACTCTGTGTCCCCACCAAACTTTTTATTTTGAATTGTAATCTCCATAATCCCCACGTCTAGGGAGAGGCCAGGTGGAAGTGATTGAATCATGGGGGGGGGGCAGTTTCCTCCACGTTCTTCTCATGATAGTGAGTGAATTCTTACAACACCTGATGGTTTTATAAGGGACTCTTCCCCCTTTGCTCGGCACTTCTTCCTGCCACCTTGTGAAGAAGGTGCCTTTCTTCCCCTTCACCTTCCTCCACGATTCTAAGTTTCCTGAGGCCTCCCCAACCATGCTGAACTGTGAGTCAATTAAACGTCTTTCCTTCATAAATTACCTAGTTTCCGGTATGTCTTTATAGCAGTGTGTAAATGGACTAAAACAGCTAGTATATGCCAATACAGCATATCATCTGAGTTTCCTGATTATTCAGGCATTTACCCTGACTGTTCGGTTCTCATAACACACCATTAAATAGTATTATTGTTTAAAACTATTTTGCTTGTTTTTAATTGATACGTTGTTAGGATCTAGGTACTATGTGATGTGAGAGAGAAGGAGGAAATTTTGTGAGAAATGTCTGCTGGCAGTGATTGATAGACTCGAGAAGGAGAAGAAACACAGGATGGTTTATGCTCAAACTTGCTCCCATTTGCTACTTTGGAAATTTCTAGAAAGAATACCATTGTTTAAAAGTGAAGATGAATGTTTCAAAGGGATTTAGGAAATACAGAGTATAGGCAGTGCTGCCTCAGGACTTAGGGACCAGCGGGATCTCGAGTGGGCAAAAGCATTATTTCAGTTTCTGTGAGGAGCACACTGAAGTTCTGGCTCCCTGTGAGCTGACACATTTGTAGTGTCCAACAGAGCTTTGCATCAAGATGCAAATGAGCAAGACGTTAGAGGATGTCGTTGAGATCGTATACAATACACATTGGTGATCTCTAGAAATAATTGGAGTTTGGGGGAGGGTGGAGTGGGTGCTGTGATTCTAAAGTCATTTTCCTAAGGCTAGAAGGTAGCAAAATGGACAGTAATAGTAACCGAATTTGCATAAATACCAGTTACACAAATATGAAAGGATGATACCTCATGATTTGTTCTTAATAGCAGATGGTGTACAGGGAGAGAATATTTTAGATGTTAGATTGGGTTAAGGAATTATCTCATATTTGTAATTTGTTGAGTACTAAGACAAAAAAACAAACAAAAACAGCAAAAAAAAAGTACTTGTTACACCTTGTCTTTTATTTTTATGTTTTTATTTTTATTTGTTTATTTTTTTTTAGACAGAGTCTCACTCTGTCGCCCAGGGCTGGAGTGCAGTGGTGCGATCACGGGTCACTGCAACTTCTGCCTCCTGAGTTCAAGCAATTCTCCTGCCTCAGCCTCCCGAGTAGCTGGGACTACAGGCACGTGCCCCCATGCCTGGCTAATTTTTTGTATTTTTAGTAGAGACGGGATTTCACTGTGTTAGCCAGGATAGTCTCGATCTCCTGACTTCGTGATCTGCCCACCTTGGCCTCCCAAAGTGCTGGGATTACAGGCGTGAGCCACTGTCCTTGGCACACCTCGTCTTGTAACAGGGAATTTAACCAAGTTACATTCATGATAATAGGGAAAATTTTTGTCCCTGTTCAGGTTATTTATTTTATGCCTAATATATTTTCACATTTTCAACTTTTGCTTTATGTTTGAAACCATCCAACTTCATATTTTTAAAGGTAATCTTACTGGTTATATATTCCTATGGCAACACTAATTTACTGTGCATACTTGGAAACTTTTTTTTTACTTCCTTCTGACTTCCATTCTTAATCTTGTTGACATAACTGCTTAGAAATGAACTGTTGTCTCTTTGCAATGATATCTTCTTATTTTAGATAAAATGTGCTTCCTGGATATGTATTTTGTTTTTTATATAAAATCAGTTCAGGAAACACAACCATTATTTCTTGAAATATTGCCTTTTGTTTAGTATGTGTTTAATATATTTTTTGAATATTTTTTACTTTCCCTACTTACTTTTTTTATTCCCTGCTTCTGGGATGCCAGTCAGATGCTCACTAGACTTCTCATTCTGTCCTGTATAAATATTAATGTCATTTTAATACATCTCTTTATCTGCATGACATATTTTAGTCATTTCTTGGGATATATATTCCAGTTTATTAATTCTCTTTTTGACTCTTTCTAATCTATTTAAGCACTTCAATGGTTCTTTTTGTTTTGAAAAATTACATATGATTATTTCTAGACGTTATTTCCTCATTGTTTTGTTATAGAATAAATTAAAAAAAATATTTCATCTGTGGCTGTTCTCTAACATCTGCAGTTTCTATATCTCTAAATTTTTGTGTCTAAACCTTTTTAAAAATTTTTACTTTTACTTATCATGGATACACAGATAACACTTGTCTATTTTTATGGGATACATGTGATATTTTTATACAGGTATACAATTTGTGTGATAAAAGCAGGGTTATTGGGGTATTGATCACCTTATGCACTTATTATTTATTTGTGTTAGAAACATTACCTTTTCATTTTTTATTATTTTAAAATATATAATAAATTATTGTTAGCTATAGTCACCCTATTGTATTACTGAATACAACATCTTTTCATTTTTTAATCAAACTGAGTTAGTGGGTGGACTTCTTTTGGTGACCTTTGATAATTTGGTTATCTTTGATATATTTTATTTCTTTATTTTATCCATTGAGAATCTAGCATTACAAAAATTGGAAAATCTTTCTTCCAGAGAGGATTTGCTTTTGCATTTGCTGGCATCCAAACTGAGATCATTTCAGCCTTCGGAGATTCATAGTCAGTGGGGAAATCACAGACTCTGCTGCTCTACTTCATCCCAACTGAAAATATCCATTCAGCAGTGTTATCAGTGGCAAATGTACTCAGAGAAGCCCATTTCTTTAGAGCTATGTACTGTTCCAGCACCAAATCATACTTTTTGTTTTCACTGTGAGGAGAGTAATTAGAGACCTCATGACCTCTTGCAAAATCAACTGTGACTCATGACAAAATTCTATTTAGGATGTACTATAGTAGACTTGTAGTTAGAATGGTCTATCAACACTCTTCATCACTGATAATGTGGGAAGCAGAAGGCCACATTAACTGTATATAAACATTTATAATTATTTTCTACTGTAATCTTTATTGCTAGCATCTAAAAATTATTGAGAATGTTGGTGAGCTCTGCTTCCTTCTTTACTGGACATTATACTTTGCCTCTTTTTTGGAAATATAAAAGAATTTTTGCTTAATGATTTCATTTATATACAGCACAAAACAGGCAGAAGTGATTTAGTCTCTTAAATATTAGAATTGATGTAAATCTGTGTCTCAACATTTTCATTCCTACAAATATACTCAACAGAACTATAGCCTTAGGGACAGTGACTTAGAGGGGACACAAGGGGTTTCTAGGGGGCTGGCAATATTCTTTCTGTTTCTTGATCCAGGTGTTGCAACAGAGGTGTATTTTGTTTGTAAAATTCCACTAACTTGTGCACTTATAACTAGTATGTTTCTTTAATAAAAATATATTTCATGAAATAAATTAAATTTGGAAGAAGCAGCTGGGGAATAGGTTGTTCCTGTGAATGTATCTGACCTGCTGCTTGAGTCTGTATAGGATAAAACTTTTGTAGCCACAAGCCTAGATCATGAGTCCAGATATGAAACGCGGGAAATAATAACAATATTTTATATTGTAAATCGTGATTTTTTTCATGAAGCTCAGCAAAACAGTATCCCTAATCTGTTTTTTTTTTCTTCTATGATGTTTTTGCTGCTCCACTGAGCAACCATAGACGTAGGAAAAGAGATCATTTCTAGTATGCACAGGACCAGCCAAGAAAAATTAAAAACTAAGTATATTTGGGGGTTTCTTCTTAATATTCTACCCAGCTAGAGTTCTTGGGGCATATTGAGATGGCTAGAGATGCTCAAGGGGACACTCAAATGGACATACCCTGTCTAATCTATGAAGATAGAAAACAGATTTGCATTCAAAATCTCTGAGGAAATGTTTCAACCTAAAAGGTAACATTGTCTCGGGGATTGGGGTCACCTTTAAAAAGAACGAACAAGTGGCTACAATGAGGTGTTTGCAGGTCAAACTTATGGACCTCAGTCTTCATTTAGAACAGTAAAGGAAGAAATAATGGGGAAGAAGATAAAAAATGCCGAAGATTCTAACTATAGTCTGAGATATGTGGATCATATATGTTGCCAAATATGTGGTGGTCATTCTGCCAGTTTCCATTGACTAGTATCTTCAGAGCCAAAGGATTCTGCATAAGAACATGGAGGTGTGGGCTAAATTTATCATATCAACTGAAATCCAATATTATCACTGAGAAATATTTGCTTAAGGTTTTTGTTTTGTTTTTGGGGGGATTTTAATTAATTAATTTTAGATACAGGGGTTGCATGTTCTTATTTGTTACATGAGTATGTTGCATATTGGTGAAGATTGGGCCTCTAGTGTGCCCATTACCCAAATAGGGAACATTGTACCCAACAGGTAATTTATAAACCCTCACCCCTCTCCCACACTTTCTTCTTTTAGAGTCCCCAGTGTTTATTATTTCCATCTTTATGTCCATGTGTACCCATTGTTGAACTCCCACTTAGAAGTGAGAACATGCACTACTTGGTTTTCTGTTTTTCAATCCCCTTGGGGCAATGGCTTCCACCTTCATCTACATTGCTGCAAAGGACATGATTTCTTTTTTTTTTTTATGGTTGTGTACACTTTACCCTGTTTAAGAATCTTGGAGGTCACCAGTTAGAAACTTTTTAAATGTGGTAAGGAATTTTGTTTCCAAGACTTTTTTGTTGTTAATTTTATAGATTATATTTTACTCATTGTGAGAAATTTTTGTGATTTAATATTTCTTTGGAAAGTATATAAAATAGGAAAATAAATTATAATCTTAAGGTTATCTAGGAAAATACCATTATCATTTTAAACTATCCAATTCCAGCACTATGCATATTTACTGATATATTTTCATTTACTCTGCTTATTGATAATCTATTTTCATTTAGGAAATATATTTTTAAAATAAATATAAATGATCAATCTAGAAATTCAAATAAGTTTAAAAATTGGAAATTAGAGAAAAAGACATACAATTTTAACACCCTAATGTAACAACTACTAATACTTTGATGAACCTTGTTCAAGATCTCTAAGTATATACACATGCACAGACATACTATTTTCATGAGTATATTGTGTAATATCATGTTATGTGTGCTATTCTATAACTACCTTTTCCCCTCAACAGTATGTTCTAAACTACACAGAGAAACCCCTTTTAAAATAGTATCTTAGAGTTTTGAAATAAAGATAAAGCTCAAGGGAATAGTTGAGACAAAGTTGAGATATACAAATAGAGTTGATGAGAATAAATCTTTTCATCTTTTCATGAGCTTTTTAAAATTTGTGCCTTTATAAATTATCACTTTTCATTATTTGGTTTATTCTCATGTATTCTTGCATACATGTATACATTAGGCATTAAAACTGCTATTGAGAGCCCATGATTTTAAGTGCTAGAACTAGATGTTGGAAAATAAATGAGGCCTTGCCCTTGAGACATATCAACCCAGTTAAGAGGAAACAATTAAACATATTAGCAACCTATATAGAAAACACCCAGGCTACAAAGAGGAGTTAGCAATTCTTTCTGAGAGGAAAACAGTCCAAATATCTTAAAGAAGAATAACTGATAGTATCTGTTAGTCAAGTAACAGCAATTTATTAGATTCAGTAAATCAAGGGTATAAGAGTATTAAATGATAGGTAATGGTGGTAGAACTAAGTTAACCTAATTAGTTAAGCAGTTAAACAACTAAAAAAGATATTTTTTTCTAATTCAACAATAAGGAAAACAAATAATCTCATTAAAAATGGACAAAGGACATTAATAGACAATTCTCAAAAGAAGACATAGAGATGGGCTACAAAATGACTGACTAGATGCAGCCAGTGAGCACTGCTCCCACAGAACGAGATGAAGTTAATGAGTAAACCAACATAATTTGGACAGATCTACAGGGAGAAAACACCAAGAGTAGATAGAGAGGTGATGCTGACATCAAGGCTTTAGAGAGAGGAAGCTGGGAACCCTGTACAGCCCTAAACAACTCCTGGGGAAGGAGTGAGTGAGGAGAATGAGACAGTCTACTCCTGTGGCAAACCTCTGGGATCTTAGCTACAGCAAACCTCACATACACCAAGGACGTATGAGCTGGCAGGAGGATCTGCCCAGGAAGTAGGCAGACATCAGGCTTCGGCTAGTACAGAGCCCTAGGGCTTTTGTTCTTGAGGCAACTCCAGTAAATTGCAGCCATAGGCACTCATTCCCCGGAGATCCCCATCTCCCTCCTAGCTCTAGCCCCAGGTGACCACAAAGGCAGGAGAGAACAGTGCAGGCTTTCCTGTGAGACTGGGGTATGTCTGATCTGCAGGCCCTTCTTCATGCCAGCCCCTCCCAGGGATTCTTCCTAGCCATCCCATAGGAGCATGGGCACAGTGCAGCATCCAATGCCCATCCTGAGTGCTTTGCTCCATCTGAGTACTTTTCTGGTGACCTAGGAGCACTGCAGATATCCCAGTGTAGTTGGAGCCAACTTCGTGCCCCAGGGATGTAATGTGCAGCTCAGAAGTGCTGAGTGGAGATCTGTGGCCAGCAATCAAGCAAGGGAGGAGCCCTCAGTCTAAGAGCACTGAGAAGGGTAAGAAATGGGGATTCAAGGGCTGGTGCAGGAGCAGTGTGTGCATTCTACTGCAGGGATAGTCCAGAAAGTATGAGACCTATCTCCCTGCCACAGCCTCTGCCCTAGGGAACACCATAAAAGAAACATGAGCATGGCACCAGTGATCAGAGGGGGTTCCCTGAAAGCCCAGGAGAATAGGTGGTGAGGGAATCATATCTCCCTTCAACCCCTACTACAGAGCATGCCAGCAAACACAAAGAAATACAAAAGAGCCGCATAGCTAAGAGCCTTTCTACTGGCTATTACTCTTAAATACCGTCTAGTGTATCACTGCCCAAACCACAACACCAAAAATTATTCTGCTGTCATACACCCCTGAAAACAAGGGCAAGAATTCGCCCACAAATAAAGATCCCATACGAACCTTGACCCTCTGAAAACATTCAGAAATACACTGAATTGACTATACTCAGCTTACACCCCAATTAAAGAAACACCAGTCCCCTCAGATAGGAAAGAATCAGCACAAGACTCTGGCAATTCAAAAAACCAGAGTGTCTCCTTATCTCCAGATGAGCCCACTAGCTCCCCAGAAATGGCCTTTAACCAGACTGAAATGCCTGAAGTGAAAGACACAGAATTCACAATCTGGATAGCAAGACTTAACTATCATAAATATATATGCACCCAACATTGAAGCACCCAGATTCATTAAAATGAAGTTCTCCTTGACTTACAAAAATACTTAGATAGCCACACAATAATAGTAGGAGACTTCAATACTCCATTGAAAGCATTAGACCAATCTGCCAAGCATTGGGCAAAAAAGCAACAAAGAAATTTTGGACTTAAACTCAATACTTGACCAATTGAACCTAATAGACATCTATAGAATACTCCACCCAACAATCACAAAGTATACATTTTCCTTATTTGCACACAACATATTCTATGATTGACCACATACTTAGTCATAAAGCAAGTTCCAATAAATTCAAAAAACTTAAATAATACCAACCACACTCTTCAATCACAGTGCAATAAAAATAGAAATCAATATCAAGACGATCTCTCAAAATTACACAAGTACATGGAAATTAAATAACTTGCTCCAGATAACTTCTGGGCGAACATTGAAATTTAAGTCAGAAATCAAAAAATTCTTTGAAATTAATGAAAATAGGGGCACAACTTGCCAAGATCTCTGGGATGCAGCTAAGGCAGTATTATGAAGAAAGCTCGTATGTAGCCCTAAACACTTTAATCAAGAAGCTGGAAAGATCTCAAATTAACAATCTCACATTGTACCTTGAGTAAATGAAAAAAAAATAAAAGCATACCAGAGGTGGGGAAGGGTGTGGGGGTGAGAGGAGTAAGTGTAGAGAGGTTAGTGAATAAGTATAAACTGACAGTTAGTTAGAAGAAATAAGTTCTAATGTTTCCTACCAGACTAGGATGACTGTAGGTAGCAACAATATATTGTATATTTTACAATAGCTAGAAGAGAGGACTCGACATACTACCAACACATATAAATGGCAAATACTTAAGGTGATGGATACCTCAAATATCCTTGCTTGGTCATTACACATTCTATGCATGTAAAAAAATTCTCACATGTACCCCATAAATATGTAAAATATAGTGTATCCTTAAAATAAAAAGACTTTTTTTTCCAAATTCAATTCATTTCCAGTGTTATCTAACTCTTTATATTATCAATAATATCACATGACCTCTTGCTATGATGGTTAGATTAGATATTCATTTCAGTAAACACAAATATGTTTTAATTAAAATGCCTTATGAGAAAATGGAATGTCACATTTTTAAATAGAATTTCAGGTTGCTATAGCAACTAATAAAACTGTCACTATTTATTCTAAATAACATAAAAAGCATTCTTAAAGATAGTAAATTATTTTCAAAATAACCTAATATCATTTAATATGTTTAGCTACTGATATTAAATTGAATTACATTAATGATTAGATGAATATTTCATATGTGAGAAACTGCAGAGTATGTTAAGGAAAAGAGAGAAAATAGAGATATCCTTAAAAAGCTTGATGGGTTAGTTGGAGACAAATGTTTAACGTACCTTCTGCAAAATAGGAGGCAGTTTCTCTTCACAGATCAGATCATCTGTTAAATTCAGATTATCCCATAATGATAACTTTTGTTGTTGTTGTTCCCATGGAAGTCTGCAAACCATTGAAGCATGAGTGTGGTTAAGTGAGGGAAACAGAGAGCATAACACATTCTGGAACTATGTGGCTCCTGGGGTCAAATCCCTGCAGGAATCCTTGTCTGTTTGTTTCAGACCTTGTGACGTGGGAAATAAAAGGCCAACTGTAAAAGAGTGCAAGTATTTTTAAAAATGTTTTATAAAATGTAACTAATGTAATATAGAATCTTAGAGTGTTCCCGATATCGTTTGAAACCTGCTCTAATAAAATTTTAAAACACGTAATCATGCCCTTACTACTTGGTAGTGGCAGAGATCCCCTAGTATATTAAAAGAAGCAAAGTCAGGAGCTCATGATCAAGAATCCCTTTAAGGGTTAAGAAGAATGCCAGCTAAAGATCTCCAGGGCAAGTTCAAGGCCGAAAAGCAAATTTCAAGCTTTACTAGTAGACTAATGGACACCATCATGCTCCTTCTTATTTTTAAGGAAGCAGCATAATTGCTATATTATCCTAGTTGATCTTTCTCTGGCCTCAGTTTACTTATCTATAAAATGGAGAAAATATAATCTACAGCAAATGAGGAAATGATTTTAAGGATTTTAGCACAGTGCCTAATAAACTTTGGTTCTCTTCTGTTGCCATTCTTTTTTAAGCTCTTAATAAATCCTACCCTGTCATAGAAATTTAAAAAAGAATGTTTTCACTTATGGTTACAATTTTGCAATAAAGGAAGAGTTAAAAAGTCTTGGTTTTTTTTTGTCCCCAAAGGAGAAGACCACCCATGGCAAAGCTAAGTAATTGATTTTGTCCATAAAAAGATGCAAAAAAGCTTATGTTGCTCAAGCTGGTCTAGAACTCCTGTGTTCAACTGTTACTCCCACCTTGTTCTCACAAAGTGCTGGGATTACAGAGATATTCATTTCTTATTAAATATATCTCTGTGAAAATATTTTGCATCATAATTTGAAATAAGAACTTGATTTTTAAATATACATTTCCTGGATTAACTTTGTGAATTAACATTAATTTTGGCAATACTTGTTATAAAGCATGTGCTTTCTTAGGGAAGATACAGTTTGAAGTATGATCAAAAGACAAACAACAAATCCAGCCGGGCATTGGAAAGAATTGCTATGAGAATGAAAATGTTATTTTTAAACTAGGGCTTCACATTCTATTAATATTTCAATAATATTAAAATGAAATAAAATAATCTCTGTTAGACAAAAGTGACCCAAGAAACATGAAAAAATTTAAAATTTGTATGTATGGACAATTAGTCCATGTTAGTTTCAGTATTCTAAAGGAAAGAAAAGCTCTTTTCTTAAAAATTATTTTCTGGGCCTGGCACCGTGGATCACACCTGTAATCCCAGCACTTTGGGAGGCTGAGGCAGGTGGATCGCTTCAGTCTAGGAGTTTGAAACCAGTCTAGGCAACAGGGCGAAACCTTGTGTCGACAAACAAACAAAAAAATACAAAAATTAGCCAGGCATGATGGCACACGCCTGTAGTCCCAGCTACTTGGGAGGCTGAGGTGGGAGGATCACCTGAGCCAGGGAGGCAGAGGTTGCAGTGGGCCTAGATCTCACCATTGCATTCCAGCTTGGGTGGCAGAGCGAGACCCTGTTTCAAAAAAATTATTTTCTGCAATGTTAAAGGTAATTATTCAGACATTTTGAGGTGATAAAGTATAGAGTATAAAAGTCAGATTGCTAGAGTTAGAAAAATTTGAATTTTAATCCCACATCATCTGCATACATATTGGGTATATTACTTAATTTTTGTAACCTGCAGTTTTCTCAACTGAAAAATGGAGATAGTTAACTGTAAGCAGTTAATTAAATAAAGGAGATAATGTAAGTGACAACCTTAGCAAACACTGTGTATTGCTGATGGTAAGCAATCAATAATTGTTATTATTACACTTATATTTCTTTATTTTTTCATATAGTAGTAAGCTCAATAAAATTGAGTATACAATTTACTTCATACATCTATGTCCCTTGCAGCATTAACTCGTAAGTGATGGAAGTAGAGCCAGAAAGGAGGCTTCAGGAAAAATACAAAATTTTCATTTCCACATCTACATTTATCTGAATGAGTACGTATTTGTTTTTAGTAACCATTAGAAGAAGATAAAATATGTACTCATACCTTTCCTAAGGAATATTATAGTATATTACATAATCAGCTTTTGGCCTAATATTATATTTAAGTTATTTAGGGTACTGGGAGTGAGGAGGAGGGAACAAAATGCCTATGATTTCCTTAGTTGAATACCTTAGTTTTAAAAATATCTATACATCCTGAGTGCACACATATTGAAGGCAAAATACTCTACACTTACTCCATAAGTGTCTTGAAGAACATAGTAATAATATCCAAAGCTTAAAATATCAAAGATAATTTCACCACAATATAGAGATATTTCTAAATACCATGTACAGATGGTGTCAGACTTATGATGGTTTGACTTACAATTTTCCACTTTACGATGGTACAAAGCAATAGGCATTCAGTAGGCTCCTTGACTTAAGATGAGGTATGTCCAGATAAACCCACCCTAAATTGAAAATATTTTAAGGCAAAAATGCACTTTCAATATAGTATATTTTCAATTTAAGATGGGTTTATTGGACTATCACCTCTTCATAATTGAGGAACACTTGTAATTTGTAATTAAGTACTGACACCATGTAATATAAGTAACTATATATGTCTTCTCTAGATTCATATAATAACCATTTTTTTCTCTGCATTTATATGACTTAGCATATAAGGGGAAATGCTTACAAAATGCAGAACACTTTAATCCATAAATTATTTGGGAAAAGGCTTGGTAAGAAATCAGAAAACTTTTAAAGTGAGTGTTTACCATGCATTATTTACTGCAGGTGATCTCTCTCAGCATGCATTCATCACAGTGGTTTGCCTGTGTTTCTATTTACAGTGCTGTGTCCTTTAAAAGATTTTTTAAGCCTCAGAATGAGTTTGTGAGGTATACCATTAAATTTGTAAATTCTTTTTCTCAAACTAGATTATATATTCCCAAAGCATAAAGTTTCTTTTCACGTAACTTTTTTATTATACTTTAGGTTTTAGGGTACATGTGCACAATGTGCAGGTTTGTTACATATGTATCCATGTGCCATGTTGGTTTGCTGCACCCATTAACTCGTCATTTAGCATTAGGTATATCTTCTAATGCTGTCCCTCCCCCCTCCCCCCACCCCACAACAGTCCCTGGAGTGTGATGTTCCCATTCCTGTGTCCATGACTTCTCATTGTTCAATTCCCACCTATGAGTGAGAACATGCGGTGTTTGGTTTTTTGTCCTTGTGATAGTTTACTGAGAATGATGGTTTCCAGTTTCATCCATGTCCCTACAAAGGACACGAACTCATCATTTTTTATGGCTGCATAGTATTCCATGGTGTATATATGCCACATTTTCTTAATCCAGTCTACCATTGTTGGACATTTGGGTTGGTTCCAAGTCTTCGCTATCGTGAATAGTGCCACAATAAACATACGTGTGCATGTGTCTTTATAGCAGCATGATTTATAGTCCTTTGGGTATATACCCAGTAATGGGATGGCTGGGTCAAATGGTATTTCTAGTTCGAGATCCCTGAGGAATCGCCACACTGACTTCCACAATGGTTGAACTAGTTTACAGTCCCACCAACAGTGTAAAAGTGTTCTTATTTCTCCACATCCTCTCCAGCACCTGTTGTTTACTGACTTTTTAATGATGGCCATTCTAACTGGTGTGAGATGGTATCTCATTGTAGTTTTGATTTGCATTTCTCTGATGGCCAGTGATGATGAGCATTTTTTCATGTGTTTTCTGGCTGCATAAATGTCTTCTTTTGAGAAGTGTCTGTTCATGTCCTTTGCCCACTTTTTGATGGGGTTGTTTGTTTTCTTCTTGTAAATTTGTTTGAGTTCATTGTAGATTCTGGATATTAGCCCTTTGTAAAGATGTTCTTTGAAACCAATGAGAACAAAGACACAACATACCAGAATCTCTGGGACACATTCAAAGCAGTGTGTAGAGGGAAATTCATAGCACTAAATGCCCACAAGAGAAAGCAGGAAAGATCCAAAATTGACACCCTAATATCACAATTAAAAGAACTAGAAAAGCAAGAGCAAACACATTCAAAAGCTAGCAGAAGGCTAGAAATAACTAAAATCAGAGCAGAACTGAAGGAAATAGAGACACAAAAAACCCTTCAAAAAATTAATGAATCCAGGAGCTGGTTTTTTGAAAAGATCAACAAAATTGATAGACTGCTAGCAAGACTAATAAAGAAGAAAAGAGAGAAGAATCAAATAGATGCAATAAAAAATGAAAAGGGATATCACCACCGATCCCACAGAAATACAGTCTACCATCAGAGAATACTACAAACACCTCTACGCAAATAAACTAGAACATCTAGAAGAAATGGATAAATTCCTCGACAAATACACCGTCCCAAGACTAAACCAGGAAGAAGTTGAATCTCTGAATAGACCAATAACAGGCTCTGAAATTGTGACAATAATCAATAGCTTACCAACCAAAAAGAGTCCAGGACCTGATGGATTCACAGCCGAATTCTACCAGAGGTACAAAGAGGAACTGGTACCATTCCTTCTGAAACTATTCCAATCGATAGAAAAAGAGGGGATCCTCCCTAACACATTTCAGCTAACTTTAAATGAACATCAGTACCTGATACTCATGGCTGCTTGATTGGATTAAACTGAATTGCATGAAAGACTCCTAGAGTCTGATTTTAGCAGTCAGAGATTCTGATTCTAACTCTACTAGTAATAAACTATGGGACACTGAACCAACTGCAAATGCCCTAAATCTGTGATTTTTCAGCTGTAAAGTAAGGATTATAACATGCTCTGCCTTGCTGACTTCAAAGTTCTATTTAGTGCAGTAATGTAAGTAAAAGCATGTTGGTTGCCATAAATGCTTTGCTTCCTTTCTAATTACGTATTCTCCACCTCAGGAGCTTTCATTACCAGCAGATACTAAATTATAGAGCCCAGATTTAAAATGCCAAACTTTGGTGGCAAAATAAATAGTCCCTTTCTCCCTACTTCTTTTCATTAAAAACAAAATAAACTTATGCCTACAAATACTAAGTCATATCCATTTCTATAGGACCAGTTATCTAGTAAAATTTGGTAGAAAAAAAGGTTACCAAGGACAGGAGAATGGCTATGTCCACTTGTGTTTTGAGTATAATTTATAGATCTGGATAATTTTGTTAATATTATTAATCTTTAAATTGCATCGTGCTTTATCAGGCCTGATCCCTTGCATGTAAACTGAATATTTACACCTTACTCTGAATTGGATTTGCGTCTCGATTTAGCCTTGTGTGTGTGTGTGTGTGTGTGTGTGTGTGTGTGTGTGTGTGTGTGTTTAACCTAAGAATAAGAAACCTCATAAGCCAACTACAATTTTTATTGATGTTTTTGTCATGCTGTTTCCGGCAAGGAGTTCTTAATTATTTTTATTATAATACCTAACATGTATTTGACACTTCTACTAAACTCTCCACAATTATCTAATGCGAGTGTACTGTTTCCTGATGGACCATGGCCAAAAGTATTAAGGAAGTAGCTTAAAGGGGAGATAAGCTACTGATTGCAAAGGATTTCCATTTCTTAAAGGAGTATGCTTTTATTCTGTCTGCAATAATAGGGCCACTAAAAGTTTTTAAATAGAATAATCCCATTTTCAAATTTTCACGCTTATCCTAATAGTAATACCCCTGAGCATTGTGGCAGCTCAATACATCAAAAGATTCTGCAATTTCAGAATTGAGCTTACTTGGGTCCAGTGGTTTAATACAATAAAAATTGAAGAAACAACCAGCTTGCTTACATGAGTTTACGGACTGCTGTCAACCTATATTTAATCCAGATGAGGCAAGATATATGGAAGAAAGCTTATCAATATTAATCTCCCCTCAAAAATACTTCAGACTCCTCACACAAACATTCATGAACCTCTATTATTAGATTACTTTGACATAGCAGCCATTTCCATCCTGTCCTTGTCCTACTATCTCAAAAGTACTATCTGACATGCCTTTGGTATTTTTACCTTTATCAGATTTGCGATAGCATCCTTGTTTCTGAGGAGAAGTCTCAGGAAGCTCTCAATGATCTCTTTCTATGCAATTTTTCTTCCTCTGTTTTATCAAAGGAGATCCTAAACTCAAGGTCATAAAGTTAGAAAGAGGAAAAGTGGAGGCTTAAAAATTGGTTACTTGTCTACTGCTTTCTTGCCAAAGGCATTGGTCCTACCATGATTTTTCCTGCCCTTTAGGACTTGCATCTCTCCTGCTTCTTATTTAGTGTTTCCAAATTTCTTTCTTTCTTTTTTTTTTTAACTTTAAGTTCCAGGACATATGTGCAGAACATGCAGGTTTGTTACATGAGTATACATGTGTCATGGTGGTTTGCTGCACCTATTGACCCATCCCTTAAGTTCCCTGCCCTTGGCCCCCAACCCCCAACAGGCCCTGGTGTGTGTTGTTCCCCTCCCTGTGTCCATCTGTTGTCATTGTTCAACCGCCACTTATGAGTGAGAACATGCAGTGTTTGGTTTTCTGTTCCTGTGTTAGTTTGCTTAGGATGATGGCTTCTAGCTTCGTCCATGTCCCTGCAAAGGACATGAGCTCATTCCTTTTTATGGCCACATAGTATTCCATTGGTGTATATGTTCCACATTTTCTTTATCCAGTCTATCATTGATGGGCATTTGGGTTGATTCCGTGTCTTTGCTATTGTGAATAGTGCTGCAATGAACATATGTGTGCATATATCTTTACAATAGAATGATTTGTATTCCTTTGGGTATATACCCAGCAATGGGATTGCTGGGTCAAATGGTATTTCTGGTTCTAAATCTTTGAGGAATCACCACAGGAAGACCCTGAAATGGCTGATCACTGAAGGCTGATCACCTCACACCTCGGAGTTGGGGTAACAAGTCAAATTCTTCATTGAAGTGAGACTGGTACTTCACAGTGTCCATCATAGAGGTAAAAGATAAAGTCACTGAAGTTAGAGATTGTCCTTGGAATCATGACATAAGAAGCTGAATCCATTGTTTGTCAATTGCCAAGATAAATTCAGATAGAAAAAGTGAAGACAGGCCGGGCGCGGTGGCTCACGCTTGTAATCCCAGCACTTTGGGAGGCCGAGGCGGGCGAATCACGAGGTCAGGAGATCGAGACCACGGTGAAACCCCGTCTCTACTAAAAATACAAAAAATTAGCCGGGCGTGGTGGCGGGCGCCTGTAGTCCCAGCTACTTGGAGAGGCTGAGGCAGGAGAATGGCGTGAACCCAGGAGGCGGAGCTTGCAGTGAGCCGAGATTGTGCCACTGCACTCCAGCCTGGGTGACAAAGCGAGACTCTGTCTCAAAAAAAAAAAAAAAAAAAAGAAAAAGTGAAGACAACATTTGGGAGGATACATTTAAAGGCATGAAAAAATCACGGGCATCAAGGACAGAAATGGAAACATGTCTTAGAAAAAAGAAGGGACGTATTTTTTTCTGAAAAATACGATGATTTGAAGATTGTATAGAACTGTATTTATGTTAAAAAAAAAAAAGGAGTAGAGTAAAATGAGGGTCAGAGACTAAATGGGGATCTATAAACCCAAGGTCATGAAGTTAGTAAGAGGCTTAAAACTTCGTTGCCTATCTACTGCTTTCTCGCCAAAACATTGTTCCTATCTTGATTTTTCCTGCACTTTATAACTTGCATCTCTCCTGGTTCTTATTTGATCTTTCAAATTTCATTGATAAATGTTGCAACTTCAGTAATATTTTTGCTAATTTACAAATGTCTTATTCCAGTCTCCATCCCTCTAACCAGTATTTCTGCATGATTCTGAACAATCATCTCTTTCATCTAGTTCCACATTCACAACTTCAGTTTGAACATCAGCTTCAAAGCTTTGTCTTGTTTCACTCATGCCTATGTCCATCCTCTTTCCTAAAATATAATATGATATGGTTGAGGCTCTTCTACTTCCATCTCCTGGGAAGGAAGAGAGAAAATAAATATTTATCAATCATCTACTTTGTGCCTGGTAGTGTAGTAGAGTTTCTACAATAGTTATGTCTTGTTTTTTTATTATAACTCACAATGATAAAAATATGCTTTATGCCCTATTTTACAGATGAGAAATCTGAGATACAAAAATACTAAATAAATTTGGCCCATACTATAAATTCCTGCTTATAGGAAGTTACATCTCAGATTAAAATGATAAATGATATGACTATTTCTGTCATACCATGCTGGATCTCATATCCTGTTGGTGAAATTATAAACTGGTATTTCTTTGCTATCATTCCAATTGGGCTTTCATTTCTATTACTTCAGTGAAAGTATTCTTGTCAAGGTCATCAGTGACTTGTGTATTGCTCAACCCTGGTGGTAAATTCTCAGATCTCATTTTATGTGACCTGTCAGCAGCATTTGACAAAGTTAATCACTATATACACCTTAATATACTTCTGTCATCAGTTTTCTGGACACCCCACTCTTCTTTTTTTCGTACCTCTCTATTCACTCTCTTTTTCACTAGTCTCTCCTCTACTCCTTGACCTTTTAATCTTTAAATGCCCACATTCCTTGATTCTATTTTCTTCTCTACCTACATTCACATCCTTTTGGCGTTATCCTGGATACTCCAACTTCTTTCAGATTTATATTTCCAGCCAAGACATCTATTTCAAACTCCAGATGTGGGTATAAAATTGTGTACTTGACATCTTTACTTAAATTCTAAATAGGTATTTTAAAGCTTGAATAATCAAACACATTCAAAACCATGCTCTTGATTTTCTTCAAATAACTTTTCATCCTAGAGTTCTCATTTCAGGTATGGCAGCTCAAACTTCTAGTTGCCCAGGCCAAAAATATTGGAGATATCTTAGATATTTTGAAAATCTGGATATACCACATACATTCTCTTAGGAAATTTTTTTCTGTCTACCTTTCAGATGTTCCAAAAATCCAATCATTTTATACAAAGTCCAGCATGAAACCTTAGGCCAGATCACCATTAACTCTCACCTGAATTATTGCAAGAGTCTTCTTTCTGGACTCCCTGCTTCTTTCCTTGACCCTTCCTGGTATATTCTCAACACAGTATCAGGGGTGGTCTTTTAAAAACATTAGTTAGATCATGTCTTCTATCTGCTGAAAACCCCATTTTATTCTCAGTAAGAACCCCAAATCCTTATGATGACCTCCAAGTTCCCATATGATCAGTGCCACCACAGACCACTATTTTTCTGATTTAATTCCTACATAACCACTCCTTCAGCTACAATGGCATTCTTTGCAGAATATATTTTGCTTTGACTGCTCCTTCTACTTGAAAAGCCCTACTAGATATCTGCATGTCCAACATCCTTACCTCCTTCAAGTATTGCTCAAATAAGTTTTCAATGAAATTTTAAAATGCAACCTGCCTCTGTTCAGCAGTCCTCCTGATCCTTTTAAACTTGGTACTTTTCCTTTCTCCCATAGTGCTTATCACTTTCTAATATACTATGCAATTTACTAATGTGATTGTGCTCTTCACCTAAAATGCAAACTCCTTGAAGGCAGTATTCTGTTTTCATTCTTCGATGTATTCCAAGAATCTAAAACAATATCTGACACAATGTATTTTCAATATTTTCTGAATGAATAAATTATTTCACACACCATTTTGGTATTGTATTCTGACATTGAAAATTCACATATTCACCAGTAATTAGACTTCAAGGCATATATACTCAAAAGAAATATTAGCACACAAGGAGACATACACAATCCAAAACATCTAAAGAATTCTTACAGCTCGATAGCAAATAATCAAATTAAAAAATGACCAAAGGACTTGAATAGATATTTCTTCAGAGAAAACATACAAATGACCAACAGATGCTCAATATCATGCAGAGATGGTCAACATCACTAATCATCAGAGAAATGCAAATTCAAACCGCAATGAGATATCACCTGTTAGGATGGCTATTATCTAAAAACAAAAGATAAAAAATGTTAGCAAGAATGTCGAGAAATTGAAACCCATGTACAATGTTAGTGGGAATGTAAAATGGTGCAGCTGCTGTGGAAAACATTATGGAGGTTCTTCAAAAAATTAAAAATAGGACTACCATATGAGCCAGCAATCTCACAATACTTTTTATATCACTTTCAAATAAACTCGGTTTATTCTCAGAGAATATTATAAAAATAACACCAGATTCTCTGGTCTGAACTAATTTACAAAAAGTAGAAACATGAGTAATCAACTACATGGATGAGTTGAAATGAAAATAGCTAGCAATATGGTTGAATAACACTTAGAATCAACTTATTTGAAATATGGTCAAATTTCATTTGGAATATTTTGGCCACTAAGAACTCTCATTTGGCTTTCCAAATGGAAATGTTCAGTTTCCTGCTTTTAAAATATTTATATGAGTTTGAAAATTCAGCAGTATCTTGGATTCTGGGTTTTGTTTTACCTCATAGACATAATAAAAGTGTGATTAAGATGGTGATAATTTCCTGTTTTAGCTATGACACTTTGTAAAAGTAAGAATTTTCATGATAATATTATCATCAATGTGAGCACCAGAATACCATGAAAAATAAAATTAGAATAAAATAATTGGCATAGTGTAGGAAAGAGACTAGAGTTTATCTTTGTTAATAGTAATATTTTTCTTACTGGAAGAGCCTTATGAAATATACATCTACTATTCAAAAGAGTCCCAAGAGAACAGTAGAAATTTTGCATTTACAAACATACTTACGAATACATGAGTAATATTATGCTGTAAATTTTATAGTAGCAATTATAATTATTTTGTAATCAAAGGGTGGATGATAAATGTGGAAAGTAAAATTTTTGGATATGAAATATTTATTCTTTCCATAATGGTATTGAAAGTTTATTCTACCACCTCCTGGTTCTTCACCTTGTAAAAGGACTAGATAAAATGAAGAAGAGAAAACAATTGTTTCTACTAGTAACAATATAAATGCCATCAATATATACTTAGTGAAATTTCTAATAAGGATATGGTATGATTTTATTAAGTATGTCGATTTTTTTTTTTTGAGGTGGAATTTTGCTCTTGTCTCCCAGGCTGAAGTGCAGTGGTGCGATCTTGGCTCACTGCAACTTCTGCCTCCTGGGTTCAAGCAATTCTCCTGCCTCAGCTTCCAAAGTAGCTGTGATTACAGGCACCTGCCACCATGCGTAGCTAATTTTGTATTTTTAGTGGAGACGGGGTTTCACCATGTTGGCCAGACTGGTCTTGAACTCCTGACTTCAAGTGATCTACCTGCTTCAGACTCCCAAAGTGCTGGGATTACAGGTGGGAGCCACCGCGTCTGGCCAAGTATGTACATTATTATGTAAAAATTTCCATCTTGATTTTAGACCACTAGTTAAATAAAAATTATTTCATTTTTAAAATAAATTTAAATCTTACATTTCACACATGTCAATACTAAAAATAAAATATACATTTGTTCATTGTACTTTACTAGAAATGTTTGCCACAGTTGGCCTTAATCTTTATTATAATGCAATTAATTTAGATGACAGAGGTAAGCAAGTTAGCATTAAAATCATTTATTGTGTTTCTAAAGTATTGTCCTGTGTTTAAGCTAAATATATCAAACTCAAGTTCTTATAATATGCTATGAGTTCTTATTTTATCAGCTCAAAACCCTCTATAGCTTATTACAGAGCATAATCTACCTGATGATTGATAAACAAACTACTGATTCTTTCTTATATTGAACATAATTCCATTTTGGAGCAATAAGAAGACTGCAGTCCAATTGAAAAGAGAGAAGAAAACCTAATCATAGTGGGTTAACTGATTTGCATGCTCTGAGATGTTACCAACTGCTGCTCTTAATAATAAATGAAGTCATCACATTTAGCAGTCTGGAAAATAAATGGAAATAATTATGTTTTCAGTTTTGATTTAACTGAAAAACAGCTAATGGGAGGGGGCTCAAAATTCTCCCAACTGAAACAAGCTATAATTCACTGACAACCAGGTCAAGTGTGTATTTTTCACAGTGGCCTAATTTATTATATGTATACTCACTGAAGTGAAGAAGACCTCAGAGGGCTTTAAGGCAGAGGCCCAAGAATAAAACTGAAAAAGCTCTGTATTCAAACCCACCAGATATCATTTAAAGGCACTGTTTTAAGATTACTATTGAATTCTGGCTTTATTTTACATTAATAACCAGCATTTATTCAACACTTAATCTCTAACTTGTGTTCTTACTACATTAAATGTCACATATAATCCTGAAAATATAACTGAGAGAAGGTGGATTTCTTATCCCTATTTTAAACATAGGGAAACCGAAAGGTATTTACCTGCTCAAGGCCACACAGTGACAGATTTTGGATTTCTAGTCTTTCTAATTCAAATTCTTAGGTTTTTTTTTTTTAAATCTCTGTGATACTGATACTTCCTATGAGCTTATTATTAAATTCACTATTTATATAGAGGAACTAATATTTACATTGCATATTTGGTTTAAGAAATATTTTCAAGAGAAACAAAGCAATTCTCTATGTCTTCATATAGCATAGAAACCACAGTCCAGGACCATGCATATTTAAGGTCTCAATAGCCCACATGACATCACTAAAAGTACCTCATAGATAAGCTGCAACATTTATTTTATCTGATCTTATAAGTTAGTAGTTGGATATAAAATTATTCTAACTCAGGGCCACAATGCGCAATTGTGGTATTGTGTGTACACAAGGCTAGTGGGTACTATTCATGTTGCATACTATGTAACTGAGATGATGTGCTATTACATAAGTATCTAACTTCTGTATACATGCCTCCAGAAATTGGTAGAGTTTAGATTTTAAAGAGTTATAATTTATTTATATTTATTTATTTTCATTTTTTCGGGGGGAAGACAGAGTCTCGCTGTCTTGCCCAAGCTGGAGTGCAATGGCACGATCTTGGCTCACTGCAACCTCCACCTCCTGGGTTCAAGCAATTCTCTCAGCCTCCTGAGTAGCTGGGATTACAGATGTGCACCACCATGCCCGGCTAATTTTTGTAGTTTTAGTAGAGACAGGGTTTCACTATGTTGGCCAGGAATTGTAACATTTTTTAAAAATATATTTCACAAAGCAGGAAATAATTAGAAATTAGTAATTCCCCCTTCTGATCACAGGACAAAAATATAAATTAAGCACAATGGCATTCTTCATAGTCAGAGCCTTAAATAACTCTGCTCAAAGATAAACCAAAGGAAATATATCATTGTAAGGTGTTAGATTTTTCCGAGGAACTAATCAGAGCTTGACAATCAATCTGCTTGATTTTGGAATCTGGCTTTCCTAGTGTTACTTAATTGTTGTATACCTTAGTTTCCTGTCTATGAAATGGAGCTAACAGTAGCACCTGTCTCATAATTATTGTTGAGAATTGAGTGAGCCGGTGTATATAAACTTGTTGTCATGGTGCTTGTGACATAAAATAGTTCAATTAGTGTTCAATGTGTTAACACATTTTAAGACAAAATTGCAAGTGTGGTAGAAGTAATTGCTTGTCTTTAAAATAATTTTTACAAGTTAATGAGGAAAAAAATAACATGATGAATGGGAAATAGACAAACAAAAGAGGGAATATCATTAACACTTAAATGTATAATTTTAAAAATTCTATTTCAGTTGCACAATGATACTAATGCAAAATAAAGGAAAATGAAAAATCATGTTCTATGCATCCATTAAATAAGATATAGTGAATAATATTTATATGGGAAAATGTGATATATAGCGGTTTATCCTTTATTCATGGTGACTTTGTAATTGTACAACTGTATTGGATATACATTAGGCAATCTGTATCAACAGCTATTTTAGGTTAATTATCTTTGATCAGTAATACCAATACTATGAATCTTGTGTAATGAAATAACACCAATATAAAAACAAATGCACAAATAGACTCTTATAAGGAAATTCTTACATAATTGATAGTTTATTTACATAAGAATATTGTATACAATTCAAAACTAAGCACTATAAAATTTACATTAAAAAGGAAGATACTTATTTTGAGTTGAAAAATGGGATAGATATTGTAAGTATGGAAAAAAGGACAAAAGAAATCTTAAATTGAGGAACAGCATCACATCACAGTGTATTAAATTGGTAGCATTTTGAGTGACTTTATTTATTGTTCTTTCTCTCTTCTGTAAAGTGATTATAATATTTTTATAATTTCAAAAATTGCTTAAAATATACGTTATACCATATGAATGATATTAAATAAATTAGTAACTATGTGCATTTGTTTGTATTGGAAAGTCATATTGAGAATACACTGTGGCAGACCAAATGAGAAATATACCAGAATTGTCTGAAAATTAATTTTTTAAGCCTCAAAAACAAACACAAGTTAAAAGCACAGTTCTTGTCCTGTATTTAGGTATAAATTGTTATAAACTGAAATTATGAAGAAATACAAGACCGTCACATGAGCTTGAAGTAGAGGGATTAGACAGGAACAACAAGGTATATATATATATATATATACACATATGTATATATAAAGTATTTCATATATGAACAATAAATAATGTAAAATTATATGTTACTGTTTGGGAATTCTATGATGAAATAATTGCTACCTTCATCTAGAGTGTATCACAAATCAAGCGTTATATTCCACCTAAATTTTAAAGCTTTAAAACACAGTATCTTTTGAATAAACTTTTGGGACATATAAGGGGAATGATTAAGCTCAATTTAGGAGTTCAGATAATACTTCTAACAGAAGTTGATATCTTAGCCAAAACTTGAAGGATGAGGAAAATTTGCCAAACCAAAAATGCTGAGGCAAATAATACAGCATTATAATAGAAAAGAGATATTGAAGAAAGAAATATCAGTGTATTTGGAAAGAGATGAGGCAGTTCAGTATAATTAAAATGTAAATTACCAGGCAGGGATATTAAGAGAAGAAAGCAGAAAAATAACCAGGTCATGGGAAAGCATGTATGAAATATTTAGAAATATAAGCTCAATAGTTCTTGCCTCACTTTGGGTCACAGACCTCTGATTACCTGATGACAGTAATTAACTCTCTTCCCCTTAACATTGTATACATAAGTAAATGCACTCAATTATTTTGCATACAATTGTAGGGAGTTCACTGAACACCTGAAATCTGTTAATTGACTCCCTGAATCCTGTGACAGGTGAAAAACAAAACAAACTATAACAGAAAAACAAAAAAACTGGGCTCATTAATGAGGCAACAATTATGACAGAAAAAAGGAGCTATGATTTCAGTCAATCTTTCTTGTTTCAATTTTGGAAATATATTCCAACTGAACCCACAACTTCCCATTTCCAATACCCCCACCCAAACAGAAGCCACTGTTTAGCTATCTGCTTATTTCACTGTTTCCATTCTGCCCTCCCATAATCTGTTATTTGTATTGTAGCCAAAGTGATGCATCTAAAAAAGATATCAAATAATGGTACCCACTGATTAAGACTCTAATGGCATTTGTTTTTGCACTTAGATTAAACCTATAGTAAGTACTATGTCCCCATACTCTTTTTTTAAATTATTATTATTATTATACTTTAAATTTTAGGGTACATGTACACAACGTGCAGGTTTGTTACATATGTATACATGTGCCATGTTGGTGTGCTGCACCCATTAACTCGTCATTTAGCATTAGGTATGTCTCCTAATGCTATCCCTCCCCCGTCCCCACACCCCGCAACAGTCCCCAGTGTGTGATGTTCCCCTTCCTGTGTCCATGTGTTCTCATTGTTCAATTCCCACCTATGAGTGAGAACATGCGGTGTTTGGTTTTTTGTCCTTGCGATAGTTTGCTGAAAATGATGGTTTCCAGCTTCATCCATGTCCCTACAAAGGACATGAACTCATCATTTTTTATGGCTGCATAGTATTCCATGGTGTATATGTGCCACATTTTCTTAATCCAGTCTATCATAGTTGGACATTTGGGTTGGTTCCAAGTCTTTGCTATTGTGAGTAGTGCCGCAATAAACATATGTGTGCATGTGTCTTTATAGCAGCATGATTTATAATCCTTTGGGTATATACCCAGTAATGGGATGGCTGGGTCAAATGGTATTTCTAGTTCTAGATCCCTGAGGAATCGCCACACTGACTTCCACAATGGTTGAACTAGTTTACAGTCCCACCAACAGTGTAAAAGTGGTCCTATTTCTCCACATCCTCTCCAGCACCTGTTGTTTCCTGACTTTTTAATGATGGCCATTCTAACTGGTGTGAGATGGTATCTCATTGTGGTTTTGATTTGCATTTCTCTGATGGCCAGTGATGATGAGCATTTTTTCATGTTTTTTGGCTCATAAATATCTTCTTTTGAGAAGTGTCTGTTGATATCCTTCACCCACTTTTTGATGGGGTTGTTTGTTTTTCTCTTGTAAATTTGTTTGAGTTCCTTGTAGATTCTGGATATTAGCCCTTTGTCAGATGAGTAGGTTGCAAAAATTTTCTCCCATTCTGTAGGTTGCCTGTATAATCTGATGGTAGTTTCTTTTGCTGTGCAGAAGCTCTTTAGTTTAATTAGATCCCATTTGTCAATTTTGGCTTCTGTTGCCATTGCTTTTGGTGTTTTAGACATGAAGTCCTTGCCCATGCCTCTGTCCTGAATGGTATTGCCTAGGTTTTCTTCTAGGGTTTCTATGATTTTAGGTCTAACATGTAAGTCTTTAATCCATCTTGAATTAATTTCTGTATAAGTGTAAGGAAGAGATCCTTGTGCTCTGGCCAGGGTCAACTCCTAACTTTACTTGGAACCATGCTGTCCTGCTGTATCTACTTTCTAGCTCATTGGATTCTTCCTCCCCTTCTCCTACCTAGATTTGTTCCCAACTCAGGTCTTTGCATCTGCTTTTTCCTCTGCACCAAATACTTCTCCCAATTTTCTCATTCATTCCCTATCATTAAAATTTCAGCTCAAGTGTTTACTCTGTGACAGGAATTCCTTGACAACCCAGCAAAACTCTGCTACCTTTAAGTCACTATTTCAATAATCTATCTTTATAACAATTACTAATAGCTGATATGTCATGATTATTCAATTATGTACATAGTGACTTTTCTTCTGTCTTTCTCTACATGCATCCCCTAAGGAGAATTTGACTGTTTTTCTTCTCAACATCCCTAAATGCTTGGCACATAGTAGGTAGTCAATAAATGTTACATAAGTCAATTTCTGCGAATAATTGTGACTCTCAACTATTCAGTATTTAGATCTAAGTAAAAAGAAACATTAGATTGCATATATGTCCTGAACAAATGTGTTATGTGAATGGATTATATCTTTTAGCAATTGTTTTATGCTGACATTTCTGAGAACAAGAACTATATCTATCTTTGCAATAGATATAGTTCCTATACAGACTTAAGCAATTTTATCTTAAAGTTTGCAATTTCTGTACATCCAAAGGAAACTTAAAATTATCTGTATTTTTCTTATCTGGGTCCTCTGCCAAATTTTTTTCCTGCTTATTTGAAGTATAAAACAAACATTGCTGAAAATTGTATCGACACTGCTACGTATTGTGAATAATGCTGCAATACTATATAGTCCGTCTCAAGTATTAGAAAATAATAAAATAAAAATTCAAAGTTGTACTAATTTCTAAATATCAAAAGAATATTTATAGTGTCACTTCTATTTTCTTAAAACCATTATTTAATATAAGAAGGATGATCATATGTTTTGGTTTGCCTGTGACAGCCCTAATTAATGTCTGTCCTAATTACTCATACATTCATTCTCAAAGTATTTCAAAATAGATGACAAATTCTATGCTCTCTATAACTATGGGTAATATTAACTTCCATATTATTTCATATAATATTATCTGTTAAATGGTGAACAGGATAATAATAATTTATTCTATAGGCTCCTGCAGAGATTAAATAATTTAGTGTATTTAACGTGCTTGCAAAGATACCAGGCATATAATGCATATGAAATAAATATTGACTACCATTATCTAGTTCAGATGGAAAGGACAGACTAGCAGAAGCTGCCCAATTATGTGGAAGCGCAAGTACTGAATGAATTCAGAATCACTGCTCCATCAAAGGTATCTTTTCCTATTTAGTTACATTTTATTTTCTCCCGATATTTTCATGTTTCCTGGTTTTCTTCTGGAAATTGAAGCCAGATAAACACTCAGACCCCATGTAGTTCTTTAAAATTATTGCTTTCCTCATAGTTTTTTTTTGTATTTGACTACACTGGGAACAGACTATGCTGAATAAAATAATATGACAAAACAGCATGCAGACATTATTTGGTCAGGAACACAATTTTCTCTTCATGTTGGGAAAGAATTGGATTTTGGAATACGCAAGAACTGGAAGACTAAGATAATCTGATTGCATGTATTGTGCATTAATTACCCTAACTCTTCTAGATATCTAGTTTTATAATATAATTTGTTTTCTTATATAAATCAGTTTCAGATGTAATGGACTCACACTGAAACACCAAAAGGCTGTATTATTCATGCATTCATGAACATTGACTTGCATTTTATGATAAGAAGTGTTTTGGGATTGCTTTCTTTGTGATCTTCAAGACATTAAGCAATATTTAAGGACTACAACTCTGTTGCTGTTCTTTAAGGGATACATGATTTTATCTCTGTAACTTATATATGAAGATTTCAGTCATATTAAATTTGAAGCTGTTTAATTTTCCTGAAAACATCTCTAGTAAAAACAATTGGTCAGGAGCCCCTCATTTATAAATATGCCTGTGTGGAAGTTTATAATTTATTTTTGAATGTTAAATTACCAAGGTATTTGTAACTTGGTTATTTTATTTAATTTAAATTAATTTTATAATTAATTTTTACTTAATTTTTAAATTAATTATGACATAAATTAATTACAAAAATCTTTGAAAAATAGTGTTGATTTATATTTGCTTTTTATTAAACTGTACTGATATCCATTGATCCTTGGTTTATGTTGCCATTTAGATTTAAATATATTCTTCCATAAGCAGATCATTTTGGGAAATCTACAGAACTATGTCAATCCTTGACAGAAAACAGAGAAAGCTTCCCTAACTCCCAAATTTGACTCAGGAAAAAAGAAAATTTTACTAATTTTTAGTTCACATTTCCTCAGATAATTGTCTTTCATGAGTATATTCATGAGAAATGTTTTAATATTATTTTAATTTTTAAATTGTTTTATTTATTTTTTATTGTGTATATTTATATTATGTGCAATGTGATGTTTCAATATAGGTCTATATTGTTGAATGATTAAATCAAGCTAATTAACATATCCATTAACTCACATACTTATTATTTTTTGTAATGAGAACATTTGAAGTCTACTCGCTTAGCAATTTTTAAGTATACAATATGTCTTGTTAATTAAACTCATCATAATGGACAACAGATGTCCAGAACTTATTCCTCCTGTCTGACTGAAACTTTGTACCCTTTGACCAACATCTCCTCATTCCCCCTGTTTGGCCCCCATCCCCTGGTAACCACCGTCCTACTTTCTGCTTCTATGAATTCACATTTTTTAGTTTCCATATATAGGTGAGATCATGCAGTATTTATTTTTCTGTGTCTGGCATATTTCACTGAGCATAAAGTCCTCCAGTTTCATTCACCTTGGCACAAATGACAGAATTTCCTTCTTTTCTAAGACTGAATAGTATTCTATTGTGTGTATATACCCATTTTCTTTGTTTATTCATTCACTGATGGACACTTAGTTTGATTCGTATCTTGGCTATTGTAAATAATGTTGTAATGAACATGGGAGTGCAGATGTCTCATCAACATAGTAATTTCAACTCCTTTGTGTATATACCTTAAAGTTAGATTGTTGGATTATATAGTAGTTCTAGTTTAAAATTTTTAAGAAACTTACCTTCTGTTTCCCAAATTGGCTGTACTAATTTTCATTTCCACCAACAGTATATAAGTGTTCTTTTTCTGCATCCTCACCAACATTTGTTTTTTCTTGTGCCAACTATGCATTGAACGAAGGTTTAATATCTAGAATCTGTAAAGAACTTAAAACAGTTCAACAAGCAAAAAACTAAATAACCTCATTAAAAAGTGAATAAAGAATATGAACAGCCACTTCTTAAAAGAAGACATACAAGTGGCCAATAAACATGAAAAAATGCTCGACATCACTAATCATCAGAGAAATGCAAATCGAAAACACAACGAGATACCATCTTGCACCAGTCAAAATGGCTATTATTAAAAAATATTCACAATAGCAAAGACATGGAATCAACCTAAATGCCTATCAATGGTAAGCTGGATAAAGAATATGTGATACATATACACCATGAAATACTATGCAGCCATAAGAAAGAATGAGACCATGTCTTCTGCAGCAACATGGATGGAGCTGGAGGCCATTATCCTAAGTGAACTAACATAGGAACAGAAAACCAAATACTGCATGTTCTCACTTAGAAGTGGGAGCTAAAATTTGTTCTCAAATGGACATGATGAAGGTAACAATAGACATTGGGGCCTTCTTGAGGGTGGAGGGTGGGAGGAGGATGAGGATTGAAAAACTATCTGTCGGGTACTATGCTTATTACCTGGGTGACAAAACAACCTGTACATAAAACTCCTGAGACATGCAATTTACCTATAAAACAAACCTGTGCATGCATTTTTTTTTTTTAAAAAGAGAGCAAATAGAAATTTTTAAGAACATTGCCTTAAAGATGTTACAATTTATTTTTTTAATTGGGAGGTCATCAGGCTGAGATGACTCCAACACTTTGGGTTCCTATATAAGCAATCCAAAAGCCCAATGTAAACAGTAAAACAAAACTAAAGACTTTGCCAATCAGAAACCACCAACTAACCTCTAACTAGAGAATTTCCACTCTAATAAATCAAATATATTTTCTTAAAAGCACATTGCCCACACTATTGCAGCAGAGTTCTGTGAACTTCTTTTGATTTTTAATGCTGCCCAATTTATGAATTGTTTTTGCTCAGATAAACTCTTTAATATTTGAAATAAATAAATAAATAATAAAAACTTTAATAGCAGATGTTGGAGAGGTTATAAAGAAAAGTGAAGGCTTATATACTGTTTGCAGAAATGTAAATTAGTTCAGCCACTGTGGAAGGCAGTTTGGATATTTCTCAAAGAACTTAAAACAGAGCTACTATTTGACTCAGCAATCCCAGTACTGGATATTTACCCATAGGAAAATAAGTTGTTCTACCAAAAAGACACATATATTCGTGTGTTCTTCACAGTGCTATTCACATGGAAAAGACATAGAATCAGCCTACCTGCCTATCAACCGTGGATTGGATAAAGAAAAAGTGATATGTCTAGACCATGGAATACTACACAGCCATAAAAAAGAATGAAATCATGTCCTTTGCAGCAACATGGATGCAGCTGGAGACCATTATCCTAAGCAAATTAACACAGAATAGAAAAATAAATACCACATGTTCTCACTTATAAGTGGGAGGAAAATGTTGAATACATATGGATATAAAGATGGGAACAATTGACATTGAGGACTACTAGAGGGGGGAAGTAAGGTGGAGGATGAGGGCTCGAAAAGCACCTATTGGGTAATATTTTTTTTAACTTATAAAAAGTGTCAAGGAGCAAATACGGTGCACTTAAATATTTCATTATTGTGCAAAAATACATTCTTATTTTAGTCAAATTCGTCATCTGTTTCAGTGACTTGGATTTATAATACTTCCCACAGAACAAAACAGAAAGTAAAGATAGTTTGCCATTTAATTAGTTGTGAAATACACAGAAATCCTGTATGATTTTAAAGAGTCGGATAATGATGGCTTGTGAAGGGGGGTTGTTACTGTATAAAACAACAATCCGATGACTGATATTGTGGAAATGACTGAGAATATGTTAACCAAGACAAAAAGAATTTCTAAGAAATAATATTTTTGATATAGTCTGTCAAATAGTAATTTTTACACTAGATTATATTTATACATCCAATACAATTCATAGCTTATTGATCATTGAATGGATTACTAAATATAGCATTAAAAGTTTATCAAATTCACAACTGGGCTATTTTAGTTATTGACTCCCTTCAACATTGAAGAAGACTGGAAAACAATTGCTGAACCTCTATACATTCATTTTTACTGCATTGTCTCAGACCAGTATACAAAGTTGCTATAAGCTGGTTTTAAGACGATTACTATTTTGGATCATTCATGTATTCATGTATTAAATAAATACTGTGGTAAATATAAAAGAAGCAGGCATTTGTTGTGAAAAACTTTGGAGGTTCATTATTGACAGAATAATATGTTTACTTCAGATAATATAAAATACTTTTTGAATCAAATAGCATGTTAATATTATGGGCTTAACAAGTTGGATCTATTGTTTATGCTCTATCAAGTTGATTGACATTTCTCTTAGCTTCTTATAGAAGGAACTGATTGTTAACAGAACTAAGTAAATATCAACAAATACTTCCCAGTAAAAGCATTACTTATAAATTGCTAACATTTACTAAGCTTTTACTATCAGTGAGGCTATGTGTTAAAATGTTCTTCACAACAATTCTAAGTCAGTTGTTAGAATATGGTAAACTACTGTAGCAAATGGTGAAAAAACAATGACTCAATTATATAGTCAAAGGGGATTATTCCTGTTTGGTAGGCAGCTTTCCTTCATGGAGAGAAAACAACATGGCTCTTCTTAACAATCTTAATTTGAAAGAGACAAACATCACTTCTATTCAGATTTCACCAACAAGAACTAGAAACATGACCACATCTGGCTGCAGTAAGAGCTGAGAAAGAGGGTCCATTAATGAATAAATGCTTCCTAGCAAAACTTGATTAAGAAGGGGAAAGCAGATTTTGTTGATGAGATAACCAGCCCTGTCTAATATATGTTAATGTTATCCACATTTTACTGATGAGGAAACTGAGATATAGAATCATTAAAATCTTGCCCAAGATTACACAATAATTATTGGTATATTTGGGATTTTCACTGAGAATACACTGCCTTTTAATTTCTCTTCTCTTAATTCTCAACTGCCATTTTAGTTAATGCATGTTAAATGGCAAGCTGCTTGTTAAATTCCCTTAAAGTTTTCCCACCCTTATATTTTGTGTTTCTTGAAGTAGTATTTAAATACTTAACGGCAGAGACTCTGCCTCCTTCTGTTTTTTTTTAACACTTTAGTATTTTTTTTGTGACTCTGAGATTGCTTCAATTCATAATTAATGTTCAGTAAATTTTATCTGAATGTCTGTTTACAGGTTAATGTCCAACCCAATTTAGAAGCATAAGGCATGATGTAGGAATTGATGTAAGAAAGGAGTGAAAGTAATGGTTGAGTTGTGTCTTGACAAGCTTTCATAAATAAATCACAATGTAGCTAGTATTAAAATGTTAGCACAATCTTCATTCTAACCAAGCAAATGATGTACATGAAGTAAAACACAAGCGTTTTTTAAGTGTCATTTGAAAATATCCTTTATATATACGCAGTTAATATTGCATGAAAATAGGGAAATGGTTGCTGCAGAATGCTTAAACTTATTTTTGAATGTATAAAGGTCTGAAGTAAGTAAATAATAGCTATACTTTTACGTCAATAAAAAAAACTGTAGAAAATATTTGTCCAACCCAAAGTAACCAAATTTAATATGGCAGGTATTAATAAAAAGACCCCATAGTTAAAAGTGCTGTTATAAAAGTCAGAGACAGTTAACTTACTAAATATTCTCTAAAAATATTTTATATAACATTTCTCCTCTAATTTCTGTAGGATATTTTGAGAGAAAATGCAAATAAGGATATGTATAAAATATGTTCATTTGGAAGGGTGAGGTCAGTTAACAGATATGATCATATAACAATTGTAGAATTCACGAGCAATGTTTAAGAAAAAATATATGAACTACTCTAAAATTTCCCAGTTGGATTTACGTGTTAAAGATAAAGAGATAAACTTTGGGATTAAATATTGCATTTTAGAGGACACCTGGAAAACTGATGTCTTTGTAAAACAAATTTAAGTGGTCTTTATTTTGATATGTTTAAATGTCTGGTCACCATTCTGGTGAGTTCAAGATTTTCTTTCTTTATTGCTTCCAAATCTTGAGCACATTCTTTCCCCAATTCAAATACTTATATAGGACCTTTATATTTTTTGCCATTTTGCAAATTACATTAACTAAATTTTGTATTTAAGTCAACTTGCTTTTTTCTTAAGGAAACTTATTTAAAAATAAAACTCTATATTACAACTTTAAATAAAAAAGCATCAGTCTCCACAAATAAAACGTAATACCTAATATAAATAATTTTATTTGTAATTTATTCAAATTAATAAATTGTATTAAATTTATGATTGAACAGTTATAAAGTTTTTGCCAGTTCAGTGTTACTTGAAAAAATATATTGTCAATTATACAAAGGTATAGACAATAGGTAACAGAGTAAGATGTTCTTTCTGAAGTAATTAGAGAGATTGAAGAGTGTACTTTTTTACTACTTGGTTTAATTATTTATTATTGTGTTTTTTTTTTATACTTTAGGTTTTAGGGTACATGTGCACAATGTGCAGGTTTGTTACATATGTATCCATGTGCCATGTTGATTTCCTGCACCCATTAACTCGTCATTTAGCTTTAGGTGTATCTCCTAATGCTGTCCCTCCCCCCTCCCCCAACCCCACAACAGTCCCTGGAATGTGATGTTCCCCTTCCTGTGTCTATGAGTTCTCATCGTTCAATTCCCACCTATGAGTGAGAACATGCGGTGTTTGGTTTTTTGTCCTTGCGATAGTTTACTGAGAATGATGTTTTCCAGTTTCATCCATGTCCCTACAAAGGACAGGAACTCATCATTTTTTATGGCTGCATAGTATTCCATGGTGTATATGTGCCACATTTTCTTAATCCAGTCTATCATTGTTGGACATTTGGGTTGGTTCCAACTCTTTGCTATTGTGAATAGTGCCGCAATAAACATACGTGTGCATGTGTCTTTATAGCAGCATGATTTATAGTCCTTTGGGTATATACCCAGTAATGGGATGGCCGGGTCAAATGGTATTTCTAGTTCTAGATCCCTGAGGAATCGCCACACTGACTTCCACAATGGTTGAACTAGTTTACAGTCCCACCAACAGTGTAAAAGTGTTCCTATTTCTCCACATCCTCTCCAGCACCTGTTGTTTCCTGTTTTTTTAATGATGGCCATTCTAACTGGTGTGAGATGGTATCTCACTGTGGTTTTGATTTGCATTTCTCTGATGGCCAGTGATGATGAGCATTTCTTCATGTGTTTTTTGGCTGCATAAATGTCTTCTTTTGAGAAGTCTCTGTTCATGTCCTTTGCCCACCTTTTGATGGGGTTGTTTGTTTTCTTCTTGTAAATTTGTTTGAGTTCCTTGTAGATTCTGGGTATTAGCCCTTTGTCAGATGAGTAGGTTGCAAAAATTTTCTCCCATTCTGTAGGTTGCCTGTTCACTCTGATGGTAGTTTCTTTTGCTGTGCAGAAGCTCTTTAGTTTAATTAGATCCCATTTGTCAATTTTGGCTTTTGTTGCCATTGCTTTTGGTGTTTTAGACATGAAGTCCTTGCCCATGCCTATGTCCTGAATGGTATTGCCTAGGTTTTCTTGTAGGATTTTAATGGTTTTAGGTCTAACATTTAAGTCTTTAATCCATCTTGAATTAATTTTTGTATAAGGTGTAAGGAAGGGATCCAGTTTCAGCTTTCT
The DNA here is from genome assembly GCF_006542625.1 of Nomascus leucogenys. Classification (NCBI taxonomy): domain Eukaryota; kingdom Metazoa; phylum Chordata; class Mammalia; order Primates; family Hylobatidae; genus Nomascus; species Nomascus leucogenys. The sequence continues at coordinate 23,622,775 of NC_044390.1, forward strand.
ACATATGGCTAGCCAGTTTTCCCAGCACCATTTATCAAATAGGGAATCCTTTCCTCATTTCTTGTTTTTGTCAGGTTTGTCAAAGATCAGATAGTTGTAGATATGCGGCATTATTTCTGAGGGCTCTGTTCTGTTCCATTGATCTATATCTTTGTTGTGGTACCAGTACCATGCTGTTTTGGTTACTGTAGCCTTGTAGTATAGTTTGAAGTCAGGTAGCGTGATGCCTCCAGCTTTGTTCTTTTGGCTTAGGATTGACTTGGTGATGCGGGCTCTTTTTTGGTTCCATATGAACTTTAAAGTAGTTTTTTCCAATTCTGTGAAGAAAGTCATTGGTAGCTTGATGGGGATGGCATTGAATCTATAAATTACTTTGGGCAGTATGGCCATTTTCACGATATTGATTCTTCCAACCCATGAGCATGGAATGTTCTTCCATTTGTTTGTATCCTGTTTTATTTCATTGAGCAGTGGTTTGTAGTTCTCCTTGAAGAGGTCCTTCACATCCCTTGTAAGTTGTATTCCTAGGTATTTTATTCTCTTTGAAGCAATTGTGAATTGGAGTTCACTCATGATTTGGCTCTCTGTTTGTCTGTGATTGGTGTACAAGAATGCTTGTGATTTTTGTACATTGATTTTGTATCCTGAGACTTTGCATAAATAAAATCATCTTTTGCCAACAGTGGTATTATCCTGCATATTGGAATGCATCAAGAAAATGTATGGAAGGTTTTTTTGGTATGGAAATCATCAGTGTTTTCTAAAACATTTGATTACATGTTGAGCTTTTGTATTGCTGCAGAGACCAAGAAAATTGGTTTGTTTGTTAACAGAAATACAGATTTGAGTTTTTCTTATAGCCATCCTCTCTGTCTGCAGTATCTTCACTACCATTTCTGTCTGTTAAACACTGCTGCATCTTTTAAATCCAAAATGTGGTGCCACCTCTATAAGGAGTCTTTCAAGATCACAGTCAGAAACATACACTTCTTCTTGACTTACAGTAATCAAGTAATCAATAGTCCTGTAATCCCATCTGGTTTAGTATATATCTTAGAGTTTTCTCTTTTCAATGAAGTACTACAATTTTAGTTTAGGAGACTAGGAGGTATTGTACTAGTTAATGGCCATGATTCTAGAGGAGCAGTGAATATGAATGGCAATGGTGATAGACAATCAATGTTTCAAAGTCTAGATTCTTAAAAATTACAGCTCAAATCAATTACACTTAATTTCTATATCTTGGTATGATCTTTGACATAGTAGTAGACAAGTATGATAAATATTAAGAATTAATTTTGTATTAATGTCATATTTTATACTTTGACTGGAACAGGAAACACAGTTTGAAGGGAAGACATATGAGACAAATAGTGAGAAAAATTATTTTAAAATCATAGTAATCTTTAATGATATTTTAGATTAATGAATTTTTATGCTGGTTCACAAAACTAAAGCTAAATTATATGCCATGGTTAATTATTTTTGCTAAATAATTAATTTATAATAAATAATAATTAATTATGGTTAATTATTTTTGCTAAACTCAATCAGATTATTTTTGGTATTCAAATGAAATTGCTCACATTGCTCACAATTTGTAAATTATAAATTTATTGCTTACACTTCTATTCATCTCATGCACATGAACACCGAATAAAACTAATGTTTTAAAAGAAAAGAATAACATCCCTTAAATTGTATTTATAGCTTTAATTATTTTCACAAAATTATTTTATTATTCAAAACCTTTTGTTTTGATTATATCAAAGAAAAAGACTTCTCACCACGCAAATTTTTTTAAAATGAAGAAGCATAAAGAAACTCTTGAAGGTAAATGAATATGTTGATTACCTTGGTTGTGGTGATGATTTTGCAATGTATAAATATGTACAAACTCATCAAATTGTATACATTAAATGTGTGCAGTTTTTGTGTATTAATTATACTTCAATGAAGCTGTTTTAAAAAAGATAAAAAAGATTGAACAATATAACTATATGAGATAGAATATATAGATTTTGCATAGATTTAAGAAATTGAACACATTTCACTTGATGATTGACATCATGATGCTAAAAGCTTTTCTTTCTTAACTGTGCTTAATAAAGTAAGTACAGAGCTGGGCAGGGTGGCTCATGCCTGTAATATCAGCACTTTGGGAGGCCAAAGCAAGAAGATCGTTTGAGCCCAGAAGTTCAAGACCAGCCTGGGCAACATAGTGAGACCCAGTCTCCACAAAAAATAAAGTAAAAAAAAAAAATTAACTGGATGTGGTGGTGTGTGCCTATAGTCCCAGCTACTTGGGAGGCTGATATGAGAGAATTACTTTATCCCAGCAGGTTGAGACTGCAGCAAGCCATGATTCTGCCATTGCGCTCTGCCCTAGGTGACACAGAGAGACCCTATCTCAGAATATAAATAAATAAAATAAAAAATAAATATGAACTTGATTACATTGTCTTTTTATTTCTCGTTTTATAGAATAACAAATTCTTCCTCTCTAATTTTAGCGTTAAGTATTACGTTAACTATATTTAATTCATTCATTTATATAATTTAATTAGGAGTCCATTAGTACTGAAAAATTAAGCATGCAACAAAATAAACTAAGCGTTTTAAGAGAGATCAATAATATGGGAATAAGTAGGAGAATCATAGGTATCCTGAAAAGTAGGTTTCTGAAGATACAATCTCTGCACTGATTTCCTATTTGAAAACCACATCCAGGGCAACAACTGCTTCATTATTTGAAGGAAAAGGAAATAAGATTTAAGAATACTCATGTTATAGAATAAATTAGTAATTATTGTGCAGAAAGGAGATAATTTATTAAAAAATTCTTCTATCTTCAAGAGTAATTCATCATGTCACTATACACATTTAAAAAGATTCATGGTCTTGTTGGCAAAGCCTTACAAAGCATGAAGGAACTAGAAGGGGAAGTCATTGTGTATCAGCATAAAAAATTAAACCAGACTGCGTGTTTCTCGAACTTGCTTCTGCTTAGTCTTACAGATGAAGCATGTGATGAGGATGGGCTGTTTAGCTAGGCGCTTCTTCCGCTGGGCTTACTAAGCATCTACGGGCCAAAGGAATGGTTTTCCGCTCCATATTTTCAAAGCCTTTTGATCATACCTAACCTTGTGTTCATGTATAGGTGTTTACTTTTAAGTTGAGATACACGTATGTACAATTAATTGCACTAATTTAAAGTATATTGCTAGAGGAATGTTAACATAAAAATGTTTATGTATTACTACATCAATTTAACAACCATGACCCGGATCAACATACCAAGCCCAGAAGGTGCCCTTGTACTGAGATCCATCCCAGTGAATACCTTCCTCCAGAGATACTCAGTATTCTCCTATTCAACAACATTGATTAATTTCACCTGTCTTTGAACTTCATATGAATTAAATCATACAGTATATATTATTTCTTTTACTCAGAATTATGTCTGTGAGAGCCATCTATGCTGCTGTGGTTATCACTAATTTGTTCTTTTTTAGTGATGTATAGCATTCCTGTGAGTTTGCATGTGCATAATCTGTGTATTTGTTCTCTTGGTGGTGGCCATTTATGTTTTTACAAGTACATGGCTATTCTAAATAAAGCTGATAGGAACAAATCATATGGTACACATACGCACTCTTACAAATATCTAAAAGTAGAAGTAATGAGTCTAGGGTAAATGTAGGTTTTACCTTTTCCAAAAGTTTGCCAAAGTGGTTGTAGCAACTTATACGACCACTTGCAGAGTGAAAGAGTTTTACCTACTCCATCTCTGTTACAACATTCGAAATGTTCATTCCTTTTCATGTTAGCTACTGTGATGGGTGTTTTATCATTTCAATTTTAATTTCTTTGATAATAAATGATGTGGAACTTTTCATGCTTATTGAAACCACTTTTGTGAAGTGCTTGGTCAGTCTTTTGGCTGTTTATTTTTTGAAATTAAGTTATGTATCTATTATTGTTTAGTTATGGTTCTTTATTCTAGATATGAGTCCTTTCTCAGGTACATTTATTAAAAATACTTTCTCATATTCTGTAAACATAAGACTGCCTTATGAACTCTGTTGATATCTTTTGAGTAACAAACATTCTTAATTAAATGTACAGTTTGGCAATTTTTAATTATTTTTGTATGTCATGTTTAAAATATCTTAGCCTATCTTATAGTAATAAAGATATATTCCCATGTTCTTGTCTAGAAGTCTTATGGTTTTACATTTTCAATTGAATTGACTATTCAAATTGAATTTCTTTTGGATTATGGTGAACATAAGAATAGAGATTCATTATTTCTTATTTATATCTAATTTTCTAGTACCATTATTGAAAAGACCACTCTTTCCTCACTGACTGTCATTGGCCTATTTATTTATAAATAAAATGGCCTGGTATGTGTAAATCTACTTAACTATTGTAGTTATTGTTTTATTTGACTATTCTTAGGTCAATACCACATTGTCTTAATTATTAAAGCTTTATAACCAGTCTTGTAATCTTATGGTGTAAATTCTATAACTTGTTGAACATGTTCAAAATTGTCTTTGCTATTCAAGTATCTTTGGGTTTCCAAAGATAAAATTGTACTAATTTTTCCAGGGGCCTTTTCTGCATCTATTGAGATAATCATGTGGTTTTTGTCTTTGGTTCTGTTTATATGCTGGATTACATTTATTGATTTGCGTATGTTGAACCAGCCTTGCATCCCAGGGATGAAGCCCACTTGATCATGGTGGATAAGCTTTTTGATGTGCTGCTGGATTCGGTTTGCCAGTATTTTATTGAGGATTTTTACATCAATGTTCATCAAGGATATTGGTCTGAAATTCTCTTTTTTGGTTGTGTCTCTGCCAGACTTTGATATCAGGATGATGCTGGCCTCATAAAATGTCTTAGACTCCCACACAATAATAATGGGTGATTTTAACACCCCACTGTCAGCATTAGACAGATCAACGAGACAGGAAGTTAACAAGGATACCCAGGAATTGAACTCAGCTTTGCACCAAGCGGACCTAATAGACATCTACAGAACTCTCCACCCCAAGTCAACAGAATATACATTTTTTTCAGCACCACACCACACCTATTCCAAAATTGACCACATAGTTGGAAGTAAAGCTCTCCTCAGCAAATGTAAAAGAACAGAAATTATAACAAACTCTCTCTCAGACCACAGTGCAATCAAACTAGAACTCAGGATTAAGAAACTCACTCAAAACCACTCAACTACATGGAAACTGAACAACCTGCTCCTGAATGACTACTGGGTACATAATGAAATGAAGGCAGAAATAAAGATGTTCTTTGAAACCAATGAGAACAAAGACACAACATACCAGAATCTCTGGGACACATTCAAAGCAGTGTGTAGAGGGAAATTTATAGCACGAAATGCCCACAAGAGAAAGCAGAAAAGATCCAAAATTGACACCCTAACATCACAATTAAAAGAACTAGAAAAGCAAGAGCAAACACATTCAAAAGCTAGCAGAAGGCAAGAAATAACTAAAATCAGAGCAGAACTGAAGGAAATAGAGACACAAAAAACCCTTCAAAAAATTAATGAATACAGGAGCTGATTTTTTGAAAAGATCAACAAAATTGATAGACCGCTAGCAAGACTAATAAAGAGGAAAAGAGAGAAGAATCAAATAGACACAATAAAAAATGATAAAGGGGATATCACCACCGATCCCACAGAAATACAATCTGCCATCAGAGAATACTACAAACACCTCTATGCAAAGAAACTAGAAAATCTAGAAGAAATGGATAAATTCCTCAACAAATACACCCTCCCAAGACTAAACAAGGACGAAGTTGAATCTCTGAATAGACCAATAACAGGCTCTGAAATTGTGGCAATAATCAATAGCTTACCAACCAAAAAGAGTCCAGGACCTGATGGATTCACAGCCGAATTCTACCAGAGGTACAAGGAGGAACTGGTACCATTCCTTCTGAAACTATTCCAGTCAATAGAAAAAGCGAACATAGTGCTTTTAAGGTTCTTCCATGTTGTAACATTTATCAGTATGTCATTTCATTTTAACGCCCCATAATATTTATTCCATTGTATAGATATACCATAGTTTATCCATTTATCCGTTGATTGACATTGGTCTTGTCTTCACTCTTGCCTATTATAAATCAAATGCTGCTATGAGCATCTGTGTACATGTTTTTGTGTGTATGCATGTTTTAGTTTCTCCTGGGCGTATACCTAGGAGAATTACTGGGTCATATGTTATTCTATGTTTAATCTTCTGAAGAACTGCCCGACCATTTTCCAAAGCTGCTGTCACATTTTAAATCATACAAACAGTGTCTGAGGGTTCCAGTTTTTCACAAGGTAAATATTTAAATTTTAGCGTTTCAAATTTAAAAGGTAATCTTAGAAATAGAATAACACTTCATAGCCTCCCAAACTTGTTAGTAACCTCAAACCCCTCTTTATTTGCAATAGTCTGAACTGACCTAAGCAGTTTCATCACCTGCTATAATTCTAAATAGTATGCATTACTTTGTCTCCCATTCTCTTAGGCTCTTATTTACTATCTATTATTCCTAAAAATAATCACTGTTCTGAGATGTAGTAGGCTGAATAATGGTCCCCAAAGATAACCAAGTACTTATCCTTGGGAAATTTGTAAACTTATATAGCAAAATGGACTTGCAGATGTAATTAAAATGGGAAGATTATCCTAAATTATGCAGATGGGCCCTAAATGAAATCCCATATTGGGATGTAGAGAGAGATTTGATGCAGAAGAAGGCGATGTGACCACTGAAGCAAGATGGTACACAAGTGGCTTTAAAAATTGAAGAAGGGGCCATGGGCCAAGAAATACAAGCAATACAGCTCTAGATGCTGGAAAGGTCAAGGAAAGAGACCGTCCTCTACAGCCGCTGAAAGGAGCATGGCAATGCCAACACCTTGATTTTGACCAAGTGAAACTGATTTCAGATTTCTGACCTCCAGAATGTAAGAGAATAAATGTGTGCAGTTTTAAGCCATCGTATTTTTGGTAATTTATCATAGCAGCCAAAGCAACTACTACATCAGGTAATATATTTAAATTTTAATAGGATTCTTAGGGGAGCTATACTGCATTACCTCCTAGGACAAATTCTAATAGTAATATCATACATGGTGTATGTAATTTAAGGAGATACCTGAGGGTAAACAAGCTTTGTATGTTCCATCAAATCACACATTCTATATGATAGTTTATTCTTTAAGTTCCATAATTGGGAAAGTACACAAAAATCTTCATATGGATGATAGGATTCCAGGGGAAGAAAGCTACATTCCATCAACTCAAGGATGCTGATTTACCCTCATTGCTTTTCTTTACTTAAAGAAAATCTATGAGCACTAGGGCTATGCTCTTGATTCTCCTGTGGATTGAGTGTAAGAAAGCATAGCTGGCCGGGCGCGGTGGCTCACGCTTGTAATCCCAGCACTTTGGGAGGCCAAGGCAGGCGGATCACGAAGTCAGGAGATCGAGACCACGGTGAAACCCCATCTCTACTAAAAATATATATAAAACAAATTAGCCGGGCATGGTGGCGGGCACCTGTAGTCCCAGCTACTCGGAGAGGCTGAGGCAGGAGAATGGCATGAACCCGGGAGGTGGAGCTTGCAGTGAGCCGAGATCGCGCCACTGCACTCCAGCCTGGGTGACAGAGCGAGACTCCATCTCAAAAAAAAAAAAAGAAAGCATAGCTAAATGGTTTACAAATTCAGGCTTTGATATTGATAGTCATTAAATTGTGCTAAAAAGTACAGAGTGAGCATCCCTAATTTGAAAATACAAAATCTAAAAGGCTCCAAAATCTGAAACTTTCTGAGTGTCAACATGACACCACAAGTAGAAAATTCCACACTTGACCTCATATGACAAATGACAAGTCACCATCAAAATGCATATGCACAATACACTTTATTCAGCTTCCCAAAGGAAAAAAAAAAGAGACCTCCAATTTCCCTTTAGCTGTGATGTGTCTTTTTCAAACATGCCAAGATTTCCCCTACTTCATGCACACCCACAACAAGTAATAAAATGGCAAGTGTGTGGGTTTGACCTGCCAAGCACCAGTTCCCTTGATGCCCTGCATGGAAACAAGACCTATGTGCATTATTTACTGGGTACTTTTGCTTATTCTCTGCTCTGTGGTATAAAGATATTGTTGAAAATATCAAGCAAATCTATGGATACCCCTATGGGTAACCGAAATTAGGAAAAGTTAAAGCATTTATGTTTATCTATAGCACAGAAAGTCAAAGTGTTAGACAAAGTGGACAGTGGTGTAAGTGTGAAACATCTTACAGAAGAGTATAGTGTTGGAATGACCCATATATAACCTGGAGAATAAAAAGCATAGACTACTGATGTTCTATTTGGAAAGTAATGAACAGAAGTTAATGAAAACCTTTTTTCAAAAACTTAGTAAAACTAAAAAGGAAAATCTTAATCATGTATTGAAGTAGTACATTCATCAGTGTTGCAGTGAACATATGCCACTTAATAAGCTGATAATGAAACAAAGATCTACCGCAATGAACTGAAAATTGAAGTGAACTGTGAAAATTCAACAGGGTGGATGCAGAAATTTAAGAAAATGCATGACATTAAATTTTTAAAGATTTCTGATGATAAAGCATCTGCTGATCACAAAGCAGTAGAGCAATTCATTAATGAGTTGAACGTCATTGCTGATGAAAATCTGATTGCCGGAACAAGCGTATGATGCTGACGAAACATCAACTGTTTTGGCATTATTTTCCCAAAAAGACACTAGCTACAGCTAACGAAACAGATCCTACAAGAATTAATGCCAATGACAGAATAACTGTGCTTGGATGTGCTAATGCAGCAGGTGTGCACAAATGTAAACTTGCTATGATAGGCCAATGCTTGCATCCTTACTGTTTCCAAGAACTCAATTTCTTACCAGTCTAATTATTATGCTCATAAAAAGGCATGGATTACTGGGAACATCTTTTCTGATTGGTTTTATAAACATTCTGTACCAGTGGCTCATGCTCACTGCAAGGAAGCTGGATTTGATGATGACTGCAAAATTTTGTTACACCTTAGCAACTATTCCGCTCATTGTCTAAAATCGTCACCGAAAATAATGTTTATGCTACATATTTTTTCTCAAATATGACTCCATTAATTCAGTCATGTTACCAGGGTATGCTTAAGTCTATAAAGATTAAATATAAAAGCACTTTCTTGAACAGCATGCTAGCAGCAGTAAACAGAGGCATGGATGTGGAAGATTTTTTCAAAATGAGTTTAGCATATAGGATGCTGTATAGGCTGCTGCCAACATTTGGAACATAGTGACTGAAGACACAGTTGTGCAGGCCTGACACAATCTCTGGTTTGTGACTATGTTCAGTGATGATGATGAATAAGGTGGTGACTTTGAAGGATTCCATATGTCAAGTGAGAAAAAAAATGCTGTCTGACCTCTTCAGATATGCAAAAAAATATACCTTCAGGGTCCCTCAGTAAACTGGAAGAAGTGAATATTGAAGTTTTTAACATCAATAATAAAGCTCCAGTTGTTCTTTCATTGACTGATGGTGAAATTGCTAAAATGGTTCTGAATCAAAGTGATCATGATAATAGTGATAATGAAGATGACATTGTTAACACTGCAAAGAAAAGTGCCTATAATGTGTGATTAGTTTATTGAATGACTAGAGCAGTGTGCCTTTGTAACAGGTTAAGAAATCATGTCATTTTATAAAATCAAAAAGAGAATTCTAAGACAAAAACTCTTGTTAATGTGGCAGATGACATATTTTAAAAAGCTACCCAGTAGAATGCTAGACATCCCTAGAAGACTCACTTCCCGGTCCTTCAACTCTTTCTGATGTTTCCACTCACCTAAAACAATAAAATACAATATGTGGTAACCTTTTAATCAAAACACAATATTGTAGGTAGAGGCTGAAAGCCTGCTATTGTTTGTTGTTGGTGTTAACAGCTGCTATTCTTGTGATGCTACTGCACTGCTTAGTTACCCAGAACACATTATTTTCTCACTGTATTAATGGTGTGTCTTATTTTTTACTGCTAAGTGCTTATGACACTTACGTGTGATTAAGTGTAATAAAATTATTGCTTATCAGTAGCATAAAAATTCAGAGTCAGGGGTAATGGTGATACCAATCAACCATAGATTGTTGACATGGGTGGCTGAGATAGTGACACTTTTAGCTTTCTGATGGTTCAATGTACACAAACTTTGTTTCATGCAAAAAGTGATTAAAATATTGCATAAAATTGTCTTTAGGCTGTGTGTATAAGGTGTATATAAAACATAAATTTATTTTTTGTTTAAACTTGGGTACCATTTCCAAAGTACCTCATTTTTCCTATTTAAATATTCCCAAATCTGAAAAGAAAATCTGAAATTTAAAACGTTCCTCCTCCTGAGCATTTTGGATTAGGGATATTCAGCCCATATAGTGCATATATATCAGAATTTGTTATGTAGAAATTTAAGAAGGTAAGTTTTGTAAGGTACTCAATACAGAGCCTAGTGCATAGTAAACATTCAAGAGTGCCTACTAGTTGTTGTTATTATTATTATTAACATGGTCATGGCTTAGCCAAACATTAGGTGTATGGCCTTGGATAAGTCATTTATCAGCTCTGTGTCTCAGTTTCTTCCCGTATAAAATGGTATTAATAGGAGCAACTGAATTCCTATCAATAGGAAGAGTCATTCCTATCACTTACAGTCTGAGTAAACATAAATTCTTCATATTATTTATTAAAGAATTGCTTCCACTAACCTATCTTCCACATTCGAGAGTCTCACTCTTTCAGTTGTGGAGTCATGTTTGTTTACAGGTAGGTAGAGAAAACCTGGATAAGCTGATGTTGTGTTTCTGTGTCTTCCAGCCTGTCATATCCCTTTTGTCACTACACTATTCATGCCAAACAGTGATGCCCATCTCTCGTAAACCAACGGGGAAAAAATCCCTGTTAGTTGGCCTCTTTACTCAACTCACTCAAACAGTATTTGGTGATAAAGGGGCTTCTGTAACTCTGCATGCTTCCCTGGGGACAACATTCCTATTTCCACTTGTGTGCAAGTTTGTTTCTACAGTTTAGAAAGTTGCTTTGTTTGTGATGATGACTCCCAGCCAAACACCTGATGGAGCTCAGTTTACAGAATCCAAACTCCAAATTTAGGTTAGATACAGGGGAGGAACAATGAATGCAGAATCAAGACCAGAAGAAACAAATAATAGTCTAAATTTTATATCCAAATTTTCTTCAGAAATGTTCAGACCAATTTATACAATTGGATTCAGATAAACATTATGTTGATAACTTTTCTTAAGCACATCTCACTTTAAAATTATAATCATATTAATATTTGCTCTCAACAAAAATATCCTAGGTTGGATGTTATTAATCCCATTGTGAATTTGAAGAAACAAAAGCTAAGTAAAATAGTTCAGAAAAAGTAAGACACAAGAAGGGAAAAGATCAGGACTTAAAACTTTGCCCAATCTCATCACCCGAACAGCAGGTGGATGTACCAATATGCATTAAATCCCTTTCCAAACATTAAACATGTAAGTTGTTTCTAATATCTGGCTATTAAAACTAATTGCACAATGAATAGATCAGTGCATTAATCTTTGCTGGAAATTTTATTGCCTCTAAATAGATAGAATACTGGGAAGGGGCACACTAGGTCCAAAGGGTATGTAATATTTTTAAAGATTTTTTTTTTAGTACATGAGATGAAATTGCTTCCCAGTAAAGAGCAGGAATGAGTGCCAAATTTGTGTATTTTCACCCACATTATCGTTCTTTAATCTTTGAGAATTCAATAGATAATGTAAAGTGTTAATTTACATAATTACACTAAAATGAGATTGGAAACTATTGTTTCTTAGCCATTTATATTTATTTTATGAATTTTCTACTGGTATATATATATATATTTTAAAATTGGAGATATTACTGGGATTTTAGCAATCGATTTGTGGGCACTCTTCATAGATTAAAACATCATTTTGACTCTGACATATTATTGCATTTCCCTTGGTTAGTTTTTGCTTTTAAATTTGTTTATGGTGGTTTTGTTGTTTTTAATAGGTAATTATGTCTAATACATATAATAAAATGTAAATTTTCCCATTATAAATTATCTTATTATTTTTGGCTTTTCTCCTTCCCCGTAATCACATTCACATGTTTACTTTTAAGCCATCTAACCCTTTTGCAGTTATATACCTCACATATAATTCTTCAAACTTCTTGGTATTATTATAGAATAATAAGGTTAGGATATAACTTTATCTTTTCTCAGAAAACTAAAAATCTTAACTATTTTAACTCTGTTATATATAGATCTTCTCTTGTCACTTTTTTTAGACCTTTTAAACCTCTAATAGGTATTATCCTGTCCTTTTCATTTTGCATTTTTGTACTATTTTTGTAAATGTTAGCATTATTTTAGTTTCCATCTATTGTCTGTGAGGAAACTGATGATCCTATAAAGATAAATGGTGAACTGCATCATGGAGTCGATATGGGATATGGCGGAGACTGGATTAAACACAAGTTTTCAAGCTCTAAATGCCGTATCGTTATCATCATGCTGATCTTGCCTGTTTTATTTTTCCTCCTTTTTTTTTATCTTCCTCTTAGTTCAGATAGCATATCTTTTTTCTTATGTTTTAGTGATAACACATAGTAAATGCTGTCTGACATCTTACATCTCCAGTGGTGCTATATTTCTAGAGTAAACTTTCTGGTATATTTTTAAGGCAATGTCCCCAATATGTTTACATAGTCTTTTCATTAGCCTAAGGCCACTTCCACGTCTCAATACCCCTGCCAGTTTCCTTACTCTGGAATAATAAGTGCTCTCTTCCAGTAGTTTGCTGTTCAGCACAGATAAGATGTGTGTTTTTCCCCTTGGAATCTCTCATGGTACACCTGGATGCTGCCAGAACACTCCTCTCAGATCTTCAGCTTGAGGACAGTTCAATGTGCAAAGTCTTTGCCAAATTTCCATTTTCTGGCAGCCTTTAGCTAACGTGGTTCTGCAAGATTAAGGAATGATCTCTTATCCTTCTCATTTTTGCCTGTTCTTTCAACTCTGAAGGGTGGAATTTTTCCCCTGAACATTTGGAAATAAACGGTATTTCATTTGCCAGCCTCAGAATCACTGCCCCAGTTTACAGTGGTGTTCCTATCCCAGGGCTGGCTTCCTTATTTGGAAATGTTCTCACCGGGGCAAGCTACATTACTGAGTGCTCAGCCTCCAGGTCAAATGCTAAAAGTACAGAGGGGTCTAGTAATGACATGAAACTGAAGAAAGCAGGTTCACAGTTTTGGTGCAAATCCTGTCTCTCTGAGGTCACTGTACAGTGGGACTATACCCGAACCTTATACTCGTGACTTCCTATGTGGCTGTGTTTGGTTTACTTCTCAAAATATGGGGCAGGTCAGAATATTTGCTGAATCTGGCACATCTGTGTGTAGCAGAGGAAATTATTCCCAGAATATGGCAAATCACAATCAGTACTCTCTTCTACAGCCCTGGAGATTTATATGCTTGTGATTTCATGAGTAATTTGAGTATTGGAGGTGAATGAGTCTATCATTGGGAACTGTTAGTCATCAACATAAGACAAAAGCCACAAACTTGTTTAAAAATTCTACTATCACACAAACTTGGAAAATTTATACACTTGTGACACATCACATCCACCCCTCTTCCTGAAAATGCCTGTTTTGTAGCACATGATTTCGGGGAAGTTAATGGAAAAGATCTTTTCGTTCCCTTGTCTTCAGGCTTTGTACTATTTCTGTATCTCTTTCTCTTTGCAGAAACCAGCACTGTGAAGCAATTGTGAGACACATAATAAGTGCTTTTAAGTTGTTTCTAATTAGATTTTCTTCTCTTACTGTTTTGCTCCATAGTTTCCATCCACTCCTTCTTCGTTGCTATGTGTTTCTTCATGAGAATCCAGACAAAAGCTACACTAGCTCTGAAAAAGGACTGAATTATTTTGTATTTATTCTTCTACTTCAATTATTTTTAAGAACTCCACATAATGACGTCCAGTGCTTCTTATCCTGGATCAACAACTTTTTGTTCAAGAGTATTTTCTACTTTGTTTCTTCCTCGTCACTCAAACATGGTTGTGCAATTACCAATAAAGAGAATTTCTCATAACTTACAGGGCAAATTGTTACAGGTAGTTTCAAAGACTTGCCCATAGCTATAAACATGGTACATCAGTGGTAGAGCTCAAAGTAGATATAAGGATGTTAATCTTATGTGCTTATAGTTTAAAATTCTAATATGCCCACTGTCTCATTGGGGGTTACTATTATTCATAAATAATAATTATAAACTAATATGAAATATATTTTTGATGAACTGTATCGTATAAATTCTTCATAAAGCTAATAAAATGTTACCTTGATTATATTCACTTTTATAACAATTAAGAGGGGTAATTGAGACAATAAATATAAAGTGGTTAGCAGTGCCTGGCACATAGTAAGTGCTAAATAAGACTTATTATCATTATTTATTAAGTGGCTAATAGGTGCCAACTGAGCTGCTCTTCACTTCACAGCTAAGGAAGCCTTTATAGCAAATCATTTAATTATCTAAATTTCTTTTTGGCTTTTATATATTCCTCGTGTCTATTTTATCTACCCAGTATCATTTCATTTACAGTATAATTTAAATTGCAGTATATCATTAAGTAATTTAGAATTTACATATTAGAGAGTGCTGGGTTTTTCTTCATGCATTTAATTTCCTCTAGTTGTATGCTTCACTGAAATGGCCAGGTCCAGAGTTCTATTTGTTGAAAAGCAAAAAAACACACTCTCATAAGTCTGCTTGTGACTGTTTGCCATAGCCTATGCTTTAAAAAAGTTTAAAAATAAAGAAAAAATACTTTAAAAATGTTTTTATGCCCTAATATTTTTTACATAGTGAGTATATAAGAAGGAATCCTGTGATTGAAAATAAGCAACTACAAAAGGAAGACATGACTGCCACAGGATGGGTCAGGAAGGCAGACAGACACAGTCACTACAGCAGCAAAATACTCTTCAGGTCAATACATGTGATCAGGGGTAACATGGAGGAGGAGGTCTGTATGTTTAAAACGAAAGATAGTAATGATCAATTTCACAGATACAGTAAGGGTTTTGTTGTTGTTGCTGCTGTTGTTGTTTTAAAATGAAGAGTTCCTAACAAGTTACCTGTAGAAAACTATTGGGCTGTGTCTCCCTTAGCAGCCTAGGGTGAAACTGATCACCACAGTGATGTTTACTTTGTGTTCACAGATGTCATATTTATGGTTATGTTTGGGATGCCCAGAAGCAGATCCTTCTCTTCATTGTCTTCAAAGACAGGACTTTCTGATACTATGCTCCTTGCTTACAGGATGGCAGCAGTAGTTAATCCTCTCATTTTTCCAAAGTTAGCCTTCTGCTCCTTCTGGGTGATTGTCATGTTGGTCCCTGTTCTTCCTTTGTCCCAGGTAAATAATTGGGAAATGAGAAGAAATTGAACGTATGTGGTTTTATTTATCATCATTCGGGGCTTTCTGTCTACTCAATGTCCTCTTCTGCCCCAATATAAAGCAAAGCCCAAGTCAGAAGAGGTATTATATCTGGACAGGAAGTGAGAAAAATCAGAGCGGCACAATGTGTAGGATTTGACATATCCCTTGAGGGGAAGCAGAGGCCCAGTTTTCTTTGAGAAGGAAAGGCTGAACCAGCCAGGAACACCCACTTTCTGCATTGTCTGGCTGCCTGAGAAATGCAGATGGAAAAGCTTGATTATGTTCAAGAAGAAGCAGCTTCTCCCCAGGTATCCACGCTTACCTGTGGTTAATCAATCTTTCTTCAGTACCTTGTGTTTCTATTTTCCTGCTCCGTCTTGTGTCCCCCTGTAAAGAGATTCTCAGTTATCTGTAGTTCAAACCCACTAAGGTGTGATCTGATAGTGTTTTAAGGGAAAGGCTTTCAGAGTAAGTGTGTGTGATAAGAGGCTAAGAGAGAACTTGAAGCTACTTAAACACTTTATGTTTAATTAGGACTGCCACCGGTTACTTGTTAAAGAAACTTGCCTATCTAGTTTAACCAAATAGTGGTATAGGTGTAATTGTGCCTTCTAATATAGTGACCACTAGCCACATGTGGCTATTTAAATTTAAATTTAAAAATACGTTAAGCATTTATTCCTCAGTCTCACTAGCTGCGTTTCAACTGCTCTGTATGTGGCTAGTGGCTACTGTATCAGGCGGCACACAATATTGCAGGAAGTTGCGTTGAGCAGCATTAGATGTGGGCAGTCACATGCTGGTGACACTCGAGGTACTTCTAGATTCTTACCAGGTTATTCGTTATGTACAGATGTCCAAGAATCCTCAGCTCAAAGTAACTGTTCCTTCTCCAGGCCTCATGTCAATGCTCCAGGCAGGAAAGAGGGAAAGAGCAAGAAAGAGCTGATGACAGCTCATTCCCTTCCCACTTTCTGCTTTTCAGAAAAATAATAACTTATTCAGAATTCCCAACTGTTAAATTACTTCTTATAGCACATGAAATGAAAATCGGTTGCATGGACTTCCCTGACTGGGAGAAGGACTGGGGTAAGTGAATATTTTTAATTGGCACGTGGCTACTACAAACAAAGTCAGAGTTGTGTTGGAAGACAGAAGGGAAGAATCAAGATTGAGTAGGTAACATTAGAATCTGAAACACATGGGATACCTTTTTTATAGCATCAATTGTACCCAATTTAAAATATGTGCTTTGAATTTTTGGTAAGTAAATTTAAAGTAACTTAAAACGGTGCATATTTAAAGAAACACGGATATGCTGTACAGTAGAATATTTCCAAATTACAAATTTTTGGTAAAACATGATGATACAAAGAAACGTTGTCCCTTGTCAGGACCAGTTTAATATATACCTCCACACACTGTTGGGGTACTTAGCCTTCTTTTGCCACTAGGGGGATTTGGGTTTAATAGTTTGAAGGAAAAAAAATACATTAGGTGCTTCTTTTATTAGAACAGTTCTCATTTTCATGGGATGCTCTAGGCAACTGATAAGTCTTCAGGGTCTCAAGGAATAATGAGATCTCTCACACTGTTAGAGCTGAGAAGCTCTTGGTTGTTTTGGGTTGCGTGGGTTTTACAGCTTTTTGCAATCCCTCAGATAAACCCAAAACAATTGTGTATAAAAGGTATATTAGTGCCTCATCTGCCTTACACAGCTCTTTAAACTCTTTTTAAGATCTTCTTAAAATGAAAAACTGGGTTAGGATTTCTTAATGGGATGGTGGTGGAGAGAAAGCATCAATCTAATTTTTCTGCTTTCTAATTTTTCAAAGTGTACTTTCAAAATGTGAATATCCACTTACAAGTGAGTTTGCTTTGAAAGTGCTATGGCATATTTGTTCTATGGTAGGATTCTTTGGCAGTGGGGACTCCTTAATGACCATAGACATAGGCTGACTGTACCACAGGGGTGGCCCCCTCAAGAAAGGTTTTAGTAGAGGTTAACTATGATTTTGCATAATAAATGACCAATAATAGTGTATCCATTTTCCATAATTGCCCTGACCTTCTCTCCCACATCCCAATATTTTTAATAAAACAAAATGGGATTTTGGTACATCTTGATTCTTTGATTCTTTGATGCATCCATCTTAAAATTTGTAAATTAGCCACAAATATTAAAGACAGAAGTAGCCTTACACTTTTTCTTTGTGGGTAATTTTTTAGTCTTTAATTTAATGGTTTTAAATATGTAATATTTAACATTCTTCCAGATATACCATTGTGTTTTATAGCTAGGACATACTCCTATGTGTTTATGTGTTACTGTGCTCATCATCCTTCACGAAAGCAAGAAAAATAAAATGAAACAGAAAAGACTCTACTCTTTCCTTTACAATTACTTATGAAGTCAGATTAATACGAGAGCATAGACAAACACAGCCAAATGTAAATTTTCACACAGGGCTCACAGCAACAAGGGAATAAATTGATGTGCCTATGTCTTGGACACAGAAAACCAAGGCAGCAGACTTTATATTTGGTTTTGCTGGAACGACAAGATTGGAAAGAAATGTAAAAGATTATTAAATTTTTTTTTGGACCTTTTAAAACCAAACTATCTTGTACATATAAAAGAAAGCAAGTCATGCTGTACTGCCCGATTTACTATTAAAAGGTAAACACATTTTTATAACTACTACCTGTATCAGAATATAAGAGAGACCCGGCATCCCGAGAAGCCTCTCTCATGCCTCCTCCTAGTGTTGCCTCTCCACAGGTAATTACTATTCTGAATTGCATAATCATGAACTAGGTTTGTCAATTTTTTTGCATTTTATAGGAATGGACTCATATAGTACATGTTGTTTTGTGCCTGGATTCTTTCGATCAACACAGCACATCTGAGAGTTATCCATGTTGTATGTAGCACTGATGCAAGTTATTTCTTCTTGATCACTTTGCAAGCCAGAAAACCCTGGTCAGTGATGCCCTGCCTAGGCCTCACTCGGCCATGCTGGCGTGCCCCAGCTCGCCTGTGTTATAGCTTGTACCCGCGTTTGGCAGTTCCCGAACTCTTGTACTGTGCCCAAGAAGAATGAGGATATGCTGGACACTGAAGGGTGAGGAGGGCCGAGAAAAATTTTATTGAGTGACAGAACAGCTCTCAGCAGAGAGGGCATGCAGCAGGGTAGGGGAGGGAATCTCCTACCCAAAGATGGGAAAGTCCCCGTCTATGGCTGGGTCTGGGGTCTTTTATGGGCTCAGAATGGGGTATGTGTTTGCTGATTGGTTTGTGAGTATGCAAAAAGGGTTAAAGCGAATAAACCAGTCAAAGATGTATATGACAGTGTAGAAAACCAATCAGGAAAGGTAGGTATATGTAAAATAGGTGAAGGGTGGAGATCAATCAGAGGAAAGCGGAGGACAAGTTCTCAATTCAGTCCAAGGGTTTAACTTGTAGCTTGGTTTTGAGGCTTTAAACTGTCTTCGGCTTGGTGATGAGGTTTCACTGGGGACCCGCCCCTATCTCCCTAGGCATTTGGCTGCCTCCTGTCACTATCAGTAGTGATGTGTTCTTTTTCATTGATGTGCAGTTTTCCATTTTAAGGATGTAACACTGTTTACCTTTCTACTGCTAATGGTTGAGTTGTTTCCAATTTAGAGTTCTTATGAAGAGTGCTGCTTTGAATATGTAGCACTAATCTCACATTGCAAATTTCTGTTCACTTTTTAATTTTATGTGTATACTTTAGAGTGGAACAGTGGAGATGCAATGTATAGCTGACTATAGTCAGCTTGTTAGATACTACCAGTTTTCCAAGGAGATTATAACAGTTTATGCGTCATTATCAGTGTTTGAGAGTTGAAGTTATATCCCTTGCCCTCACCAACACTTTTCATTGTTGGCTATCTAAGCCATGCTTTTGAGTGTAAGATAGCATCTCATTGTTAGTCTGCTTTTCTGTGATCAGCTGGAATATGCAACAGCTCTTCATATTCTTAAAGGCCATTTGTAATTTCCTCTTTTGTGGAGAGATGTTTTGTCATTAGTCTGCTTTTCTAAAAGGTCTATCATTTTCTTGTTAGATTTTTTTTGGATTTTAAAATATTCTGAACGACAGTTATCTTTTAGAAATAAGTATTACAAATATCATCTATCTGAAGCTTGGCTTTACACTTTTTAAATCTTTTTTTTTATAAATAAATGTTATTAAAATTTTTGAAGATGTGAAAACATTGCTACCATGCAGCAGAAATTAATAAAGATTCCTGTAAGAAATTTTGTATCTCATTCATCAGTATTTCTGAGTTTTTTGTTCTGTTCTGTTTTTGTTTTTATTTTTTGTTTAACCAATCTGTGCCCATAAGTTTCTATAAATCTGTCCTATAAATTCATTTTTCTCTCCTGTTCAAATGCTTAAACATTTTTGTTTTCAGATAATTATTTTATTTGTGAGTTAAAATGGCTTATTTGTAATATAAAAATGTTTACTGTTTCAAGCCTCAATAAGGAACATGCTTTATTTGCTGAGCTGGCTGATAAGAATGAGGAAATTTGCAAGACTCTGGAGGTCGATGGGTAACTGAATTATATTATGAAAAGAAACCATGAAATAAGGAAGCCTGGCTGACAGGTTCTAGAGTTTGAAAAGCTGTAGCTTTAAATGTTGAAGATGCCTGTAGGAAAGAGAAAGTTAGGGGAAAAGATTGAACAGAAGTGCTTAGATTTTTATTAATTTCTGCTGTATGGCTGTAGTGAATCTCCCAATAAAGTCTACATTGCAAGCTGTTGCTTCCCAGAATTGTATCTAATTTAGGGGAAAATGTGCAAAAATTTCTGAAGATGATGCATGATGGGCACAAGTAAGTGCAAAGGTGATCATGAGGGCCCCATCACATCTGTGAAATCCACAATTCTAACATATCTACACAGTGCAATTTTCTGGTGCATTTTCAGTTAATTATAGAAAAATGATTTATTATTCTTTATGATATCATACTTTACAACGAAAAGTTAGCCCAATTATTTTAACTGTTTTTCTCACTTTAATAACATTTTATTTAAATTTTCTATGTGCCTTTTATTTCAGAAGTTGATATAGTCTTGTAGCAATGTTTATTAGAATAAATAAAGTGATATCATATTTTCAACATGCTATAATTCTCTAAACTGTGGCCATGTAAGAATTATGCCAGAATATATCCAAACTGGGTTAGTCATTTTTCTCTTTTTGCTACAACAAATTCATGTTATTGTTTAGATTTACATTAATAATAGAGATAGTAAATTGCCATCTTGTGTTTACAAAGTAGGTTTTGTTTTATTTGACATATTTTAGCCATACCCTTGGTTTTTCCTCTCACTAACATAATTTGGCTGGGGGAATCTGGTTTTCATTGTTTCCAGAAAAATGAATACTGGTAAGAATTGATAGTAATATTGCTAATTGCCTGCCTTAAATGTTGACATGTATTACTGAAAAAAATGAATACTGCACCCTCAGAAGGATACTACTGGTGCTATTACTCACGTTCAAAAACTGTATTTATTGCTGTATATCACTAGGTTTTCTTCTCCTGCTTCATTCTCTGTTTTCTCTCCTGTAGTGTTAGAAAGTAATAAAATTCACCAAACTACTATTCTTGACAAACCAATCCTGCCCTGACAAAAGAAAGACCTTAGAATAAAACCAATTCTGCCCTGACAAAAGAAAGACATTAGAATAAAACTTCTATAAAAAGAATTTCAAGACTTCTACCATTTTGACTGCATGCAAAATTCACGTAACATTTACATTCACAAAGGTCATCCACGTTGTTATTATCATAGGTGAGAACTGATCTAATTAGAAAGAGTGCCAATGCCCCTGCAGGTGGAGAAGGGGTAAGATGATTGACACAGAGATTTTGGGTGTCAAAAGTAGAGTGCTGATGTAATACTTTGTTTAGACTTTCAAAAAAGGTTTTCAAAATCAAGAACTTTAGATGTTGTTAATTCAGACATTTTATAAAATGACAGATAACTTATTCTGTGTGGGATCTTCTAACCAAAAAATTAATTTTTGCCTTTGGCTGGCTGTCAAGGGCTGATTAGGTAGTATAGAAGTTGAATAATAAAGGAGTTATTTTTTAAATAGAGGAATTTTTGTCTACCACATTCCGGCAGGAAAAAGAAAAAGAGGCCAGGCACGGTGGCTCACGCCTGTAATCCCAGCACTTTGGGAGGCCAAGGGGGGCGGATCATGAGGTCAGGAGTTCAAGAACAGCCTGTCCAGTATTGTGAAACCCCATCTCTACTAAAAATACAAAAACGAAAAAAATTAGCCAGGTGTGGTGGCACGTGCCTGTAATCCCAGCTACTTAGGAGGCTAAGGCAGGAAAATTGCTTGAACCTGGGAGGCGGTGGTTGCAGTGAGCCGAGATGCTGTCAGTGACTCCCAGGATGGAGTTACTGCACTCCAGTCTGGGCGACAGAGCAAGACTCCATCTCAAAAAAAAAAAAAAAAAAAAAAAAAGAGAGAAGTAAAATTCTACCCTATCGCAAGTGGGATTAAGGATTTTCTTTTCCTAATGGATTACACAGGAAATCAGGCACAATGCTCTATAAACATGTAGGAAATGTGTATTGAGCACCTCTATTATACAGTATGAACCTAGGACTTCAGGGAAATTCTTTATACATGCTGCCTTCCGTGTGTCTATGAAAAAGAAAACAAAAAATCAAAACCGCAACCTAAAATTCCTGGTAAGCATTGGTATCTCCTGTTGGGAAAGTTATTCTGCATTCAAGGAAGATGGCGTCAAGTTTTTTTTACTTCTTCCGTTAGCCTGGAGACAGTGTTAATGATTACGTGACAATTATCTTTGTTCTTATTTCTTCTCAGTTTTCTTATAAATTGGTATGTAAATTCAGCAGGCTTATTATTATTATTACTTGTTCTGTATATTTTACTGAATTACGGGAAATGTGTCACATAAGAGCAATGTGCAGTGTGCCCAGTTCTGCTGAATGTTTTTCCTGCCATCTGCCTCGATTCTTCTTGCTCTAATAATCTTCTACCTTGCTCTAATAATCAAGCAAATCAAGCAAACAGAGAAAGCAGCAGCAAACTCGGTAGTTTTTATTTCGTCCTCTTGTTGATAATGTTTATTTTGATATCAAATATCATCAACACTAATACAGATTACTAGGAGGCAGTATGTTGTGTTGTGGGGAGACAGGGCTTTGTAGCCAAGGGTTTGAATCCTGGCTTTGCCACTTACTCAGAAATGTGGAATTAGACAAGTCATATATTTCTCTGTGACTTAGTTTCCCTTATATAAGATAATGATAACAATACTTAGCATAAGGTGCTGTGTAATTAGAGATAATGTTGTTATAACATAGCAGGCATGATTTAAATGATAGCTAGAAATCAAAAGAAAAATCTACAACCTCTTTCCTTAAGTACCTTGGTATATAATGGGAGATATATGGAACAAAGAAAATAATTCAATATATTAGTATATAATGTTTCCAAATGATTGATCAGGATAATCAGTGCTAGAGAATTTTAGAAGCCAAGTGAAAGATTCAGTAGCATTCATAAACTAGTGCCCTTTTCTCAGCCAAAAGCACCACAGTGAAATCATTGTCTTAGGCAGTTCCCCTTAACAGCAGTTGCTGCAATACACCAGAAGTGGCTATTGGAGGTTAGAAAGCTATTGCAAAAATTTAACAACATGTTAAAGGCTGGAATTGTATAGACAGATAATGCTGTTCACGTTGGAATTAAAAGCACTTAAGGGCTGAAGGGAGCAAGCAGCACAAATAGGTAATTCGCTCACTAAATGTTAAACAGATATAAGCATAATGTTCTTCCATAGATAGATAGGTAGCATCATTGATTTGAAATAAATTAAATTGCATTGAGCTACTTATTAATCCAAAGAAAACCAATTGGAGCTATGAATAAGAATCTTTCCAAATTATTTCCCTAGCCACTTCACACCCTGGTGCTAGTGTTGAATTTAATAAAACAGGACCAAAGAAGCTGTGGCAATTGCAGCATGTAGCTTAGCTGCAGAGCTGAGAAAGGGTGTACACAGCTTTATCCAGGCTGTTTCACAAGGGATATATAATATCCACAGAAAGAACCTCAGGATTTGCTCCCTTCTAACACCCTAGCCCTCCCCCCACTCAAGGCCTCCTACATTCACAGATATAGAAAAGATATATATTCTAATGCCCAACAGAGTAAAAATAATAACTGTGTTATTCTATATTTGCATAATACTTTATAGTTGTCAAAGTGCAGTGATACATATTTTCAGTAAGTCTCTATTGGCTCTTTCCTATATTTCCAAATATAAATTTTAAATATGTATTTCATTTTCTCAAAAGTTGCAATCTCTGTGTATTAAATTGAAAAAAGAGGCCAGGTGCAGTGGCTCACTCCTGTAATCCCAGCACTTTGGGAGGCAGAGGTGGGTGGATCACATGAGGTAGAGAGTTCAAGACAAGCCTGACCAACATGGAGAAACCCTGTCTTTACTAAAAATACAAAATTACTTGGGCATGGTGGTGCATGCCTGTAATCCCAGCTACTTGGGAGGCTGAGGCAGGTGTATCTCTTGAACCTGGAAGGCAGAGGTTGCAGTGAGCTGAGCTCACCCCATTGCACTCCAGCCTGGGCAACAAGAGTGAAAAAAGAAAAAAAAAAAGGAAAAAGAACTTTAAGAATGTCTCTATTGTCAAATCATTTTAAAGATATTAGATGAATGATGGGAATACAAAAAGGGTGGTCAGAATAATTCTATCTTTTGGCAATATTTTGTTTAAAGAACCAAAATGAAGTATTTGACATAGAGCCTTGAAGGTTCCGGGCAATAAGAAAGAAACAGTAAATATGTCCTCAGTTCAGCCTCTTGAATGCATCAGTTTAGTATTAATATAGTTATTTAAGTCTTCACAGAAAGGGATTGGAGTTTCCAGAACTCTAAACTCAAACATTGAGAATAAAAAGTATTATCTGAGTATTAAAAGTGACCCTTACATGGTGTGTTCGAGGACATATGCCCAAGTCAGCAAACGTGAACTGCTCATTATCAACTCTAATAAATATGAGCCCTGCAAGTCACAATCTATCCCCCAGTGGTCCTGACAAGGAGATAAATAATTGTAAATCATATGTGGATTTTTCACTTCTTCTATTATAAGAAATCAGTGGTAAAACATAATAGGCCCACGGGCGCGGTGGCTCAAGCCTGTAATCCCAGCACTTTGGGAGGCCGAGGCGGGCGGATCACGAGGTCAGGAGATCGAGACCATCCTGGCTAACACAGTGAAACCCCGTCTCTACTAAAAATACAAAAAATTAGCCGGGTGTGTTGGCGGGCGCCTGTAGTCCCAGCTACTCGGGAGGCTGAGGCAGGAGAATGGCGTGAACCCGGGAGGCGGAGCTTGCAGTGAGCCGAGATCGCGCCACTGCACTCCAGCCTGGGGCACAGAGCAAGACTCCGTCTCAAAAAAAAAAAAAAAAAAAAAAAAAAAACAAAACATAATAGGCCCAAAACAAGTTAACTAGTAGGAGAGCCTTTTAGTGTATGTGTGGCAGAGGATGAAAGAGAAGTAAAAGCATCAAAGCACATAGTATAGATAGAAAGTTCAGAGATTAAAAAGCTCTGAAAATCAGTTTTCAAGTCCCCTAAAAGCACGCACATTCCAAAGCAATGATTTTTGAACATTCAGTTAATGCTATGTTTTCTGAGAATTTAAGCTTCCTATTGGGGAGGGCACAGAAATAATTAATTAGAGACTAGTCATGTAATCTCCATCTTTTGTTCCATTCAAATAAGTAAATTTACTTTAAAGTTTACATGAGACGATGTTCAAGAATATTTTAATATGACAATATCATAATAATAATGCTTAACATGTTATTAAAATGCACATGCTGTCTAATGTACCTATTTTTTATATGTCGAGCAAGATCGTAGCAGAATCGGGAAATTTTAAAGTACCAATTTACCAAGTAAATCTTGCCATATTTAATGTAAGAGTTAACAGTTACCTTTTACTTCAAAATGAAAAATCATGAACAAATATAAAACTGGATATGACACCAACCATATCGGTAAGCATAATCCAAGACTCTCTTTAAAAAAAAAAAACCCAATAAATATCTGCACTCTGTGGAACGGTAAAGTCAGAGAATATGGTTTTAGGAAATCCAAAGGAAGAGAGAGTTGTGAGAAACAGTATTTATTAACTATGTCAAATGTTTCTGGGAGCTTAGCTTAGAGGACGCCTGTCAAGTGCCCATTTGGTTTAGCATCATGAAGTTCAAGGATGGGCTTGATTAGAAAGTGTTGATGTGAATTATGGAATGAGAGGGAGCTAATGAAATGGAGATATTACAGGTAGTATATCAATAAGATTGGCTACAAATGGGAAGATATAGAGTAGTAATTGGTAGAGTATATGGATGGTAGGAGGGGCTTAAAGAGATGGATAAGACTTGAGTAGATTTACATATTTGTAATAATGAGGCAAAAGAAGAGGAGAGGTTGATAATAAAAATAGAAGTTGAGAAAAATCAACAAAACAGGAAAACAGCTCCAGAGAAAAGGCATATATGTGAAGCTTATGTGATACTCAATTGTAAATACTCTGTAAAGAATACATTTATACATGTGTGAAGCAAGCTAAAGTGAATCAGAACCAACAGAAAAAAAACCTATTAAAAGGGGATAAAATAATAAGTTATGAAGGCAAACCTTCAGTAATTTGAAGTGAATTCCATTACAAAATGCATTAAATAATGAAAAGTTGATCATGGTAGTAATGGGTTTTAAGTTTTATGAAATGCTGCTATAATTAGGTTAGAATTTTCAAGTGGAATTTGAGTGATCATTGTTGGAGATGCAAAATATTCATGGACCCTGTAACCAAGATGTTATAAAAGTGTTCAGATAAATATAATTCTGGCACAAAATAATAAGCTTTCATTTATAATTCTGAATCTCTATAAAGTTTGCACCCAAGTGTTTTTATAGAATCTAATATTCTAACAATTCTTACAGTTTCTGAATGAGAACTTTTGAAAGTCAATTTAGGATGAATTTGTTTTATATTTGAAAACCCATAAAACTGGATATATAGATATGAAATGAAAAATTAATCTGTTTAAAAACTTTAATTCCATTCTGTCATTACTTCATCTTTTATACAGCAGTGTAACTCCACAAAGGTTTATTTTATTGTCTACAGTTGACTGTGTCATTCTGTCTGTCCATTACTTATGCCTACTGCTGAAGTCAATATTTTTATATGCCACAGCAGATAAAGGCAAGGTTTCTTTATTATTAAGGTACATACTGTGATGACTCTAGTGAAAACCTAAAAACAAAAAAATCCTCTATATTCTATTTTAGAAATGTGACATATTAGACAGGCATGGTGGCAAACGCCCGCCTGTAAGCCCAGCTAAATTAGGAGGCTGAGGCAGGAGAATTGCTTGAACCTGGGAAGCCAAGGTTGCAGTGAGCTGATTGAGCCACTGCACTCCAGCCTGGGTGATGGAGACAGATCCTGTCTTAAAAATAAATAAATAAATAAATAAATAAATAAATAAATAAATAAATAAGAATTGTGACTTTCTCATTGTGTAACAATACAAACATTAGTCCATGTCTTTTCTTCAAGTGAAACTGAATGAGATACAACTTTCAGTAGATTTACAAGAGAAAAAATTTCATAGACTAGTCATCCATTTCTCCATGACTATTGGTGATATATTCTATTTAAAGGTATTATTTACCTAATATGTCCAAACATTTTTAATGAAAGAGTTTACTTCTTTTTAGATAGAATCACAATAATTTAACTTATGTTTATAGTTATATAGATATAACCATACAATATGGTTCACTTCATAGTTGTGAAAAACAATGTGGACAGAAACTAATATTTTTCTAATGCAGTGAAAGAACGGAAGTGAAAGATACTGTATCTGCACACATATTAAGAATAAAGATGGCTTTTGAATTTATACATGTCTTTTAATTAAACTGAAATATTTTAATGTGTTATTTCAGTTTAGTTACTAAAAAAACTCCAAAAAAAGGACAAAAACTAAAGGAGAATAATTTTTTCTTTGTTTTAGTCCTTTTCTTATATACTAATTATCCATGTGTGCAAGCTGTTTGTCAACTGTAGAGCCCTATACAAATAGATTTTTATTGATTTTTCTAGATCACTAGAGTGATTCTGTTTATCAAAACTTGTGACAATTAGGAGAACAAATATAAAAGATGGGTTTTATAAAACTGTAAAATTTTATTTTGATTTGTCATAAAGTTTGATAATGATACACCTTCACATCCCAGCCCCAAAGCCTTTTTGTGAGCAAATATTTCTTTAAAATTGAAGTAGAACATTCTAACAAAAATGCTAATTAACCAACTTGATGGTTTTATTATCCTTATAATAGACTAGGTGCTATGTAACATATGAATTGTAGCTGATCCTTTTTTGGTTCAAAAACATTTAATTTGGTTTTGAAAATCCTAATTACAGAATGACTCAGTGACTTAGCACAGAGCTAAATAATTGTTTTTGTAATGAAACGAAACAAATATTCTCAAAGCATATTTTTGTTCGTCAGTGCTGACTTGTCATACAATAAAGGTAAAGGCAAAAAAAGTAACTTGAAAGATATTTTAGTATGACTTGTGTTACAGAATAATTAATTCTTCCATTCTACACTATATTAAGAGAAATGTCCTATCTTAGATGAACTCGAGTGTGAAGTATACAGGAAAATTAATTGGTATAGAGGAGAGCATCTATCCTAAGAGGAGATGAGGAATGAAGAGTGCTTGTGAACCGAAAGCGACTGGGAATAGTGATGGCTTCCAAAGGGCAGAGCTTGTCAACAGGAATTTCTGGTCCATAGCAATGCTTTACACACCAGGGAAGGGTCATTTTCTGGCTCCTAGGGCCATCTAATTCCCTGCAGCACAAAGAGATGCTGGTGTCAGGGATCAGGAGCCACTCTAGGAGAATAGAAACTGAAAATACTAGACAACATGTCTGGGCACCAGCCATGTGGTTAGAGTTTCAGGAAAGAACTCTACCTATAAAGAGAATTTGAGAGTACAACAAAGAACTGGAGTAGAAAAGGCAGAATTTGGGGAGAAGGATGAAGCTCAGAGAGCTCTATGATATTTGGAAATCTCTTCAAAGTACTAGCTTCAAAATATGCCTTGATAAGCCTGATTCCAGAGTCTACATTGCTAATTTCCCACATATTTCACTGGAGGAAGTGAAATATACAATGCCTATAACTGAGTTGTGAAAAGTTTTCAAAAACTTAAAAAACAACAGAAATAATTGTACAAAATCTATACTCCAACCAGAGTGTGTGTGAACATTTATATGCATATATTTTAATATGTAATAAAATATATAAAAATATAAATAGAATCATGTAAAGTATAAAATCAACAACAGGGGGTTGAGATCTGTTGATTCAGAGAGGAAATCAACATCAAAATGAGCAAATCTCTATAAAATAATAACCAAAGTGAAAAATACATGTAGATTTCTGCTCTGGTCAAGATGAAGTTATGAGACTAGATGTACCTTCCCACCCTAACCACTAAAAAATAAACATACAAAATTTATAAAATAATGGTATTCAACATACTGGACATTAATCAAGGAAGCACAAAGATCCCTAAAAGTTGTGAGATAAATAAGATACGTTCTTCCCCAACTTATTGCCTTGATAGAGTTTTTGTGCTGTGCTGCACAAAGACAGGCTACTAAGTAGAGCCTGGCGTGTTCCCTAAGCTGAGGTGGATGGAGTCCGGCAGGTCAGACACCTGACAGGGGAGGGTTCTACGGTGGATTCCCCTGGAGTATTCAAGAGAATACTCGTCAGCACATGCCTATGAGAAAACTACCCAAAGCTGGGAAAAGAACTATACACAATGATGGGTAGATTCTTGATAAGCATTAGATAAAATACAGGAACCCTCAAGTAAAGATTGATAAATTAATTTACATAACAACTTAAAATACTCTGTGAAAAAATGCAAAAGGCAAATAACAAACAAATAAAAATATATGCAATACATAAGACAGATGAGGGTCAGCTTCCTTATGCCAAAACTCTCATAAAATTAAGAAAGAGACTAATAACTCGATGGAAAAATTAAAACACTGTAAAACTGCAGATACATGTGTAAAAATGACTATTTCGGGATTGTTTATAACTGAAAATGTTCTATATCCTAGCCAGAATGGAGCCATTAAATATATTTTGTTACATATATGTTTTGTTTCTATACTATTTTGACCAATCAGAACTGAATAAGTTTGAATCCTTCATTTGAATAAATCCCAAATATATATTGAAATTTATGCAAATAATGATTTGCATAAATAATACCCCAATATATTCCATCAAGAACAAAGCCATTAAATATATTTAATGTGTTACACAAAATAGATTTAATGGCTTTGTTCTTGATACAATATATCGGGATATCATTTAATATATAGAAAGAATAAGGGAAATCCATACGTCTTAATATGGGCAGAAGAACAAGACAGGTTATTGTGGAAATAAGTCACAACTGTAGAATAATAATATAATATGATCCTACTTTTATAAAATTAAAATAAATACATTATATGTTTATGTAATACAAAAAGAAAATAAAGTGATACAAGTCTGTGAAAAGACTTATCTAATGATTAACAAAAGAAAATGACATGCCAATGACCAATAAATCTATGAATATATAGTTATGTTAAATGACACTTAAAAAAAGTAGAAAACATCAGTGTGGACAACTGCTAAGTAAAACAGAAACTCTCAAATATTTGGTTTTAATATAACAAGATTGAACACCTTTGGTAATCAATAAAGCAGCAAATATTGAAACTATTTTTTTTTCTTTTTTTGAGATGGAGTCTCGCTCTGTCACCCAGGCTGGCGTGCAGTGGTGTGATCTCAGCTCACTGCAACCTCTGCCTCCCAGGTTCAGGCTATTCTCCTGCCTCAACCTCCCAAGTAGCTGGGACTACAGGCCTGCACCACCATGCCCGGCTGATTTTGTATTTTTTAGTAAGAGACAGGGTTTCACCATATTGGCCAGTCTGGGTTTTGAACTCCTGACCTCAAGTGATCTGCCCTCCTCAGCCTCCCAAAGTGCTGGGATTACAGGCGTGAGCCACTGCACCCAGTCGAAACTATTTTTTTTAATCTAGAAATTCTGCTTGCAGAAATCTATTACATAGACAAGTGAGGAAGAACAGATGCATACAGATAGCCAGTACTTACGATAGTCAAACTAACGTGAAATACAACTGTAAAATAAGACCCAAACCTCCCCAGATCAGAGAGACTCCCTGTGGCTAATAAAGATGTTCTAAATTTAAAAGCATAACCAGGTAGCAGAGCAGGATGAGATAGAGTCCTGGCATATACTAGGGTTCCTAGCAAAAGCGGCTCTTGACAAACATTCTGCTTTACCTTGCAGAGTCAGAAGAGTTCTTGTAACCAGAGACAAGATAAACTCAGGCCAGAAACACACCTCACTGACCATTTGAAATAAGTACCTCACAGAAACGTCTGGTTTGGGGCTTAGAAACAACTCAATTAGGGCTTAACTCTTTTGACCAATCAGAATTGAAAGGTTTGAATCCTTCATTTGTATAAATGAACCTGGTTAAGTACTTAGGTGAGAACTTTACCTATTTAAGCCAGACTCTTTCTTTGTTCATTTACATTTTCACTTGTTCTGAAGGCTCTGTCTCCCCAATCTGCAGATTTTTTTTTAATGGAAAATAAAGCTCTCCCTTTTCCTTCCACAGATCTCATGGACCTTTGTTAACCCAAAAACGAGTTAATGACCAGTCATAAGAAACTACTTTAAAAATTAAGGTTTTAAAATACAATTAATATTCTTCAAGTTTTTAAAAAGATGTGGTATAAGGAGAATTTTTTGATGTCAGTTTGCTTCTCCAGATCCACTCCCGTCTCTCTCCACCAAGTTTTGTGCTACTTAGACTTGTAAATAAGCTTTCTTGACCCCTGGACCCATAAGCTTTCTTGACCTCTGGCCTCTTGTTGAGTGGAAGAGAAAGATGAGCCAGGGTTCTCTGCTCTCCCCACTCCCTGCTGGGCCACTAAGGTTAGAGTGGGCAGATGATTTTCATTTCCTGTAAAACAGGCCTATCTACACAATTCTCTCTGATGTCAAGGAACGCTACACATTAAGCCATTGTTTTTTTTAAAATCCAATACATTACCTTCAAAATAAAATATGTGTGCATATCTATTTCTATGTATCTATCTTCTCTTATGCGTATGAATATACCTATCTATATCTCATTAAATTTCAGTTCATTTATTTATATACATACAACTAAAATAGTACATACATTTACAATTATTTTTAGTTGAATTTCATACATAAATAATATAACTCTTCCTTGTAGCTAATGAGCAATTGTCAAAAGTCTGAAACTTATATCATCAAATAAAATTACTAAATGTGTTTATGTTTAGAAAATATAAGGTTTTGGTATTTGTAAACAGCATTTATTTTCTTATGAATATGAAGAAAGATTTCTCTGTATTTGTGAGAAATGTTTTTCTTTTGTGCTATCAGACTGAAGTGGTAAGTTTTACCTGGGAAGCTACTATTTTACATGTGTTAAATGAAAGAGTATATTTTATTTATTTCTATTTTACTCAGGAAGCTCCAATATTGTTTAATATAAGTAGTTGATATTCTGAAACCCTCTCACTTATTATTTCTCCCCCAAGATTAGAGGCTCCTTTAAAATACTGGAATTTGCTTTATACGAAGGACATAACACAAATTAATAGAATCTCTGACTAATGCATAAAAAACTTCTTCTAATGTAACCATGGTTTCATCATTGAACATTTCTATTGTTAGTTCCCTATTCCAGTGGGGAAAGGCAAAACAGCAGGACTTTTTGATATCAAGATAATTTGAATG
The DNA here is from genome assembly GCF_006542625.1 of Nomascus leucogenys. Classification (NCBI taxonomy): domain Eukaryota; kingdom Metazoa; phylum Chordata; class Mammalia; order Primates; family Hylobatidae; genus Nomascus; species Nomascus leucogenys. Next base: position 23,655,416 of record NC_044390.1, read on the forward strand.
TGAAATGATAGAATATAATATAAAACGAAGATAGCTGAACTTCATGTGAGTATGGGTTAAAAATATTTTCTTATTTACAAAAGGTAATATAGATTCCTATGCCAAAGCAATGCCTCTAATTTAAAGCATTATTTATTTTGAAGAATGAATTACATGATGACACACTAGGGCAAACTGTCAATACTGACGCTTAAATGTTGTTATTACAACTATTATTGCTAGTCAGGGGCAGAGATCACTTCGCTTGAATTCCTCGCTGATAATTTATTGCTAAAATGTGGTATAAAAGGGATAGCTACAATCAATGGACATGTAATTTATATATCTGTGATAGATATTTAAGGTTAGGATATTTATTGTTAAAATAATATGGTCCCTAAAATGTGGTATAAAAAGGATAGCTGCAATCAATGGACCTGCAATGTATATATCTGTGGTAGATATTGTCAGGTTGCTATGTACAAAGACAATAAAGAAGGCAAACCAATGGGAAAAATATCAAAGATTCAAGCTGAATCAATAACAAGGACATTTTACAATAAGGTTTTATTAAGATAAGCTTTAACATTAATAAATGTTAAATTAATAAATTTTACCAAGGGTAAAATTTGGTTTCCTCTCTTTTTTTATTTCTAACATGTTTATTTTAAAGTCCTTTGAAAAGGTTTCATAAGACATGGTAAAAAGTGAAGCAACAAGATAACATTTGTATTGTAGTTTTCATAACTTAATTTGCTCTTTGCAAGCTAAATGTTCTCACAAATTCTTGTCATTTGGGTAATGTTTATATTAAACATTTCATACCAATTAGCTTTTAAGCAAAACCTTTTCCTAGATCATCTATATTTTCTTATTAGTTTTCTTTTGACACTTATTTTAAGTTCAGGGTACATGTGCAGATTTTTCATGTGGGTAAATTGTGTGTCTCTGAGATCGTGTGTCTCTGAGGCACATAAATAATCCTGTCACTCCAGTAGTGAGCGTAGTATCTGATAGGTAGTTTTTCAACCCATGCCTTGTTCCACCCTTCCAACTCAAGTAGTTCCCAGTGTCTGTTGTTTCCATCTTGGTGTCTATGTGTATTCAATGTTTAGCTCCCATGCATGAGTGAGAAAATAACAGTATTTGGCTTTCTGTTCCTGTGTTAGTTCACTTAAAATAATGGCCTTAAACTGTATCCATGTCACTGTGAAAGACATAATTTAATTCCTTTTTATGGCTGCATAGTATTTCATGGTGTATATGTGCCAAGTTTTCTGTATCCAATTCACATGGGCATCTAGGTTGATTCCATGTCTTTGCTATTGTGCATAGTGCAGCAGCAAACATATCAGTGCACGTGTCTTTTTGTTAGAATGATGTATTTTCCTTTGTATATATATACTCAGCAATGGGATTCCTGGGTAGAATGGTAGTTCTAAGTTTTTTTGAGGAATCTCCACATTGCTTTCCACAGTGACCAAACTAATTTACACTCCAACCAGCAGTGTGTGTGTTCCCTTTTCTCTGCAACCTCACAGGCATTTGTTATTTTTTAAACTTTTTGTTAGTAGCCATTCTGACTGGTATATGATATCTCATTGTAGTTTTCATTTGCATTTCCCTAATAATTACTGATGATGTTTTTTTCATGTATTTGTTGGCCATATAAATGTCTTCTTTTAGGAAGTATCTGTTCATGTCCTTTGCCCATGTTTAGTGGGGTTGTCTTTTGTTTGTTGAACTAAGTTCCTTATAGATTCTGGATATTAGGTCTCTGTCAGATGCATAGTTTGTGGATATTTTCTGCTATTCTGTAGGATATCTGTTTACTCTGTTGATAGTTTTTTTTGTTGTTGTTGTTTTTGCTGTGCAAAACTCTTTAGTTTATTTAAGTCCTACTTGTCAAGTTTTGCTTGTGTAATAGCAGAGAAATTATAAAGCATATTCCAGGTTCACATGCAGTTACCTTTCTTGTAGTTGGAAGAAAATAAATGTTCTAAAAAGGAGTAAAATAACAAGGGGCATTGGCTCCATTAGTAAATAACATTTAACAATATTATATGATGGTGAAGTTAAATTGTACATCATTAATATTGATGAATAAAAATGTGACATAGTAGATTAAATCAATAGTTGTAATGTGAAGTCTAAACTTAAAACTCTCCAGAGCAAAATCTTCAAAGATCATAACTTAATCTTTCTTTTACCTGCCAAACAAATGGTGATGTACACAGCAGAGAATACTCTTTTTTACAATAATTTTTCCATTAGTCTCAAAATTATATTCAAATACAAAAAAACCTCTCACCTTACTCTCAAAATGCCACATCAGAGTTCCCAGGTAAAATTTATTAGATTTTTTAAAAATGTGTATACATTCTATAAACTGAAATACGATAATGATGATCTAATCATAATCCAGCCCAGTGAATAACTTCTTGAAATAGATCCCAACATGACATTTGAAAATTTTCATAATAAATTTTGAGCTACTATAGATTTTCCATATTAATTTTTTATTATCTAATCTTGGAAAGTGTTTCTTAGCTAATCATAGATAATTCTAAGCCACCATATGAAAATAAAAGTAATTTAATAGTATGGCGTTCTTATTAATAAGAATCTTTTTTTTTAGTTCACAATGGTATTACAATTGGTGTCAATTCATGTTAGGCAAGAATTGGCATTACAATGAAGTTCATATAATAGTTTGAAATTTCTTACATGTGAGTAATTATTTGCACATGAAGAAAATAGAAATTTACAAATGTATTTCTACCTCCATCCACCATACCTTCTATTACCACTTCTCTGATAATACTTGAAATTGTTTGAAGACAATAAATTTAGCTAGTTTTATTTTCTTCCCAAAACCATAGATATGCATACTATCTACATAAATATATGTATACAATTGTTTGTAATCTAGGATACAAAGATAAGCAAACAAGTTTTTAAAATAATGTGGGGTTTTTTTTTTGCATTTTTAAGTTTTTTTTTAGAATCACTTTACTCTTTTCTTTCAAAGATCTGAATGTAAAAATGTATTGGTAGCACTCAATTTAAAGGTGCCATTTAATATGAGGACATTTTAATGCATTTTCCTTTTACAATAATTAAATTGTAAAGTGCATGGCCAGGATGGCTTCTGATATGAAAAATTTGCACTACAGTGATATAGTTTAAGAATTGATTTATCTTAGAAAACTGACAGCATAATGAATATAATGTCATTAACCTTGAAACCAAGACTTATAAACAGCCACAGTTGACAAGGAACAAAGGTCACCATCTGAAGGTTAACCTCAATATCTTGATCTAATTTCTAAAGGACAAACTACTTCATCTAACACTAAATCTCTAATTATTACAAAATGACAACTGTAAGTTAGTCTAAACTAAATCACCTTGTCCATCTGTAAAGCTCTTTTGTCCTTTGAGAAGTAATTGACAAAGAAAGATAATATTGGATTGTTCTTGTTGATGTCCATAAACGTTTACAGCCTGTTAAGCTAGTGGTATTTTGTTAATCTTAGCCAGATTTGCCAATGGGGTCAGTCTTTCCTAAAACGTGCTCTTTCTTCACCAAGTATAGGTTTTTATTAAAGTTTCTCAAGTAGATGACATCATTGCAACCCAGGATCCTTGAAATAGTTTTCCCACTTGAATAACTGAGTGTCTCCTGGTGACAGAAAGCAATTAAAAACTGAGTCTTTTGAAGGACTTTTAGGCAGAAGTACTGACGGCAATTTACATGACTAAAACACAATTCCAGTAAAAGACAAGAAAATAAAAAAGTATAAATATTACTTAGGAGGCTTTTCAAGTAATGTGAGTTTATAAGATAATATACAGCAAGATTTAACTTTTCCAAATATAAATGTACATGTAGGAAGTAACAACTCTTATTCTTATGAATGTAAACTGTAGATAGAGGTGGAGGAAGAGAGGGAGAGATGCATAGATGGATAGGTAGAAAGATATTATACTAAAACAACAATTGTTTAAACCTGGAGTGATTGGGTGTGAACATTTTATGAACATGGTAATTGATAAATGGGAGCTCTCATTCTTTAGCTGCATGCTGATTTTACAATGTTATGACAGTGCCCATTTTATTAGTCATATTTTCAATTATTTGTCCAATTTTTAAATGCGCTTCATCCTCTATATACAGTCTCAATTTAAAGGACATTCATATGGATATTATAATTTATTTGTTATAATTAGAACGTTTGATATAAAACTAGGACATTTGATTTGATTTCTTGTGTTATAACTTATGAAAATTAGAACATGTGATAGAACATTTGATATATAACACTTCTTACAGAAATATTAAATTTATTCTTATGGTAAGAATGATAAATTAAATTAAATTATATTTTTCCATATTAGAAAAAGAAACTCCTAGTTCTATTCCTACTATAATTTTAATATTCAGTTTTTGATGATATGAGCCCAAATGCTCCAATTATCTTAGAGAACTTTGCTTATCTTCCTGTAACATGACTTTTGTATAAAAATTTCATCACATTTAACGTAAAAATAGTATCTTGTGAGGTAATCATTTTTGGTAGCCCATGTTTTATTAAAGATTTTGAATCTATAAATTACCTTGGGCAGTATGGCCATTTTCACGATATTGATTCTTCCAACCCATGAGCATGGAATGTTCTTCCATTTGTTTGTATCCTCTTTTATTTCATTGAGCAGTGGTTTGTAGTTCTCCTTGAAGAGGTCCTTCACATCCCTTGTAAGTTGGATTCCTAGGTATTTTATTCTCTTTGAAGCAATTGTGAATGGGAGTTCACTCATGATTTGGCTCTCTGTTTGTCTGTTATTGGTGTACAAGAATGCTTGTGATTTTTGTACATTAATTTTGTATCCTGAGACTTCGCTGAAGTTGCTAATCAGCTTAAGGAGATTTTGGGCTGAGACAATGGGGTTTTCTAGATATACAATCATGTCATCTGCAAACAGGGACAATTTGACTTCCTCTTTTCCTAATTGAATACCTTTTATTTCCTTCTCCTGCCTGATTGCTCTGGCCAGAACTTCCAGCACTATGTTGAATAGGAGCGGTGAGAGAGGGCATCCCTGTCTTGTGCCAGTTTTCAGAGGGAATGCTTCCAGTTTTTGCCCATTCAGTATGATATTGGCTGTGGGTTTGTCGTAGATAGCTCTTATTATTTTGAGATACGTCCCATCAATACCTAATTTATTGAGAGTTTTTAGCATGAAGGGTTGTTGAATTTTGTCAAAGGCCTTTTCTGCATCTATTGAGATAATCATGTGGTTTTTGTCTTTGGTTCTGTTTATATGCTGGATTACATTTATTGATTTGCGTATGTTGAACCAGCCTTGCATCCCAGGGATGAAGCCCACTTGATCATGGTGGATAAGCTTTTTGATGTGTTGCTGGGTTCGGTTTGCCAGTATTTTATTGAGGATTTTTGCATCAATGTTCATCAAGGATATTGGTCTGAAATTCTCTTTTTTGGTTATGTCTCTGCCAGGTTTTGGTATCAGGACGATGCTGGCTTCATAAAATGTGTTAGGGAGGATTCCCTCTTTTTCTATCGATTGGAATAGTTTCAGAAGGAATGGTACCAGTTCCTCCTTGTACCTCTGGTAGAATTCAGCTGTGAATCCATCAGGTCCTGGACTCTTTTTGGTTGGTAAGCTATTGATTATGGCCTCAATTTCAGAACCTGTTATTGGTCTATTCAGAGATTCAACTTCTTCCTGGTTTAGTCTTGGGAGGGTGTATTTGTCGAGGAATTTATCCATTTCTTCTAGATTTTCTAGTTTATTTGCATAGAGGTGTTTGTAGTATTCTCTGATGGTAGATTGTATTTCTGTGGGATCGGTGGTGATATCCCTTTTTTCGTTTTTTATTGCATCTATTTGATTCTTCTCTCTTTTCTTCTTTATTAGTCTTGCTAGCGGTCCATCAATTTTGTTGATCTTTTCAAAAAACCAGCTCCTGGATTCATTAATTTTTTGAAGGGTTTTTTGTGTCTCTATTTCCTTCAGTTCTGCTCTGATTTTAGTTATTTCTAGCCTTCTGCTAGCTTTTGAATGTGTTTGCTCTTGCTTTTCTAGTTCTTTTAATTGTGATGTTAGGGAGTCAATTTTGGATCTTTCCTGCTTTCTCTTGTGGGCATTTAGTGCTATAAATTTCCCTCTACACACTGCTTTGAATGTGTCCCAGAGATTCTGGTATGTTGTGTCTTTGTTCTCGTTGGTTTCAAAGAACATCTTTATTTCTGCCTTCATTTCATTATGTACCCAATTGTCATTCAGGAGCAGGTTGTTCAGTTTCCATGTAGTAGAGCGGTTTTGAGTGAGTTTCTTAATCCTGAGTTCTAGTTTGATTGCACTGTGGTCTGAGAGACAGTTTGTTATAATTTCTGTTCTTTTACATTTGCTGAGGAGAGCTTTACTTCCAACTATGTGGTCAATTTTGGAATAGGTGTGGTGTGGTGCTGAAAAAAATGTATATTCTGTTGACTTGGGGTGGAGAGTTCTGTAGATGTCTATTAGGTCCACTTTATGTAGAGCTGAGTTCAATTCCTGGATATCCTTGTTAACTTTCTGTCTCGTTGATCTGTCTAATGCTGACAGTGGGGTGTTAAAATCTCCCATTATTATTGTGTGGGAGTTTAAGTCCCTTTGTAGGTCACTCAGGACTTGCTTTATGAATCTGGGTGCTCGTGTGTTGGGTGCATATATATTTAGGATAGTTAGCTCTTCTTGTTGAATTGATCCCTTTACCATTATGTAATGGCCTTCTTTGTCTCTTTTGATCTTTGTTGGTTTAAAGTCTATTTTATCAGAGACTAGGATTGCAACCCCTGCCTTTTTTTGTTTTCCAGTTGCTTGATAGATCTTCCTCCAACCCTTTATTTTGAGTCTATGTGTGTCTCTGCACGTGAGATGGGTTTCCTGAATACAGCACACTGATGGGTCCTGACTCCTTATCCAGTTTGCCAGTCTGTGTCTTTTGATTGGAGCATTTAGCCCATTTACATTTAACGTTAATATTGTTATGTGTGAATCTGATCCTGTCATTATGATGTTAGTTGGTTATTTTGCTCATTAGTTGCTATAGTTTCTTCCTAGTCTCGATGGTCTTTACAATTTGGCATGTTTTTGCAGTGGCTGGTACCGGTTGTTCCTTTCCATGTTTAGTGCTTCCTTCAGGAGCTCTTTTAGGGCAGGCCTGGTGGTGACAAAATCACTCAGCGTTTGCTTGTCTGTAAAGTGTTTTATTTCTCCTTCACTTATGAAGCTTAGTTTGGCGGGATAGGAGATTCTGGGTTGAAAATTCTTTTCTTTAAGAATGTTGAATATCGGCCCCCACTCTCTTCTGGCTTGTAGAGTTTCTGCTGAGAGATCAGCTGTTAGTCTGATGGGCTTCCCTGAATTTATAGATTCAATGCCATCCCCATCAAGCTACCAATGACTTTCTTCACAGAATTGGAAAAAACTACTTTAAAGTTCATATGGAACCAAAAAACAGCCCGCATCGCCAAGTCAATCCTAAGCCAAAAGAACAAAGCTGGAGGCATCACGCTACCTGACTTTAAACTATACTACAAGGCTACAGTAACCAAAACAGCATGGTACTGGTACCACAACAGAGACATAGATCAATGGAACAGAACAGAGCCCTCAGAAATGATGCCGCATAGCTACAACTATCTGATCTTTGACAAACCTGACAAAAACAAGAAATGGGGAAAGGATTCCCTATTTAATAAATGGTGCTGGGAAAACTGGCTAGCCATAAGTAGAAAGCTGCAACTGGATCCCTTCCTTACACCTTATACAAAAATTAATTCAAGATGGATTAAAGACTTATATGTTAGACCTAAAACCATTAAAATCCTACAAGAAAACCTAGGCGATACCATTCAGGACATAGGCGTGGGCAAGGACTTCATGTCTAAAACACCAAAAGCAATGGCAACAAAAGCCAAAATCGACAAATGGGATCTCATTAAACTAAAGAGCTTCTGCACAGCAAAAGAAACTATCATCAGAATGAACAGGCAACCTACAGAATGGGAGAAAATTTTTACAACCTACTCATCTGACAAAGGGCTAATATCCAGAATCTACAATGAACTCAAACAAATTTACAAGAAAAAAACAAACAACCCCATCAAAAAGTGGGCAGAGGACATGAACAGACACTTCTCAAAAGAAGACATTTATGCAGCCAGAAAACACATGAAGAAATGCTCATCATCACTGGCCATCAGAGAAATGCAAATCAAAACCACAGTGAGATACCATCTCACACCAGTTAGAATGGCCATCATTAAAAAATCGGGAAACAACAGGTGCTGGAGAGGATGTGGAGAAATAGGAACACTTTTACACTGTTTGTGGGACTGTAAACTAGTTCAACCATTGTGGAAGTCAGTGTGGCGATTCCTCAGGGATCTTGAACTAGAAATACCATTTGACCCAGCCATCCCATTACTGGGTATATACCCAAAGGACTATAAATCATGCTGCTATAAAGACACATGCACACGTATGTTTATTGCGGCACTATTCACAATAGCAAAGAGTTGGAACCAACCCAAATGTCCAACAACGATAGACTGGATTAAGAAAATGTGGCATATATACACCATGGAATACTATGCAGCCATAAAAAATGATGAGTTCGTGTCCTTTGTAGGGACATGGATGAAACTGGAGAACATCATTCTCAGTAAACTATCGCAAGGACAAAAAACCAAACACCGCATGTTCTCTCTCATAGGTGGGAATTGAACAATGAGAACTCATGGACACAGGAAGGGGAACATCACAATCCGGGGACTGTTGTGGGGTGGGGGGAGGGGGGAGGGACAGCATTGGGAGATACACCTATTGCTAAATGACGAGTTAATGGGTGCAGGAAATCAACATGGCACATGGATACATATGTAACAAACCTGCACATTGTGCACATGTACCCTAAAACCCTAAAGTATAATAATAAAAAAAAAAAAAAAAAAAAAAAAAAAGATTTTGAAAATGGCCCCTTCTAAGGACCTTCAAAATCCCAATACTTGAAGATAAAAATATTTTCTCATAACCATTATCCTTGATGGTATCAGATGTTGGCTGAAGACTATCATAATATTCCATCGAATAAATGACAACTTGGTGAAGTCGGATAAACAAATAAACAAATGATACTTACCTTGAGGTAAAGAAAAGCAGTCATGAAAAATTATTCAAATGAACAACTTGTCTTTGCATATTTCTCTCTAATATCAACAATATTTTATTGTTTTTCTTTTCTTGACTAAGTCTGGTTTGTCAACTACTCTATTGCATTATTAGAGCGCTGTTTCATCACGTACAATTTCTTATCTTTTAAAGTAAAACTAATACCTCAGAACAATTTAAGTAGATATTGCTTGTATCTACAGATAAGGTGCTCATCTGAATTAAATGATTATTACAATAATTGCTCAAAGAGAATATGTTGTATTAATTGCTGTATTTTCTGTATCTGGCACAATAAATATTTGTTGAATAAAGTAATTTTTGTTTTAAATAGAAGGAAATTTTCCATATATCTAAACAATATATAGCCCTAAATCAATTATACTAATATTTTGCCATGTGTTTTATGCTTTTTAAAAGAGTTTTCATATAGCTTTGTGAGAAAATCAATATTACCTGAGGAAATAATTTAAGCTGGAATACCTTCTCACAAGTTGTTTTAGCTTCCTACCATGGGATTTAGGTATGAAGTCCAAAAAGGGTAATTGTAATGTATTTTCCCCCAAAATGAACATATAAAGCATTGTTATACTTACTTTAAAAATCTACCCTAAGCAAACACTTAAATCCTGATAAACAGGCAATGAAGATAACTATTAGAAAGCACTTATGAATGTATTAATAAACTAAATTTTTAGCTTAGTTTATATGTTGGCAGCTTAAATGTTAACAAAAATTCTACATAATTTAGTTATGTATTTTCTGTATGAAACTGCATAATGGAGAGGTTAGAGGAAGGTATGTTTATCTATCAAGACCATCTCTGACTTTCATCTACTTATACAAATTAGCTTTACAGCGACCTCTAATTTTTATCTCTGCTGCAAATATGAGGTTTTGCCTGGTTTCTCAGGTCTGAAATTACTGATGCTAATAATAGTTGGCATTTATTAAGTCTTGTATATGAATGATCTCCTTTAATCCTACATCCATAGATGTAGATATTATTTTATCCCTATTTTACACGTAATGATATGGGTGATACATAAAGGTTTAATAATTGCTTAAAGTCAGCTAGCATGTGATGTGGCAGAGACAGGGTGTGAAAACAGGCAGTCTGCATAGATGATGCTTTCAGTACTATGTTCTATTCTCTTCACACGCTGCCAGAAATGTTTAAGGCAGATATCCTATCTTGCTCTTGTACCCCTTCATGGGCTGGAATCCTGTTTCTGTCTATAGCTGAGTAAACCTCAACATGCTGTCAGGCAACCCAGCCTGCAGCCCCTACTTGCCTGCTTAAGTCTCACATATTATGTGTGTACATGATGATTCAAATGCTCTTCTTGCTGACATATTAATGTATAATTTACCATTATACCTCACTGGTGCATCTTCCTGTGTTTCCTCTTCCAAGAGCCTCTTTATATCCCAACCTCCTCATATACTTACTGAATTGCTTCAAGAGTAGTAAAGAAGGTTAAATGGCTTATGCAGTAATATGACTTGAGATATTGAGTCACAGTGGGATAAAAAGGAAAATAATGAGAAATATTTTGTAGTTAAAATTCAACAAAATTTACCATCGTACTAGTTATAGGGTCAAAATTTATAATTAAGTGGGGATTACAGAATTATGAATTTTAGTTACTCGGAGGATGGATATGGCATACAGAAGGACATCTGGAAGAAATTAAGGATAAAAAATTACAAAAACCCCATAAGTTTTGTTTTAAATACATTGATTTTGAGGCAAATGAGAAACATACAAAGACAGATCTTGTGGTATCACTATGTCTACAAGTTTATTATTTCATTATACATGGTATTTTTATTTTTCTTTTAATTTTTGAATATCTTCTACAGTAGGAGTTCAATAAGTTGCATTAAGAGGTAGATAATAGGTGTTCAGGAAGTTCATTGTAAGTTGAATTGTACTGATCAGACTAAGGCGTAGATTGATATCTAATTTTGCCAATTTCAAGGCCAAATCATCTCAAATTAAATGTGCTATGCTCAATTGTTAATAATTTTTTTTAAAACATCAACCGTTGCCACTAAGGCAAAATCTGATTTGCAGATATATTCAATTAATCTCAAGATGTTCTGTAATAAATTAAAAAATACTCAACAAATTTTATTTGTGCCCTTAATAACTTTGAAGTAAAATTGAAAATCAGTCCAAAACTTTCTGATTAATAATGCTTAAGCTTTAATGGCAGGTAACTTTAAGGTGTTTTAATAAGGTATCTTATTATACAATCCTTTTCACAAGGCATTTTGAAGGAAGAGATTATGAGATTTATTCCTGATAATTTATTTAAGAAAAGTTATATTGTTAATACCTGTGACATCTAAAATATTTGACGAATTAATACATCTATATTTTTAGAAAGCAAAAAAATATGTTTCTCTGCACTTATCTTTTTGTCTGCTTCCTGAATTATTTAATTAGAACACTGAAATCTAATTGGACAGATATTAATCTTTAAAATTGACTGCCTTCATTTAAACCCTAGTCACAGGGCAGCAAATAAATAAAACGAAAAAAATATTTAAAAATGGACTTTCTGGTTCTGCAAGAGCTAGAAGTCGTTAATACAATTTTGTGTCTACAAAATTTCAGAATAATTTTCCAAGTTATTTGCTTGTCAACCATTAAATGTAGAAGCATCTTAATATAAAGCCATGCATGACTGTAAATAAAACCAATAGGAGCGTAAAAAACAGTTTAATAAAGGTGTATTTTGCATTTAAGCTTCTTCATGATGTAATAGGAACAGGGGCAAAGTGAAGCGAATTTTAAAAGTACAATATTTGTGAAATGTTTCTGGGGTCAAAATTCTCCCTGCCCACCCTTCCCCACAGGATTCATGGTTTTAAAAGCATTATATAATAATTGATATTTGTAAGTGATAAACCATAATGCTGACGCATTGTCTGATGCAAATAAGGTCTGTGGTAAATATTTTTAAATAAGTGAACACTAGAATGTAAACTTCATGTAAACAAGAATTTTCTTTTATTGTATTATTTATTGCTGCATCCTAAGCATCTATAATATTGCCTGGTATATCATAGATGTTCAATAAGATATAGAGAATCAAAGAAAGGAAATGCATAAATAAGAAACTAGTAACAGGGAAAAATGGTTTATATTTCAGCTACTTGGATATGACCGTGCCCCTTTAAGCTCCATATGCCCAAATCCCAAAAGAGTTTCAACTATCAACTTGAACTTCTAATTTAATTCCTTTTTACTCTTCTCCCTGTTATTTATTTCTATACATAATTAACATAATTTTCTTTTTCTTTTTTACTTCAAATGTCCTTTGATTACTTTCTTTCACTAAAATTTTATTGTCACCTATTCGAATAAGGTAATCTCATGTTTTATAATTTAGATGCCTTATTCCTCTGTATCTATGACATCTTTCTTGTCAGATGATGCTTCTCATCGTTTAATCTTTTCTCCACTTCCCACATGGCCCAAATAAATTCTGTATATTTATTCACTCCATTGACTCATATCTTTCCTTCAACATAATTCATAAAGACCATTTAAAATCAAATTTATATCTGCCTCCTTTGAAAACATTGTTGGTTTGATTTACACAAAATGTCAGTGGATTTTACATTTACTTTATTATGTTAAAGTCTATTTTGTTTTTATTTTATTCCTTCCACAATGCCTCAAGGAATGCAGCCCCAGTTTTTTTATATATTTCATATTAATCAGTATATTGTCATGACTCAATATATACTTGCTTTGTGAAAAAAAATAAAATATTTGATGTAGTTCTTCTTTACATTGGTTACATAGAATGGAAATGAAGAAAACTCCCAAAAACGGCATCAATACCCCTAAAATTGTAATGTGTGAACATACTAGGGAAAGTATGATTTTGAAGACTATATTTATGTATTTTTCAGGCTTCAGATAAAACCACTATCTCGGATCTGTGGCAAAGGGAAAGGAATCATGGCAAAACTGTAGTGATTTTTTACATTTCTGCTAGGACATGGCATGGTCACTTCTGCTTACTCTCCATGAACAGTGACGAGTAACATGACCATACGTATATCAATACAGAAGAGAAGCCTACTCCATCCACAGAAGGTAGTGCAATGAACATGGAAACAGGTAGTGGCTTATGTTCTTCTTTAGGGAGGATTGTGAATAGTAGGAAATAGTAAAATATACCAAAATATACATTGTAACGAAGTAACAAGATATTTTGTTTTATGTTATGAACAAAACTAGCCTTAATAATTCATTGTTATTATGTAAAAATTAAGCTCTATACGAGTTTTAACATTTCATATATATAGTATGTAATACTAATGAGTATTAAATATATTACATGCAACTATGGTTATTAATTTATTTGATCCTTGATTGCCTTAAAAATCTCATACTATAAATATGCATCTCAAAGAGATGCACTTAGGCACATACATGGAAAATTTTGTATACAAATTCAGGGGAGTTTGGAACTTTCTAAAGCCTACCTAAGGATCGCATAGAGCTCTACTGACTTCCAAAACGAAAACCTCTATTATTTCTTTTCAACTTGACTCCATCTCTTTCACACAATTAGCGTCTAAATGTATTGGACAGCCACTATTTCCATTTATGCATCTCCTATAATCTTAAGCCATTATGATTTGTATTCTGCAATCACCATTTTACTGAAACTTCCCTTAATAAATATAATATGTTCTTGCTAAATCCAAATTATGTTTTCCAGTTTTTAACTTACTTGATTTTTCAGGAATATTTCACACTCATCACCACTCTCTATTTCTTGCCATGATTGCACTCCTTCCTTCTCCTCATCTCTGCCTACTTCGTTTTGGAAGCATTTCCTAAATATTAGTGGTCACTGAGGTTCTGTCATCCTTTCCTCATGTTATCTGATTCTACACCCTCTTAATTATCAATGTTCCTCTCTTCCATCATTTCAAATGCCAGTAATAATTTCCAAACACTTCTTATCAGCCCAGATTTCTCTTTGATAGGTTGGTATTTCAACTGCTTTTGAATATCTCTAATTAGATGGCTCACGGTCAGATCATAACCCTTAACATGATCAAAGGTGAATTCATTTTGCTTCAACCCAAATATACTCATCTCTGTTTCATATGCCATTGAAAGGTGGTTCAATATTTGTATCACCTATCCTTTCTTTCTTATCTCTCAATTTTCATCCTGCCTCTTGCAAAATATACACCACGTGCCCTTGATTTAAAACTTTAATAGGCTCCCTGTTACCCACAGGATACATCTTAAAACACTTTAACAAGATTTGCATGTCTTGCTTACATTTTTATTCTTTTCTTTCAGTCAAAGCCTCCCTCACCACTCTGCTATAGCCAACTTGGCACCATCCACCGTTCCTTATGCAAGCCATAGTTTATCTGCCTGTAGTTGTTTGTCCTCACTTTTACCCTTTCATGCCATTCATCCACAAATTTCCTGGGTAACACGTTTGCATCCTCATTTCTGATCTTCCACAAATAGATTAAATATATCACCTCCATTATATTTTTTTATCACAATGTGGGACTCCTGACTCCCTATGTAGCTGGTTCCCACATGATGCAAGGAAACCAAAAATTATAAATCAATACATTATTTATATTCTCAAATAAGTCTTGATACCCAAGACACATTTTATAATGCCAAAACTCAAAAATTTGATTGGTATAGTAAATGAAGAGAAAATAAAGCAGAAACACAAATGTGTGCTATAACAAATATTTGCTATGGTAAAATGATCACTAAAATTAAATTACATTAAATGTGAGTTGGCATAATTTCAAGATTAATTAAAAGACCATAGTGAGATTTTATTGCTAGCTTGCCAGGAGTCCCAAGCTCCCTCTATCCAAATCTATCCTGGACCCAGTTGCAGGTTGGCATTATTTTGTGATAGTGGTCTGCCACAACTTACATATCTGAGATGATTTGGAGTTCTTTGGCTGAATAGGACTTCAGAGACCTCAGGAAGTTGGCTGACGTGTTTGATTAGTACCTGCTTTTCATTTTTTGTTTGTTTGTGACGGTTTCTCACTTTGTCACCCAGGCTGGATTGCAGTGGCATGATCATGGCTCACTGCAGCCCCAACCTCCCAGGCTCAAGCAATTCTTCCACCCGGCACTCAAATAGCTGGGACTACAGGCACACATCACCACACCCAGCTAATTATTGTTTTATTATTATTATTTTGTAGATATGAGGTTTTGCTATGTTGCCCAGGCTCATCTTGAACACCTGGGCTCAAGCGATCCCCCCATTTCAGCCCCCCAAAGTGCTGGAATTACAGGCGCAAACCCCGCACCCAGTCTTTTCTTTTCTTTTCTTTTTGTTTATTTGTATTTGTTTTTGGACAAATTCAGGAAGTTCTGAGAAAATATTTTGGGTCATAAGAACCCAAGTTTTGCATTCCCACTTCCCAAAATAAAGTGTCATGTGGGACATCACCTGATACAATGGAAGCCTCCATGTTCATTACCAGCAAGTACATCCCAGAGGTCACAGAATAGAAAGGCTCACAGAACAAATTAAAATGATCAAATGATGCATTTTCTCAAGTCTACTAAAAACACGTAGAAACAAGGGAAAAGAGATGGAGTCGATTAACACATGTAAGATAGGGCACAAACAGTGCAGAGAAACCATACTACCTGAACTCTGGGATCCGCAATGTTTTTATGTCTTGTTCCTCTCTCTGTCCCATTAGACTTCCACATGAATGATGTGGTTACAAGGCCCATAATTTGAGGGGCCTTGAAACACCTGTTAGGGGTCAAAAGGGCAGAAGACATCCTGGGTCAATGGCACACACTCTATTAGAGAGACGCAGGGACAAATACATCTGGCTGGTAGATGTAGCTCTCTAATTAGCTGGATGAATAGTGATGGGTTTTATTTGTGTTACTTGGGCAGAAGATATATATGGTTATAATTAGTGTCACCTATGGATGGCCAAACAAAGACCTCTTGAATGCTAATTTTTCATGTATATCTAGTGTATCCTAAATACTTAGAATCTCCTGTGTATTTGTTATCAGGTATATTCATATATAATAAATACAAATGCATACACAAATATGTACTACTAACATGTCTCATGAACATTGGATATCTCTGGTCTTTCTGTGCTTTTCTATGTTTTACACACACATGCCCTGATTTTTATTTTATACTTTACAATTCCCATGAATTCTACCTATGTCTAACAAACATTTTTCTTACTAGCTACTTATCCGTTCTTGAAATATTTTAAAAGACTTGGCCCATCTTTTACAAACTACAAACTTATCTATGAAAATTGAATATTTGAAATAGCAAATGCACATTTTACAAGGGTAGCCTGCTGTGTCTGACTTTATTTTCTAAAAATGGCAGCAACAATACTTTTTACCACGCGATTTGGTGCTACTCTCATTAAGAGAAGGGGATTTATGTTTCTTCCCCTTGAAACCAGGTGGGTTGTGATGGCTGTCTCATAATATGAGTATGGCAAAAATTACATGTGACTTCTAAAGCTTAAGTCACTGCATGTGACCTTGTTCACTACTTGCTTTTCCGCCTTGCTCACTACTTGCTCTTGAAGACTTATCTTGTCATGTCTGACTGTCCTTGGGCTGCCATAATTGTGAGGAAGCCCGAGCTATCCCATTTTGCAATACAACATAGGGAATCCATAAGAAGACACACATACACAGAGAAAAAGAGAGATCCCTGGACAGCCCCCACTACTTTAGTTGACTCTCACCCCGACACTTCCCAGTCTAGTCACTGTCTGACTGTACATGCATGAGAGATTCCAAGCCAGAACTACCTAGGTGAGCTCTGACCCCCTTATACCATGATTAAGAATAAAGTGATTGTTGTTTTAAATTACTAAGTTTTGGCATGATTTTTTACTCAGTAATGGAATGGTAGAGTATCTATCATTTTCCCACCTGGTCTTGACCTATCTTCTATATCTTATGCCTTCATATTCATAATATATGAACTTAAGTTCACCCTATTTATGGTGGAGAAGAAGATAAGAGCAAATTGCTAAATGAATTATATAAATTTTGGAGAAATTTTTCTACATAATTTCAACTGTCTAGGACTTCTTAAAATTAGTACTAATTTGGGATTGAAGTTGCTGACTTCTCTTTACTGTCCTTGTAAAGCATGCATTGGCATTCTTCATTGTTCAATGAATCTTTAAACTATGTCCAAAGTGAGGATTACTTATATCAGTTATTATTGTGGTTTAATTTACTGTCCATGACTGCTTGCACATGTCTTTGAATGGTAAATAGTAAGGAAGGGGTCATTGTCATGTTAGTGACTTTTTCCCAGTGATTTCTCATCTAAAGAACAGTAACACTCACTGATCTCAACTTCATACAGTTTATTTGTGTTGCTAGTTAATCAAGTAAAATGTTCACTAGGCATCAACAATGTCAATGATCAAAGTAATTTGGTAATCATAAATGAGTTTGAGTCATAGCTGGATGATTTATATTTGATAGAAGTTAAAAAGTGGGTATTATAAATCATACAGTACCTGTCTAGCTTCTTCAGGTAGTTAAGGTGGAAAATTCAGGAATTTATACTACTGAGTTTTTATTTTACTAGTTTGTGAGATTGAAATTAGACTAGTACTCTCAGTATAAAACTTTGTGATTTTTAAATTACAAAGTGAGGGTGTCTAAATTGGAGTAGAGTGAAAAATGAAAACTTTATTATAAGCTTTGTGTTAGAATAAATATTCTTTCTGTTTAAAAACAACAGTTAATTGTATTTACATCATTTCTCTTCCCTTTTTATCAGACTTTTTATAAGTGTATGGTCACCAAGTCTGAAGATGGACATGAAAAACTTTTTCCTATGAAATTTTATTTTCCTTTAAAAAGAGAAAATATTTTAGAAGGCATTGTCATTTTTCATTGTTTGTTGTTTCTCTCCTAGTGCTCTTAGATTTAATTGCAGATAGTATTGAGTGATGCAAAACAAAATTCCCTGAAACTTGTCTTCTCCTACCATACTTTAACTTCAAAATATAACTAACAGTCTTTGCTTTTTGAGAACAGTAAGGTATCCTTGGTTATGAATTGAAATGTCAGTAAATATTTGTCAAGTTGCTAGAGTTTACAGTAATCTCATATAAATGCATAGATAAAAGCTGATTAATATAGCCTTTCACAAAAATTTATCTTATGAGAAGTGATGCTTATAAATTTGCGTGGAGGCACAAGAGGCAGTAACGATGTGCTTAGCATAGCTTTGATATTCTGCAGTTTGCTTTTTTAGACAGGTAGGAAGAATAACGTGTAGCATAAACATCACAAGAAACATGCTAAACTTACATAATAAACAATGCTTATCCTTTGTAATAAACAGAATTGGGCGTTTTTTATCCTTATTTTCAATTAATTGCATTTAATGTGTTTCTTAAATATACACATCACAGAAAGTTAAAACATAACATTCTCTAACATACCTTTCATTTCCATTATTATTTTCACAAACAATATATGGGCGAAACTGGCTAAGTTTTAATCAAAACCTTTTTATTTTTTCTGTACTTAAGTCTAGACTACTTTCCTAGTTTCTCCTGTAATTGGATGTTGCCATGTGAGTTGTTTTTACCAGTGGAACTTGAGAAAAGTCTGGTCACGTGTGGGCCAAGGTTTTTTTATGAGGTGAGTATGCTGCCTCCACCCTCTTTCCCATCCCACTGTCTGGCAAAACCCAAGGGGATGGCAAGGCACAGACAAGAAAGGAGCCTGAATTACTATAAAGGAGACAGTAGTCCACTGATCAATTCTACCCTTGGATACTGAGAAAGTAAAGAATAAACTTTATTTGAGTTTGACATACTAAATATTTGGGATTGTTTTGTTGCCACCCTAATAATACAGTGTGATAATACCATATGACTTTACATTGAATGGAAATACAATTTGTGTTCTCACGAGACTATTATATGTAAAGTGTATTATGATAGTTTCTTCTTTTATCTGTATATAAATCCATCTTAAATTTTAAGTTCAACTTTAAGCATAAATACAGAAAATTTAATTGTTTTAATAATGTTAATAAACTATTTTCATTATAGGAAAAATGTTTTGGTAAATAGGTAACTATACAGTTGAAATGGTGTAATATTGAGATAAACATGTCTTTTACAACTAACATTACTTGCATTCTATTTGCATGAAAATTATTCTTGTACTTAAAAGGTAAATTATTGCTATTTACTACATTTTTGTTATTTTAATGGACCACTTTAATTACCTATTTTTTGGTGCCTGATATCATTAAACTTCATATTTACAAATAAATCCACCCTTGATTAAAATAAAAACAAGTGACCATTATCATATTTGTGTATTATTATATTACTAATATACCATGTGATATTCAGACTATCTAAAGGGATAGGAGGAAAGGATTACCATAGTAAAAATAAGTTGTTCAACAGATTCCATTTAAGGAATTGTATTAGTCAGGGTTGCCTAGAGGGACAGAACTAATTGGAGATATATATATATATATGTTAGATATATATATAATATATATATAAAAAAACTAAATGCTTAATACTTCCCCTTTATATATAAAGGGGAAGCTCCATATATATATGAAGTGCTCTCTCTCTCTCTCTCTCCATATATATATGTAAAGGGGAGCTTGTTAAGTATTAACTCACATAATTACAAGGTCCCACAATAGACCATCGGCAAGCTGAGGAGCAAGGAAGCTAGTCCGAATCCCAAAGCTGAAGAACTTGGAGTCTGATGTTAGAGGCCAGGAAGCATCCAGCATGGGAGAAGCTGTAGGCTGAGAGACTAGGCCAGTCTAGTTTTTTTCACAGTTTTCTGCCTGGTTTATATTCTAGCCATGCTGGCAGCTGAATAGATGGTGCCCAACCAGATTAAGGGTGGGTCTGCCTTTCCCAGCCCACTGAGTCAAATGTTAAGCACCTTTGGCAATAACCTCACAACTCACAGACACACCCAAGATCAATACATTGCATCCTTCAATCAAGTTGCCACTCGGTATTAACCATCACAAGTCCATCCCTTGTCAATCTGAACCCATACACATCTCCTGAGATCATACATGGTCTTCAAATAAAGACAATAGTAAGGTCATAATTATGCCAAACATAATGCAAATATCCTTCATACAACCAGAAATGCACCAATCCCCAACTCAAAATACTATTACATAAAGTTAACAATATTTAAATGCAATATAAAGTCAATAAATCTTATGTCACATGATGAAGAAAAAAGGAAATACAATGAAGATATATTCTTAGTACAAGAAAACATGCACAAACATGTTTTTAACAAAAGAAGGAAGAAATATTCATGACAGTTGCAGTCCCCCTTTCTTGCAGCTGGTCATGTGGTCGTAGCTGGTGTTGATGACTATCTTCTTCTACTACTCATTCTGTGTTCACCTTGCCTTCAGCAAGCACATCATCAGGTCATGGTTTTTTCCTGGTGGAGTCACCCAAACCTTCATTCCTGAAAGGTCTAGGCCATTTGTAGTCCTGCCTGGATTGGGCTGTTGTAGTTTCCCATTGACCTTAATCAAAGGGCATGGTAATACTAAGATACACCCTAATGGATCTCCTGTATTCCATCCATACTCTTCCTTATCTCCACTGTGGAGTAGTAGACTGATTTCATCTTGATAGTCCAGGTCAATCACCCCAGTCAACACTGTAATTCCCTTCATAGCCTGTTACCTTAAAGGTAGGAGGAGCCCAAAGTGTACAGGTGGCAATCTTAACTTCCAGTTTAATGGAATCGTTATTGTGTCTCCTGGCGGCAGAGGTCGTCCCTCTGGAACTAAGACCACTAGGCCAGCAGAACAGAATGTCGCAAGAACAGGAAGCAAAAATTTTGCTAGTGGATCACTAGGGGTGATAGTGAGTGGTGTCACTTCCACTTCCATCCCTTGATTCCTGGATCCTTGAATCCTGGCTGTGGGAGAAAGAGTACCATATACTGGACGCTGATTCAGAGCATACACCACCTTCTGGAGAACTTTGCCCCAGGCCTGAAAAGCATTGACACCTAGTTGGGATTGTAATTGTGACTTCAAAAGGCAATTCCACTGTTCTGTCAATCCAGCTGCTTTAGGATGATGGGGAACATGGTAAGACAAGTGAATTCCATGAGCATGAGCCCACTGATGCACTTTAGCAGTAAAGTGAGTGCCTTGGTCAGAGGCAATGCTGTATGGAATACCATGACAGTGGATAAGGCATTCTGTGAGTCCACGGATGGTATTCTTGGCAGAAGCATTGAGTACAGGATAGGTAAACCCATATCCGGAGTAAGTGTCTATTACACTGAGGACAAACCTCTCACCTTTCTGTAATGGAAGAGGTCCAATATAACCAACCTGCCACCAGGTAGCTGGCTGATCACCCTGAGGAATTGTGCCATATTGAGGGCTCAGTGTTTGTCTCTGCTGCTGGCACATTGAGCACTCAGCACTGGCTGTAGCCAGGTCAGCCTTGGTGAGTGGAAGTCCATGTTGCTGAGCCCATGCATAACCTCCATCCCTACCACCATGGACACTTTGTTCATTGGCCCATTGGGCAATGACAGGGGTGACTGGGGAAAGAGGCTCGTGTCCACAGAATGGGTCATCCTATCCACTTCATTATTAGAATCCTCCTCTACTGAGGTCACCTGTTGGTGAGCACTCACATGACATACAAATATCTTCACAGTTTTTGACCACTCAGACATATCCATCCACATACCTTTTCCCCAAATTTCTTTGTCACCAATTTCCAACCATGCTTCTTCCAAGTTGCTGACCATCCAGCCAAACCATTGGCTACAGCCTGTAAATCAGTATATATTCGCATATCTGGCCATTTCTCCTTCAAAGCAAAGTGCACAACCAGGTGTAGTGCTCAAAGTTCTGCCCACTGGGAAGATATCCCTTCACTAGTGTCCTTCAGGGATGTCCTAGAAGGGGGTTGTAGTGCTGCAGCTGTCCACTTTCAGGTGGTGCCTCCATATCATGCAGAACCATCTGTAAACCAGGCCCTAGTCTTCTCTTCCTCTGTCAACTGATCATAGAGAACTCCCCATGAGGCCATTGGTGCAGGCTGGGGGAGAGAAGGCAGGGTGGCAGGAGTGGACACCATGGGCGTTTGAGCCACTTCCTCATGTAACTGACTTGTGCCTTCAGGACCTGCTCGAGCCCGATCACGTATATACCACTTCCATTTGATGATGGGATGCTGCTGTTCATGACCCACTTTATGGCTAGATGGGTCAAAAACCACCCAGTTCATGATAGGCAGTTCAGGTTACATGGTGACTTAAGGACCCATAGTCAAACATTCAGTTTCCACCAAAGCCCAGTAACAGGCCAAGAGCTGTCTCTCAAAAGGAGAGTAGTTATCTGCAGAATATGGCAGGGCCTTGCACCAAAATCCTAGAGTCCTCCACTGTGATTCACCTCTGGGGGCCTGCTAAAAGCTTCAGACAGCATCCCTTTTTACCACTGACACCTCAAGCACTATTGGATCTACTTAGTCATATGACCCAAGTGGCAGAGCAGCTTGCACAGCAGCCTGGACCTATTGGAGACTCTTCTTCTGTTCTGGACCCCACTCAAAACTGGCGGCCTTTCAGGTCACTCAATAAATGGGCCAGAGTACCACACCCAAATGAGGAATATGTTGCCTCCAAAATCCAAATAGGCCCCCGAGGCATTGTGCCTCTTTTTTGGTGTAGGAGGGACCAAATGCAGCAACTTATTCTTCACCTTAGAAGAATATCTTGACAAGTCCCACACCACTGGACCCCTAGAAATTTTACTGAGGTAGAAGGTCCCTGAATTTTAGTTAAATTTATTTCCCATCCTCTGGCAAGCAAATATCTCACCAATAAGTCCAGTGTTTGCTACTTCTTGCTTACAGGATCCAGTCAACATAATGTCATCAATGTAATGGACCAGTGTGATACCTTGTGGTAGCGAAAAGCAATCAAGTTCTCTTCTAATAATAAGATTAAGACACAAAGCTGGACAGTTGATACACCCCTGAGGTAGGACAGTAAAGGTATATTGTTCATCTTTCCAGTTGAAGGCAAATGGTCTCTGGTGGGCCCTATGGACAGGAATGGAGAAAAAGGCATTTGTCAAGTCAATGGCTGCATATCAGGTACGAGGAGATGTGTTAATTTGCTCTAACAATGAAGCCACATCTGGTACAGCAGCTGCAATTGGAGTCACCACTTAGTTAAGCTTACGATAATCCACTGTCATTCTCCAAGGTCCATCCGTCTTCTGCACAGGCCAAATAGGAGAGTTGAACAGGGATGTGGAGGGAATCACCACCCCTGCGTCTTTCAACTCCTTAATGGTGGCACTAATCTCGGCAATCCCTGCAGGGATGCAATATTATTTTTGATGTACTATTTTTCTTGGTGGAGGCAGCTCTAATGCCTTTCATTTGGTCTTTTCCAACATAATAGCTGTCACCCTACCAGTCACAGAGCCAATGTGAGGGTTATGCCAGCTGCTAAGTATGTCTATGCCAATTATGCATTCTGGCACTGGGGAAATGACCACAAGATGAGTCTCTGGACCCACTGTAAGTTGGACTTGAGCTAAAACACCTGTAATTACCTGACTCCATAAGCCCCTACTTTAACTGGAGGACCACAGTGACATTTTGGGTCCCTTGGAGTCAATGTCAGCTCAAGCTAGTCTTCAGTGGTCCCCAAAATGTCTAATCATTTCCCTTTCCCCATTGCACAGTTACCCTGGTAAAAGGCCAGCGGTCTCCTTGGGGGAGGATGGGAGAAAGATTAACAGCATAAATTATCAGTAGTGTAGTGGGGTCCTTCCTCAAGGGGACATGGCCTCCCTTCCATTCAAGGGGTCCTGGGTCTGTAAACTGGCTCAAGTCTGGAAATTGATAGAGGGACCATGATTCTCTGTTTTTATAATTCAAATTAGTCTTTTGTCCATTCAACCTAGAAGTTTTCTGCTCGTATAAATTAAGTAGGAATGCAGTAGGCTTCCTATCAATTTCACTTCTAGAAACACCACGATTAGTTAGCCAAAGTCAGAGCCTTACACAAGTCAGACTCTTCTGATTGCTGCTTTGCCTCTGCTGTTCATTATGGTAGCCAGGCCCACCTTGCCTTTGATGGTTGAATGCTGCCACTTGGCCCCTCTTTAGGATCCAATTATTCCCACCGTATTTACATTTTGTAGTTGAGTGACTGCATTCCCACTGTTAGATCTGACCTGCAGAGAAGAGCAATTACAGAGCTCTTCAAAGATGCAGATGCTGCCCTCACAAATCTATTTCACAAAACATTGGTCAAGGGTACATTTTCTGGACCTCCCAGCTGGGATGAGTAGGTCTAAAGTGACCAATCCACTCCACCATCCCAATCTCCCTAAGCCTTTGGATCCCTTCCTCTACATTAAACCAATGGAGATCAGGCATTTCAAGCTCACTCACAGTGGGCTGTCTTTTAATCCATATTTCAGCTAACCAAGCAAATAAACTATTAGAACTTTTTTTAATCCCCGAGTTGCAACAATAAATGCAGAGTCCCTACTCAGTGAGCCCAAATCAATAAATTCAGCCTGATCCAGCTCTATGTTCCTTCCACCATGATCCCACACCCTTAATATCCACTCCCATGCCTGTTCTCCAGATTTCTGCTTACATAAATTAGAAAACTCAGGCAGTTATTTTCGAGTGTAGCACACCTCCTTATGGGTCATGCTCTCAACCTCACCTCTAGGGGCCCCCTGGGGCTTTAGTCCAGTTATACGTCTAGAAGCAAACGGGTGTTGGGAGTGGCTCCTGAGGAAAATCAACATTGTCTTGCCTGGCAGCTGCCTCAGGGGAGGCCATCACTGTTGCCTCAGGCAGTGCAGGGTTTATCTCCTCAAACAAAGGTGGAAAGGCTGATGGCATCATGGGTCAGGGAGCGGATGTTGCCACTACTGGGGATGGAGAAGCTGTTTTTCTGGAAAAAAGTTCATCAGAGTTCACAAACTCAGTGTCCCCAGCTTTATCAGGGTCCTTCCACATATCCCCATTCCAAGTTGAATGGTCCCATTCTTTTCCAATCAATGCCATCACTTTAACAGTAGACACCTCACAAGGCTGTGCATGCACCTTTCCTTACAGGAAATCCTGTATGTATACGTTTATATACATATATACACATATACATATACACACATATATATATACACACACACACACACACATATATATATATATATACACACACACATCCTATTACTTCTGTCCTGCTAGAGAACCCTGATTAATACAGATTTTGGTACCAAGAGTGGTTCTAGAGGAACAAAATATTAAGAATGGAGTTATTTTATTGGTTTTGGAGCTTCTGTATTTGGCTGCTTAATATGATTAGACCCAAAAATGCTAAGGACTCTACTTATAATAGTATGGAGAAAACTGATAGTCTTGGCGTGAACATATATATATATATGTATATATACATATGTATATGTATATATAATACACATCCTATTACTTCTGTCCCACTAGAGACATATTATATATATACACATATATATATATACTTCTGTCCTGCTAGAGACACATATATATACACACACATATATATATATATGAGTTTATTAAGTATTAATTCATATGATCATAAGGTCCCACAATAGACTGTCTGCACACTGAGGAGTAAGGTGAGCCAGTCCAAGAGCTGAAGAATTTGGCATCTGATGTTAGAGGGCAGGAAGCATCCAGTGCAAGAGAAGATGTAGGCTGGAAGGCTAGGCCAGTCTAGTCGTTTCACATTTTTTTTTTCTGCCTGCTTTATATTCTAGCTACACTATCAGCTGATTAGGTGGTGCCTATCCAGATTAAGGGTGGGTCTTACTGTCCCAGCCCACTGACTCTAATGTTAATCTTCTTTGGCAACACCCTCACAGACACACCCAGCATCAATACTTTGCATCCTTCAATCCAATCAAATTGACCCTTAGTATTAACCACCACAAGAGTGGATAGACAAAAAAACTCATATTTAAAATGAAATGTTAAGAAGAAGCATTAGTACATGTGGCTACTATAATATTATATTCTGATGTGGACTACTTTGATTGATATTAGGCACTAAGACTAATAATGGCTTTCACTACTTCTACTTAAATCTGGTTGACTATTCAGGAGACAAGCATATCTCATCTTAATAATTCACTGGGCATCAAAAACAATAGAGTCAGATTTATATTAGTATGGGAGATGTTTTTTCTTTGAATAAAAAATATTTACCAGTTCTTTTTTTTTTTTTTCTTTTTGTTCTGTGCTTCTTTTGTTCCCAAATTTCTCCAGATGTATCTACACAGTGGTTCTCAGAGTGGGATCCCCGAACTACCAGTATTAGTACCACCTGGGAGCTTATTAGAACTGTAATGAATCAGATGTAATGAATCAGAAACTCAAAGGATAGGGCCCAGCAATCTGTGTTGTAACAAGCCCTTCTGGTGTGTCTCTTGTATGCTAAATTTAAGGGCCACTAAACTAGAGGAACTGGTGCAGGTGGTAACTCTTCTCATGTGAATTGGCTCACCTAATGTCTTGTGCAAAATTGCTACTTTTAACAGTCTTTCTCAGTTTTAATATATTATTTACACTCTTTGCAGTGAAGTTAGCACTGATAATGTTGAGTTTCTCAGCTGAAATTTACTATGAAGACTGTATCTTCTTACCAAAATATCCTTTAACTTGTAATTTTTTTTTCTGCCTCCCATTATCAAAGTTTTTCTTTCTGCGATATCTACCATGGGTTAGCCTTTAACTATGTTGTGTCAACTGTATGTGGGGATTATATTAACAATTAAAACTTGTATTTGACATACAAATGAGACTCAAGGAAATCAAAACTCTTCTTGGAAACAGTAGGAACACCTGAGCCAGTAATTAACAAACGTTGATTGCCAAGGAAATTCAAACCAAGGTTTAATAAGGAAGGAATTCTTGTAAAAATAGACATAATAGCTATATTTAAAAATAAGAATATATCTCATGTATAAGGAATTTTTATGTTTTGTGTAGAATTCTAGAGAGTGAAAGTTATGAATACTGATATATAATTAGTATGTTGAAACTATTACAATATGAAGTTCGTCTGAAAATAGACTAGGCTATCCTGTGAGGTGAAGAGTTTCCTGTAGTTCGGGGTATTTAAGCCGCATCAAATTGTGCGTTGATTGGGTGGTCTAGAACCTTCCTACTCAACGTGTAGTACCATCTGGGAGTCATTAGAAGGGTAGCATTTCAGGTTTCACCCATTCCTGGTGAATCAGTATCTACAACTTAACAAGATCCATGGATGATCCCTATGCACTTTATGTCTGAGAAATAAGCTCCAGTTGACATCTAATGAATTTTCATATTATTTTTATTCTTCTTATAGGATTATGTTATGTTGTAAAATTTAAATAACAGTCTAGAATAGAAGTTGGGTAAATACATGAGCTTGACCCCACTTTTCATTGTAAAGTCACTAACTGAATTAAATACTTTCCCCAGAAACAGATTGTTTCTTGGATATTGTAGTTCATTTTAAGTGAAGTTATTTACATACTAGTTCTTTGTTAACTTTGGACTCTTAGCTTTACACAAAAGTAAAACACGCCTTTTGGATTTCGTGTAGTACACTCAGAATATTTTCAGTAACCCCCAAATTATATTGTGTTTAATCCTTCTCCAATTCCTTCATGCACGTCCTCTTCATTTTCACCAAACCCAGGATTCGTGACTCTCCCTCACAGAAACGTTCCCTTTCTGCTCAGAGTAGGTACTGATTTTGTCTCCTGCTTCCTCAGTCTGTATGAATGGACAGCAGCAACGGAAAGAAAAGAGGGTAGGTAAAGGGAGGTAGAGATATAAGGGGGACTGGAACGCGATGGAGAGACCAGATTCTGCTCAAAGCTAAAATTTACTTGGGCAGGGAATACTTTACATACAATTTTTATTATCAAAACAATATGAATGAAGAAGAACTGAAGAGGTAATGAGAAATGACAGATGCTGCCACACCCTAGATTGGCTCAGGTCCCTACAACCATGCCCTGGCCCAGTGGGAAGAAAGCTGCTTAAAGAAATGACAGGCACAGAAGACCGGGGAGCCAAAAGGTGCCCAAGTCCGTTCCCATCCCCACCGGCGCAGGCTGACACAAGCGAAGGCGTAGACCCCATTGTGTGAAAGAAGCCCAGGCGGGGAAGCGTGTGCCCCCTTCCCACTTTGCCCATCCCTGGCCCTCGCCTTCGCAGGGGGCACTGGAAGCAGAGCGAGCCTCGGCAGCCCGGGAGCGGCTCTGGGGGAGACGAGTGTATCCGCGGGCGCGTGTGCGTGAGGAGGAGAGCAAAGACGTGATTACTTCAGAATTTATTTAAGGGCCGGTGGAAACCACTGCAGCAGCTTCCAGGGGAAGCCCTTGTTCCAGAGGAAGAGGAGGTGGTGGCTGCCAAGGAGGAGGAGGGGAGGAGACGGAGGAGGAGGAGTAGCAGCCACGGCACGAGGCAAGTGAGGAGAGAAGATGCTGTAGCGTCCTCACCGGCTCCCAGCAGGTTGGTTCTCCCGGCCAACTGAAGCAAGCAAAGAGGCTTGGAAAAAAGGCTGGGAGGAGAAAAATGGGTGTGTGCGTGTGCTGCGGCGGGGGGGCGGGGGTGAACGGGGGGCGGGGGGCGGCGGGGGGTGATGCTTGCCTTTCCAGAGAAAAAGCGCCTCCTTTAAGTGAAACGGGACACGGAAGCGCGGAAACAGGCTGGGGGCCAGGAGGAGACCTGTCCTGCTTTTTGCATCCCTAGGGACTCGTTTTCCTTTAGGTTTCTAACTCCCAGGGTTAGTCTTAAACTCCAGAGGGGCTCCAAGAGGGGAGACTGGGTGGAGAACTTCTCTCCCAGATACTTCTCACGGCTTTTCTCCAAGCACTCTTTTGGAGGGACGCCCCACACACCCCAGGTGGCCCGGGCGCGGAGGGGGAGCGGCGCCGCTTGGTTAAGTTTTTGAAAGTCAAACCCAGTCCCCGGTCTCCGGTCTCCGCCCCGGGGCTCCAGCTGCACGCGGGGAGCTACGGCTGCTCTGGCAAAGGGGCCGCGGCTGCTTTAAGAGCCGCCTCCCCCTCTCCTCCTTTGACAATGGTCTGAACCGAGCTCTGCTTCCCAAAGCAAAATTTGTAATATGCCATTTTTCCGATGGACGCTTCTCCTTTTGGCTGCTGACGGAGCCACGGGAAGATGCCGAGCTCCTGCCACGCCACCGGGCCGGGGCACGTTCCGGGAGGGCGCCGGGGCACGCGTGTGTCTGAGCTGCCTTTCTCCTCCCGTTGCTAGGGAAATGGCCCAGGAGTGCTGGGTGTGAGCCTCCCTTCTCCTCAAGCCGGAGACTGCGGTTGTCATTGATCAATTGAAGAAGCAAGGACCCGAAATCACAGACTTTAGGTACAGAAGCTGTCTTTGAGTTTTACTGTCTCCTTTCGCTGTGTTTTTTGACCACCTCCCCGGCCCCACCCCGCCCCCAGGGAAGATGAGATGCAAATTCCTCCTTGTTGATTACTGTTAGGTGCCTTTTGCTTTCACCTCATCCTCTCCATCTCCTATCTCTCTACCTCTTGCCTACTTGGCTGTGTCCTGTTGGGCAGGATGAACAATTTTAGTGTGGAAATGATGAAGTCAACTTCTTCAAGGTGGTGGGGGGTGTGGCTGAGAGATAACTGTCCAGTAGTGTGGGGTGAGCTGGCTCTTTGGCTGTCTGTAAATGCATTAGGGTAAAGAAAGTGTAAAATGTGTCCATTAAAGGTGATAATCATATTTCCTGAGGACAGAGGCTTTCAAAGAGTTAAACAGGAGGGAGAATATTCATGTAATGCAATCAGACAATGGCTAGGATTTCTCTCACTGAATTACTCCTTATAGGTTAACTGAGGTGGAGCTGGGATGGTTCTTAAGACTAAATATTTTCAGAAGAAACTCACTATGGAGAATAATTACATTCTTACCTCTAGTAGGGCCGAAATCCTAGTGATATGATTAAATAAGGTCATTTGTTGACAGAAAAAAGAAAAAAAGCTTTTGTAGCACTCTCATATCTGAAGAGGTACTGCTTGGATGGCATATATTGTTAAGGAACACATTGGATCTTGAAAGCCCTTGAGTGAGGACTCCAGTGGGCATTCAAACTTTTATTTTGAAATCTGATAAATTTAAAAGACAGTCAAGGTTATGTGCTAAGAATAAAGGAGTTATTTTCCTGATATAAAATTCTTCCGGCTAAATTTAAGCACTGGGATAATTAAGCCAATCAGATTTATTATTACTTTTTTTCTTTCTCAACAAAATTAACAATGTCTCTGACTAGGTTTCAAAACCTTCAGTAATTTAGTGAGGAAAGCATCAATATCTAGATGAAGATAACATAATTTATATATCAAATTGACTTTGAGGGAGGAATGGTGAAAAAGCAAATATCAAGGCAAATCGTTAAGATGCCCTTTCTGGCTTTTCAGAAATTATGTGATGAATGCAGTTTTTAGTATTGAAACTGATTATAAAAGTTAAAAGTGATGTATCTGGGTGAAACGTACTAGACATTGAATGACCATAGCCTTCCGGACTGTGCAAGCTGCTTCAGATGTCATCCATTCTTTAAAAGGGTGTTTAACTCTTATATTGAATATATATCTTTAATTGCTTTTAATACTTAAAATGTGCAAAATGTGCATTTAAGAAATGTTATACTGCATTTTAAGGATTATTCAAATATTTTGTAATTTATGTTAGAATCTGAATTTAATGAAAGAAGTTAAGCTAGTTCATGAAAGTGGCCTTATTTTTTTGTAGACTATTTTTTTTCTAATTTTGATAAGAAGACTTTGGATTTACTCATTTGGGTTGACTGTAAGGTACAAGCAGCACATATTCATCTTAGTTCCTAAGTAAATTTTGCATAATTTGATTTTTATAAATTGGATTTGAAGAGTTCAAAAGTATCTACTAGAATTAAACCTTTAGACAGAACAGCAGAATGAGTCATAAAGGTAAAATATTGTTTCTATAAAGATTAATGTTGATCACTTTATAATAGAAATTAATACTTAAATTTGTAATTGCCCTTTATATGTTTTGCTGTGTGTTCTCAGTCAGGTAACCTATTATATCTTTTCTTTTTTTCCCCTAAGCATAGATTATTGGCCCTCTTTTATGAAAGAGGTAACTAAAGTTTTAACATGTGAAGTAACTTGTCCTGGTTCACCTGCCTTAGGAGTGGAATCAAATCAAGTTCTTTTGAGTGTAGATTTAATAGACTTTCTAAGTCCCTAAGCCACTTTTCATCATAGCGTCTTTTGACTAAATCGAAGACTACCTTTAATGTTGATTTAAGACCCTAAAGTTTGTGAATGTTTATATCACATGTTAACAATGAGGGATTGTTAGGATATTATATTCAGGTGAAAATTATACTGGGGTATTCACTGCTGTTATGCTTTGCCTTGGAATTTAAAGTTGTTCTAAGTGATTCAGGGTAGAAAGGGATTAATAACTTTCATTCAAGAAGGATGTAATTTAAAATATAGATTTAAGAATTTAAATCTGTAGGTAACCCTAAAATTTAAACCCTTTAGGGTTTAGGTAACCCTAACCTTGTGAGTGTTTGGGCACAAATTGTCACGATGCTATGATTTGCTCTCCCAGTACTTTGTTTTAACCTGAAATGTCAAAAGTAAACACATTGGCTCCTGGTAATCATTTCTCAGAATGACATAGCTGCCCAATGTGTAGATTTCATGCATGGCCTGCTAACTAATGGTTTTAAATAATCAAATGTGTTGGAACACTTTTTGTTGTTTTCCAATTCCTTTTCAATTAATATAAAGAAAATCTGAAGCAGCTAAAAAGAGTCTGTATTTTCCATCTTTGTGATAGTCTTTGAATGAAACTCAAATTGAGATAAATGCAAGAAACAGTTTTATCCATTAAGTGTGTAACAGTAGTATCAAGTGTGTGTATTGGGGTGTGTGTGCTTATATTCATTTTATGTGTGTTCTCTGTTATATATTTTAGTGTGCATACAAAATCGAACAAATTAAATTCCTGCCTTCAGGTAGCTCAGCGTTATGAGCAATGAGCAAAATTTCAAAGCATTTAAAACTTTCCTAATATTCACTGACCCCCTTAATTTTTTAATATAGGTTATCAGTCACAAAATACTTTACTTACATACTTTTTAAAAGTTTTTCTTAGTTTTCAGGAGTCCCTGACCAGATCATTCACAGATAATTGAATTTCGCTCCTCAATAACCCAATTTATATGAAGACTCACATAAAAAGTAATTAAATATTGAGCTGTTAAATCTTGACATTCTATTTGAAAATATCACCAGAAATATTTTCCCCAAGGACAGGAATGTATAGGCAGAAAAATTAATTAACCTTGCATTATAAAACCAAAGAATGCTTCAGGATCAACAGCCAAACCTGCCTTTCTTTACATCAGCCTTTTGCAAAACCAAGCCGTCTGGTTAATAGCTGCTGGCCATAGTACAACAACCAAAATTGAGATGAGTTTGACTTTTCTTTGAAACATTAGCTAGAGGATGAAAGAGAAAATGAGATAATTTCTGATTTTTAAGATGCCACATAATTGTTCAATCATGCACCTAAGTGTGTTTTGTCTATTTTAAATCAAATTTAAAAATATTCTGAAAGCAGTTCATTTATTTCATGACTGAGAACTTGTGATTGGCAGCTGAGATGTGAAGTTACTACATTAGCTAATATAATTTATGACATCTGTTTTGCGGAATATTTGAAAGAGTGCTAGTTTGTATTGTTTGGATGAAAACCAGACCATGCAGTTAACAGGAAAAAGGGAATATTAAGTGTAATGATGAGTATAATGCTCTAAACAAATTTATATACCTCAGTTTATTTCATAAGGTTTTGGTCTAATTCAGTCAGTATCACTTATCTGCTCTGGGTAGACCACGTAGGAATTCAGGGAGAGAGCATATAAAAGTAATAAAATGGAAAATGTAATGTCAGAAAGCTTAAAACTAGTCAGTTTGAAAAAAATCTGTTGACTAAAAAACAAAGTAAAAGCTGGTTATTTTATAAAATAAATACTCAATGATTTGTATATTTTCTACAAGAAAGAGTAAACATTAAATCGTGAAATTACCTGTCATTCAAAAGTCATTTACTTCCTACCCATTAAATGCCAGACACTGTGCTTGCCATTAATAATATACAGTAATAACAAATAAGAGTAACATAAAAGTATTCGCTGTAAGAGATTTGTAAACTTGCAGATAAGAAAGGTGATGAAATAATAATAGAAATCACGTGTTTATGTAAATTGAATTAGGTGGGCTAAATCATGAACAAGAATTTTGAGAAACAGGTGAAACCAAGTTGCATATGGGAGGTGGGATAAATGTGATGTCATGGAAAGAGAAGCACTTAGGCTGAAGGAAGTAAATGGATCATATTTCATTGAGGTCACAACATTTTGGTTGGTTGGATTTGGGGCAACAGGTGGGGGAAATAGAGACAAATAGGCTAATAAGCTGAAAAATATTTAGTGAATTGCTCTCCAAATGAAATTATTGGAAATCATTTCTTTACCAAGACTCCTTCCCACTTACTTTCTTTAAGCAATGATGTGTGAAGTGATGCCCACGATTAATGAGGACACCCCAATGAGCCAAAGGGGGTCCCAAAGCAGTGGCTCGGACTCAGACTCCCATTTTGAGCAGCTGATGGTGAATATGCTAGATGAAAGGGATCGTCTTCTAGACACCCTTCGGGAGACCCAGGAAAGCCTCTCACTTGCCCAGCAAAGACTTCAGGATGTCATCTATGACCGAGACTCACTCCAGAGACAGCTCAATTCAGCCCTGCCACAGGTATGCTTCCTGGTAGCCTTTGTTTCTCCTATTGAACATTTGATAAGATTCACTTTACTCCCATTCTTAATGTTACTTTTCCACTTAATATATTTGATACACATGTTTTGGTGAGAACAACTTAGGAATAGATTGTTAGTTCACTTGAAACCTTGCCGCAAACAAAATCATGGACTATTGATGGTGGTTGGGGGTTTGTGTGAGAAGCAAGTGTTCTTATCCGGTCTTTCTTAAAAATTGTATTTGTGTGTTTTAGTGGGGTAGAAAACCACTTGTTGATCAGCTTTTAATGACCAGAATGTGGAGATAGTTTTCTCTTTCTTACCTTTTAAACACAATATTGACATTTGGGAATATGTATTTTTCATTTTCAGTTGTGTGGTCTTTGAAAATGACTGTACTTTGGAAGTCTCGTGTCCAACTATTGTTTTTTTTTTTTTAATGCCTAACATCTGCTTTAAAATTCTTGGAATTACTAATATATTATCCTCTCCCTTGAAAAAAAAATCACTTTAACTGGTTTCTTTTTATTTTTAAAACATTTTGAAGATTGGTGAAAGGGAAAAAGTTAAGCCTCACTAACTTAACATTGTTAGATTAGCTATATTTAAATATATTTCTGTCAATCTTTGCATTTTACAGTAAAAAAAATCCTAAGATATTTTAAGAACTGCCAACCTATTGATATACAAAGCTAATGATGAAAGTCAATTTACTTGTTTAAGAAACTCATAGGCTGGCCGCAGTGGCTCAGGCCTGTAATCCTAGCACTTCGGGAGGCCGAGGTGGGTGGATTGCCTGAGCTCAGGAGTTCGAGACCAGCCTGGGCAACATGGTGAAACCCCATCTCTACTAAAATACAAAAAATTAGCTGGGCGTGATGGTGTGCGCCTGTAGTCCCAGCTACTGGGGAGGCTGAGACAGGAGAATTGCTTGAACCTGGGAGGCAGAGGTTACAGTGAGCCAAGATCACGCCACTGCACTCCAGCCTGGGAAAGAAAGACTTCACCTCCAAGAAAAAAAAAAAAAAAAAAAAAAAAGAAAAAAATGAAAAGCATAATTGTGCCTCTTTTAGGTATGAGAAGAAACATAAAAATGAATGGGATTTTTGATAGTCACCCCCATTAAACTAAAACTTTCTTTTAAATACAAGGTTGATTGGCCCTCTCCCTAAAAGACAGTATACTAAATGTTAAAGAGTTGAATTCTCTCCACAAAGTTATGGCTTGTAGCAAAGATATCTTTATAAATATTGAAAACTATATATTCAAAGTTGATAAAATTCTAAAGCTATCTGTACTATTAACTCATAGAGATATTTATGACTCTCAAAATGGAAAGGATCACTAAGAATCCCCTGTCACATCCTAATAGGTAATCCCATAACCCTATGTGAATAACTGCCATTCCAGTCCTTTTCATTTTCAGTCAGTTTATCTTGTGCTGAGATGAAATAATGTTTTTAATAACTCTCACTTCTTGGTACCCTGGTTTGTGTCATCACACAAAATGTTTTGACTCATTTCAAAAGGCAGCTAGATAGCTACACCAAATATTATATTTTTTAAGGAAGATATTTTAGTCTTTGCAATTGCTCTTCATAAGGTGATTTCTAGAACTATCCATCATGCTTACTCTCTTGGAGGATTATTTGAGTTAGTTAATTCTCTTGTTAAAGTGGTCCCAGAGCCAGTCACACTCTTCCTTATCTACTATAACAAGTGGAAAATGGGGCAATCATTTCTTCTTCTGGATACAGTGTTTCATTAGCTTACACTAGGATTTTATTATATTTGGAGACAAGTTCAACACACCTTCAATGTGTACTGGGACAGCAGTCAACTGAAGTTTCTAATTGACTTGCATAGATGCTGCAGTGTGTTCCCACTTCCCTTCCATTCTTCTTGGAAGTTGATTCTGATCCTACATGTAAGACTGCATGAATCCCTCTTACATTTGTCTTTCTATATTTTATTCAAGCTTGAAGTTTTCAGTTTAAATCCTAATCTTACCAAAATACATCTAAAAGTAATTTGGATTTTTAAATTTTTCCCCTCTGTAAAAAAAAGGTGACTATTTTACTTAAAAATGTTGTAAAAATAAAGCACTAGAACAAGATACTTCAGGAAAAAAAGGAGAAAACTGAAAAATATTTTTATACATAACTTATTGTGGAGATAAATCTCTTTGTAAAGGTACAAGAATGAAAATGTTTTATTTCTAGCTATTCAATTGTATGGAGTGTCTAAATTATGATTGCCTTTAAAATGTTAAGTTATAATTTTTAAATATACTTCCCAGCCCAGCCGTTTATCTAAATCCCTTGGGGCCAGTTGTGTTTTGGAGCTCAGAAGTTTTCTGATTCTCTCTCTCTCTCTTTCTCTCTTGCTCTCTGTTTCTTCTCTCTCTCTCTCTCTCTGTATATATATATGTGTGTGTGTGTGTGTCTGTGTGTAGCATATTATAGAACAATCCTCCTGAAGGACTATGGGCAGCAGCCATATTTCTGAATATTTCTGAAATTTTTCTGAAGAGAATTCTATGAATATTCCTACTGCATGGTAAAAAAAAGACTGTAAATAGTCTCATGATAAGTATAGGTCTGATTTTCCCACCCGTCAAATTCATTACATATTCACAAATCAAATATCAATTTCAGAGTGTATGGATTTTGGAATTGTAGATTAGGGATTATGAGCCTATACATTTAGATGGCTATAGTTCCATTCTAAATTAAAAATACTTTGAGGATATCTTTTTCAATATCAATTTGTATGTTGCTATTAAAAATATCTGAGTACCCCTAGAAATCTACAGGTCCTTAGACAGTGATAATCATTTTATTTTTTTAAGAAAGTGTTTAATAACCTACTCTGTATCTTTAGGGCTATAAGTTTTCTATAACTAATAGAGGAATATTCTTCATTGATTGCTATCGTTGAAACCTTATGAATATTTTGTAAATAATGTGCCACTGTTTGGTGGCATTGCACTTGACATTTAGCTGCAAGGTGAAAATAACTACCATAAATGTGAGTTTTGGGGCAGACATAAAGCATGTAAAATTGAAAACCACTAGGGTAACAGAAAAATGAAAATTATTTCAGCAAACACAGGGTAGAATTGAAAGCAGAGATAAACTTTATGACATAGATATCTTAAATTGTCTGTTCAGTGCTATTAGGTCTTGGTGATTGGAGCTTTACTTTAGTCAGTTTCTCTCCTATTATTTCTTTATAAAAGAATGCAACAATAATTTTTAACAATTTTAACCATGTAAATTATTTTATAGCCATATTGTTTAGTTTTTCATTATGTCTTTGGGTATATCTGTGTTTAAAAAGTGCTGATAATTTCACATCATTCCACACCTCCAGGCCTGACGTTTCTAAGCTATGCCCTCAATTATCTAACTTATTAATGCACAGATCCATTTTTATGTTCCACAGAACCTCAGATTCAACATGCTCCAAACCCAGTCATCATCTACCTCCAACTCACAACCTAAGTGTGCTCTAACTGCTTACTCAGACACCTTAAGGGTCCTTATAGTTGGTGCTTTCTTCCTCCTCTAAATTCAGTCCTCAGTGGGCCACACTTTTTGTACCTCTTAAATAATTCTCAAATCTCTCTACTCTTCTGTTTTCCTTGGCACCTCACCCTGAAATTCTTTCCTGCATCTCCTAACATTTCTAGTGTTGTAAATATGTCACATTATATGCTGGAATAGTACAACACTGTTTGGTGTGTTCCAGCAAACTCCATTCTTTTTCCTTCATGCATGTTCATCTCTCTACCTATAATGTTCTTCCTCAATGTCTTTGTCTGGTTAATTTCCCAACCCAGCCAAAAGTTTATCTCTTTCAGGAACTCTTTTCTGAACCCTAAATACATTTGTTCTGTGTGCCTTACTCTTATCATTTATCATATTGTAATTAAATTATCTGTTTATGTGCCTGTTCCCCAACCTAAACTATAAGCTCCTTGAGAAAAGGAGCAGATTTCAATAATGCAAAACCCTCTGAACTGCCAAAGTACTAGGCCCATAAAAAAGGCTTTTAAAGTAAATGCAGAACTAAATATATGTGCATTTTGATATAGAAGGAACAATAAACTTGAAATAGGAAGATCAGGTTTGTACTGTGACCCAACTACACATCACCAGTTTGAGTCGGAACGTCAGATTTCCATGCTACAGAAAGTGTTTAATACTAACACCTCATAGGGTAACTTGTAATTATTAAAGAATATGAGACAAATAAAAGCTAATTAATGTATAAAAAATTAAATATGGAATTACTTGCATTTGTTTTATCCAGAATGCTAAAAGATGATCATTTCTATACATATATGTGAATAATCATTAGGATAATTAGAATAATTTACTAGGAATATTGACAAAATAATCCTACACATTTTTGAGAATGGGGGAATAATTGTCTGTTATTAATATATTTGTTAAGAATGTTTAGAGAAGAGGTAAAGGGAATGTGCTTCCTATTGCAAAATGTCATATGTAAAAGTTTAAAATTTGTTTTCATCACCTTTTTAAGCATATATTGAGGGTCCACTGTGCATTATTAAATAGCTACATATGTTTGTAAAGGGGATAGGGGAAAAAAGTTTGGCTCTCAGACAGTTTAGGGAATAGAGTTGCTTGGAAAAAAATATATAAATGGGCCCAAATAAATATAGTACTGGAAGATGATAGAAGTACTGAAAGTGTTTGAATTATGAAGTTGATATGTGATTCACTACAAAAAGTTTCATGTGGAAAGTGATATTAAAGAGGTATTTTTGAGAAACAATTGGTAAAGATTCTGAGATATTCCATGTGGGGCAGTAAAGTTGTGCAGATAGAACTTTGCTGAAGGACATACGGGAAACCAAAATTCCGCATATGCTCTGCTTCCCAGGCTAGGCTTAGAGTCCCTACTTTGCACAAAGAAGACTCTTTGGGGAATCTTGTTTGTTTTGTTTTAAAAGATTAAGTAGCAATCAATAATGAAAAAAAGATTTGTTTGATGAAAGGTTATAGAATGAAAGTGAAGTTCTATATAGTGGCTGTGAAGTGTAGGCTGTTATTATGTGTGGTGCAAAATAAAGACAGGAATTTCTATGTAGGATAATCTGGAGAATTTTGGGTGAACTGATGACCAGATCATGAATAAAAATTATTATGCAATCTTGATTTTGGATGGATTACATAATATTCATCAGTTATCCATTGCTTAAATAATGTTATATAACAACACAAAAACCTCAATAACATACAAAAATATGAGTTTGTGGAATTCAGCTGATCTCGAATTGGCTGATCTTGGCTGGACTAACTTTATGTCACTGGCCAGCTGAAGGTTGGCTGTGTCAGCTTTATGTCAATTGGCTGTTGTCTGATTCTGATCCAGGACAGCCTTGGCTGAGCCAACTGGGGCCATTCACCTCTATGCCATGTGTCTAATCTTGCAATGGGCTAGCCCTGGCAGGTTCTCATTATCATGGAAGAGGCGTAAGAGCCTAATGGGAATAAGCAGATGCTTCTTAAACTTCTGCTTAAGTCATTTTTGGTAATGTCCCTTGGCCAAACCCAGAGAGAGTGGAAAGCAGAACAGAATTACATGGCAAAGGCTATGGCTACAGGATAAATGAAACACTGGGACTATTAGTGCAACTGACCTACCACAAATGTCACTAGAAGAGTCATTTGGGTCATTTTCATGTTAGAGAAAGCTTATTGTGATAACCTTCTGGTGAAGTATGGAGATTTGAAATAGAAATATGACCAGAAAACTAGAAAAGATAATTGAAATGTAAAGACTATTGAAGAGAAAGAATGGTCAGGGATGGGTAATGTCCTGAATGGCCAAGGCTTTGGACTTGAGTCAGAAGATCTGAATTTGAATTGGGGCTCCTTCCTTTGTTAGCTGGAGGACCATTGGAAAGTCACTTGATTTCTCTCAAACTCTGTTTCCTTAATTGAAAAGAATAAATAATATTCTGTCCGGAATTGGTGGGTTCTTGGTCTCACTGACTTCAAGAACAAAGCCACGGACCCTCGCGGTGAGTGTTACAGCTCTTAAGGTGGTGCGTCTGGAGTTTGTTCCTTCTGATGTTTGGATGTGTTCGGAGTTTCTTCCTTCTGGTGGGTTCGTGGTCTCGCTGGCTCAGGAGTGAAGCTGCAGACTTTCGCGGTGAGTGTTACAGCTCATAAAAGCAGTGTGGACCCAAAGAGTGAGCAGTAGCAAGATTTATTGCAAAAAGCGAAAGAACAAAGCTTCCACAGTGTGGAAGGGGACCCGAGTGGGTTGCCACTGCTGGCTCTGGCAGCCTGCTTTTATTCTCTTATCTGGCCCCACCCACGTCCTGCTGATTGATAGAGCTGAGTGGTCTGTTTTGACAGGGCGCTGACTGGTGCGTTTACCATCCCTGAGCTAGACATAAAAGTCCTCCACGTCCCCATCAGATCAGTTAGATACAGAGTATGGACACAAAGATTCTCCAAGGCCCTACCAGAGCAGCCAGACACAGAGTGTCGATTAGTGCATCCACAAACCTCGAGCTAGACACGGTGCTGATTGGTGTGTTTACAATCCCTGAGCTAGACATAAAGGTTCTCCACGTCTCCACCAGACCCAGGAGCCCAGCTGGCTTCACCCAGTGGATCCCGCACCGGGGCTGCAGGTGGAGCTGCCCGCCAGTCCCGCGCCACGGGCTCGCACTCCTCAGCCCTTGGGTGGTTGATGGGACTGGGCGCTGTGGAGCAGGGGGTGGCGCTCGTCCGGAAGGCTTGGGCCGCGCAGGAGCCCATGGAGGGGGTGGGAGGCTCAGGCATGG
Source organism: Nomascus leucogenys (assembly GCF_006542625.1). Lineage (NCBI taxonomy): Eukaryota > Metazoa > Chordata > Mammalia > Primates > Hylobatidae > Nomascus > Nomascus leucogenys. The sequence goes on from NC_044390.1 coordinate 23,696,455, forward strand.
CGGGCTGCAGGTCCCGAGCCCTGCCCCGCGGGAAAGCAGCTAAGGTCCGGTGAGAAATCGAGCGCAGCGCCGGTGGGCTGGCACTGCTGGGGGACCCAGTACACCCTCCGCAGCCGCTGGCCTGGGTGCTAAGCCCCTCATTCCCCAGGCCGGCAGGGCCGGCCGGCTGCCCCGAGTTGGGGGGGCCCGCCAAGCCCACGCCCACCCGGAACTCCAGCCGGCCCCTTAAGCGCCGCGCACAGCCCCGGTTCCCGCTCGCGCCTCTCCCTCCACACCTCCCTGCAAGCTGAGGGAGCCGGCTCCCGCCTTGGCCAGGCCAGAAAGGGGCTCCCACAGTGCAGCGGGGGGCTGAAGGGCTCCTCAAGTGCCACCAAAGTGGGAGCCTGGGCAGAGGAGGCGTGGAGAGCAAGCGAGGGCTGTGAGGACTGCCAGTACACTGTCACCTCTCAATATCTACCCTTAGGAGTGATTGAAAGGAGGTATGAGAATGTGTTTCAGAAACCCTGAGCATTTTAAAATACCAGGTTTTTGTATGTATAATTTGGGATGTGCTGGTGTACATCTTGATGAGAAATTAAAAGAGGCTACTTATGGAGGACATATGTATCCTTTGACATTCTAAAATTCAAACTATTTGAGTAAATCTTATAGAGAGCAACAGATTCTGCCCTGACAGCACTTTTATTCTGATTGCATACTACCTAGGTATAATTGAACTTGCTACTTACTAGCTCAATAACCTTGGTCAAAGTGCTTACTTCAAATAATGATAGAAACTGCCTCATAAGATCGTTATGAGGAACAAATGAGTTGGAACATGTCAAATGATATATTCCATGCCTCACAGGTAGTACATGCTCAATAAATGTTAAATGTAGCTATTGTTGCTGATATTATCATTGTAGATATTGTCATCATTATCTTTAGCCAACCTTAACTGCACAATTTTACTGGGTAATAATGAACACTTGCACAAATTGAGAGCACTAAAAATCCTTACTCTCTTCAATCTTTATCAAATTTTAAAGGTCTTTTGATTTATCTTTTTAAAAAGTTCCTAAATTTTCCACTTCCACCATGGCCAGTCACACATGTCCATTGATTACATCAAACAACATCCCTTCCTATTGTGCTGCGATTATAACTGGATTGAGCTCCTTTGTTTTCTGTGAAACCTAATACCAGCACACTGTTTTATCCCTTACCTGTCAAAGAGAAGGATGCTCCATCTTTTACCTCCTATTATAGCCATCCTATTTTCTTAATGTGTATTTATCTCTTCTAGTTATTTTTTCTTCTGGCCAAATAAAATGATATCTGCTTGCGGTCTGTATTGCTCATTGCTTCTTTTTCTTTTTTTAACCCTTACAATCAGGCTTCTATCATCATTGTTTTCCTAAAATAAAGTACATTCATATATGTCAACAATATTTTGCAAATCTAGTGATGCATGGACATATTCTCCATGTCCCTTGAATTCTTTGTGTTAAGCAATGCTATTAAGCAATGCTATTAATTATTTCATGTTGAAATTCCCATGCTCTTAATTCTCCATAAACATTCCCTTTCTAGGCTAGTAGGTATGTTGTCCTTCAATGCTCATTATTTTCCTCCCACACACTTATCTATACCCATACTTGTCTTCATTTACTTACATTCTCCAGTCTTAAGCATTGCCCTTCTGGTATATGAATACTTATCTCTAAATCCTTGAACCCTCCTTTTTACCTCCTCTTTTGGTTATTTTTTCCCTCTGTCTCTAATGTCTTCAATTACTTTTCCTCTAAGCTGGCTATTTTGCAAGATGTTCAAATATATTTCTTAAAATTAAAATGATGACAAGTACAATTAACAACAAAAAAGTCCCTTGACTCTGTGTTTCCCCTTAGTTTTCAACTTATTTTTTCTTTTTCTATAAACTTATTCTCCAAGTTTATTCTCCAGACTTGCTCTCACTGTCTCAATTTTTTCAACTTCTATACTGCAGTTTGACTTTTCCTCTAACCCCCGTTCAGAATGTTCACTGTCACCAGTAACCAATTAATAATTGTAGTAGGTTTGTTTTATTTGACACTGTGCTTCTCCAAAAAAATAGATAAATGAATATTATCCCTTTAACTTTCACGATACCATACTGTCTTAGTTCTTAAATATTTTGTTTTATTCCTCTCAATTTTTTTCTTATGGGCAATTCCTTATGTAGTTACTTCTTAAATGTTCAATAGCAAAGATAAGATTAATTGTAATAGCTAACGTTTCTGAACACTCCCACTATGCCATTCAGTGTTTTATTTAAGCACCCAGATATTAAAATGGGAGTGTTTCCCTCTCTCTCTGTTGGAGATGAAGCTAATTAAGTGAGGCACCATACTTTATTTGCAGGAGATGCTAAGATATAGTCCAACCAGTAAGTTTAGACTTAACTCAGACTCCACATTCGGACTTTACAAAGAGTGAGTTGGAAAAGCTAGAAAAGAAATACAATTGTTTTGGAGAGCTGTTCGTTTGTTGTACATAATCTACCACTCCATGTATGAGAAATGAGAGCAGTTCCTGCTCACCTTAGCCAAGTGAGAAGAGCTTTAGGAAAAACATTCAGAGAGCTTAACAGGTTTCCTCTAGAGAGTAAAGGATATAGAGTCTGAAATCTAAAAGCAGCCACAGTGGCTGTGGATGCCCATATAGCAGATGAAGGAGTTGCAAGGCAGGCAAGTCCTCATGGTTCTCCAAGGTCAAGAAAAAGGTTGGCAATGTTTGAAGAGCAACTGCGGTCCTCACAAGGGGAGCTTGCTTAGGGTTATCTTAAGCCCATAGGTGAGTAGACTCGCGGAAGCCTGGGTTCCAAGGTGGTGAATTATGAGCAACAGATTTGGAGGACTGATTCCAGAGAAGAGAACTGACAGAGGAGTTCTTTGAGAATGCCACAGATGCACTCCAGAAGAAGAAGAAAAAAAAATGTCATTGCTTCCACATTTGCCATTCCAGAAATCCCAGACAGTGGTGACACAAGGGTCAGCCACATGCCACTGTGGTCTTTCCCCTCCAAGTTTCTTTTCATAGGCCCTGAGTCTCAAGTGGTCGGAAACAGTTGCTGTGAGTGGGTGAATTGAGAATAAAGAGAGACCACCAGACTCCTACCCTCCAGTGCAGACTTCAGGGCTTGAAGTAAGCCTGAACCAAGTGTAAAGGGAGAAACTTTAGGTTAGATGGAACTTAGGGCTGTGTCTATTTTATAATCCTATTTTGAACTAAAGCTATAAAATCATTAGTCTAGACTAGACTTTTTCATTATAAAACAAAAGATAATAATTTATTGTCTAATCATACTAGAGAAGCTAGGACAGCTGTCTAAAATTTTGTTTCATATTAATTTATTAACCTGAGGGAATCAGAGGAGATAAAATAGTTACTAAATTCAGCTTATTCATTAAACTGGGTAGAGGTATCATCTCAATTAATATTCCAAACATTCCAATGAGGCCATTATTATTACTATGCCTATTTTACAGATAATAAAACCAAGGAACAGAGAGATTAGGTAACTTCTTCAGCACCACACAATTTGTAAGTGATATTCACCAGGATCCCATTAATGACATATTTTTTTTTTTTTTTTTTTTTTTGGGACAGAGTCTAGCTGTCGCCCAGGCTGTAATGCAGTGGCGCGATCTCGGCTTACTGCAGACTCCGCCCCCCGGGTTCACACTATTCTCCTGCCTCAGCCTCCCCAGTAGCTGGGACTACAGGCGCCTGCCACCTTGCCTGGCTAATTTTTTGTATTTTTAGTAGAGATGGGTTTTCACCGTGTTAGCCAGGATGATCTCGATCTTCTGACCCCTTGGTCCACCCGCCTCGGCCTCCCAAAGTGCTGGGATTACAGGCGTGAGCCACCGCACCCGGCCCATACTTCTGTTTTTACCCTGAGCCCTCTTCTTCATCTTGTTATGTTCATCTAGATTAAAAGAAGTATTAAAGTCCTCTGGAAACCTTGTTTAAGAGATCTGGACAATAGAAAGCATTTCTCTTGGCCGGGCACAGTAGCCCATGCCTGTAATCCCAGCACTTTGGGAGGCCAAGGTGGGTAGATCACCTGAGGTCAGTAGTTTGAGACCAGCCTGGCCAATATGGTGAAACCACGTCTCTACTAAAAATACAAAAAAAAAAATTAGTGGGGCATAGTGGCAGGCACCTGTAATCCCAGCTACTTGAGAGACTGAAGCAGGAGAATTGCTTGAACCCCGGAGTCAGAGGTTGCAGTGAGCTGAGATCGTGCCATTGCACTTAGCCTGGGCAACAAGAGTGAAACTGTCTCAAAAAAAAGAAAAAAAAAAAGAAGCATTTCTCATGACGACCTCAAAGTTTTAATAAGGCAAACAAATTATTATTAATGAAATTTGAAATGATTATTAGAATTCATATAATTATACTGAATTTAATTACTTAAGGATCCCCAGTCTGATATTTATAATACTATAAATTTACCTTTTTATGCACTAAGCATACGTTATAGACTATAAGATCCTTTTTATCAGCCAGAAACTATAGGTTACATGAAAGTGTATTTAACTAGAAAGTAGAACACTTGGATTTCAGCTTCAACTTTTGCTAAACCCTATGACATTGGAAAACCACTGAACTTCTGAGGTTTCTATTTACTTACATACAAAAGAATTTACTATTTTCTATTGTCTTACATACAAAAGAATTATAGTCTCTCTAATCTGTTGTATTATTTTGCTAATTTTAAATGATTATGAAGGGCAAACATTTTAGATGTATTTTATCATAACCATTTCATAAATAATTACTATTTATTCAATAAATACTTTAGGGCCTATTCTGTGTCAGGTTCTATGCTTATGGCATAGAGTTACTATTTATATTTTATTTTATCTTTTCTGGTCAATTATGGTTTCTAGGAATATATAATGGCAAATAAGAAGGCACTGCCTAAATTCTGCTGACTGTCACATGTATTTGTAAATTCAGTGAAACTGGCTGTTATTTTTAGTGATCTTATTGCCTTTTATCCTCTACTGTGATGAACTGTACATGTTCCTAGAAAAGGTCAACTTTTTCCCTTTTGTTCTAGATCTCATCCCCCCTTGCTATTCCTGGACAAAACTTTTGCATTATTTTTCCTACATTGTTAATCAGTCCATCTCTAATAAATTATAACTGAAAGCATTAAAATATGTACTTACATTTCTCTTATTTTTTTAAAAAAGCTATTAACACCCCCCCACCACTCTACCAAGATGCCACCACACCATTTAGCTTTCCCTTTACAGCAAATTTTTTTTTTTTTTTTTTTTTTTTTTGAGACAGAGTCTCACTCTGTGGCCCGGAGTGCAGTGGCACAATCTCGGCTCACTGCAACCTCTGCCTCCCGGGTTCAAATTATTCTCCTGCCTCAGCCTCCCCAGTAGCTGGGGCAACAGGCACGTGCCACCATGCCCAGCTAATTTTTGCATTTTTAGTAGAGACAGGGTTTCACTGTGTTAGCCAGGATGATCTCCATCTCCTGACCTCCTGATCCACCCACCTTGGCCTCCCAAAATGCTGAGATTACAGGCATGAGCCACCACACCCAGCCTTGTTTGTTTTTTTTAATTGCCTACATCTGTTCTTATTTTTCTCTCCAAATTTTCTCTTGAATCAACTCCTGGATTCAGGCATTCAGCCTGAATTCACCCTGAGTGGAGTGGATTTAAGAGAACATGAATTTAGATCAACTTCATCTAAACTGCTCTGCGACGATTAGCAATATCCCCCACATCGCTAAATGCAACGGTCACTTCTCAGTCTTTATTCATGCTTACTGTTTTTTTTTTTTTTTGAGATGGAGTCTCTCTCTGTCACCCAGGCTGGAGTGCAGTGGCGCGATCTCGGCTCACTGCAAGCTCCGCCTCCCGGGTTCACGCCATTCTCCTGCCTCAGCCTCTCCGAGTAGCTGGGACTACAGGCACCCGCCACCACGCCCGGCTAATTTTTTGTATTTTTTTTTTTTTTTTTTAGTAGAGACGGGGTTTCACCGTGGTCTCGATCTCCTGACCTCGTGATCCGCCCGCCTCGGCTTCCCAAAGTGCTGGGATTACAAGCGTGAGCCACTGCGCCCAGCCTATTCATGCTTACTTTATCAGCAACTTTAGACACAGTGGATCCCCTTTCTTTCTTGAGACACTTACCTCATTTGGCATTAGGATAGCCCACTTGCCTGGTTTTCCTCCTTTGTTTTTCGCCACTTTTCAGTCTTTATTATCATTCACTTGCCATCTTCCTGGCATCTTAATGCTTGATTACTCCAGGGCCCGGATCCTGAACCTTGTCTTTTTCTATCTCTATTGACACTATTGATAATCTCATCCATCTGCTGGCTTTAAATATCATCTAAATGTTGATGACTTCAGAATTTTCACCTCTTCTCCAGACATCCCTTCGACTTTCAGACACTTATTGTCTAATGTAGAAACTTAACGTGTACAAAACTGAGTTCATGATCTTCACTTAGTCTTTGACATCTCAATTAATAGCAACATCAATCTTCCATTGGCTTAGGCCCAAAACTTCAGTGTTTTATTTCTTCCGTATTCTCTGTGCAATCTAGCAGCAGTCTCTCAGTGTTTCCTGCAAAGTATGTGCAGAATTGAACCACTATAAGCACCTCTGCAACTCCATCCTAGTCAGAGTCACCATCTCTTACCCGAATTAGATGAAATTTTCCTAACTGTTCTCCTTGCTTGTGTCCTTGTAGCTCATCGATATAATTCAGAGCCATAAAAGAGATTCTGATTCAGATAAAAAGTAAGTCAGAATTTGTTTCATATCTGCTCAAATCTCTGAAATAACTTACCATCTTACTGGAAAAGCCTAGGTCTTTAACCAGGCCTACAATGTTAACATTTGCAATTCCCCTTTACCTATCTGATAACATATCTTACTGTTTTCCAGCTCACTCATTCTATCCCACCATCCTGGTGTTCTTGCTGTCCAACGGGTCAGGGATTCATCTGCCTTAGGGACTGCAGTGGCTGCTCTCTAGGCTTGGAAAAGTTGTCCCCTAAATAACCATATGGCTTGCTTTCTTTACCTTTTCAGGTCTTTACTCAAATATTTACTTAGTAAGGCCATGCCTGATCATCCTGCTTAAATTTATGAAATTATTGCATCCCTCTTCCTAATACACCCAACCTCTCTTCTCCACTTTTCCTCCAAAGCACTTATAACCACCTAGTATAGTGTATATTTTATTTCTTTATCTTAATTTTCTCTTTCTTCCTCCATTGGGCTCTATGCTGTCTGAGGTCAGGCAGGGATGTCCAATCTTTTGGCTTCCCTGGGCCACATTGGAAGGATGAATTGTCTTGGGCCACACATAAAATATAATAACTCTAATGATAGCTGATGAGCTAAAAAAAAAAAAAAAAGTCACCAAAAATATCTCATAATGTTTTAAGAAAGTTTACGAATTTATGTTGGGCTGCCTTCAAAGCTATCCTGAGCCACGTGTGGCCTGTGGGCCCCAGGTTGGACAAGCTTGATTCAGGGGATTCTTTTATATTTGGTTCATAGCTGTATTTTCTGCCTGCAATATCTAGCATTTAGCTGGAGTTTAAAAATTACTAAATAAATGAAAACAAAGATTATTCTTTTTCTTGTTGTGTACATTCTCCACATCTACTCTATGCTTATTTAGCAAATCATGCAATCATAAAAAACACTATCATATATTAAAAATCTTAATGAAAACAAGAAAACAAATATAATTCATGGAGCCTTATGGCTAAAGTGTCTACAACTTGAGTGTCATTATGTATGAGAGTAGCATTAATGCTGCACCTCAAATCCCCTTCAAGAATGAAGTGGGTTTTATATCAAGAAGTGGTGGTGACATTTTGAATGTGTTACAGTCATAGCACTGAGGTCAGAATGTACATGATTTGCTTTGAAGGAATTTTTAAGAGATATTGACACAATTTCTGTGGATTTGAAATTCCATTTTTTTTCACATTCTTTGTGTTTTTTCACTAAGGAATTTATTTCTGAAACTAAGCCACTTTTGACACAAAAAAGTGTATGAATAGTTATATAACTTCATAATGTTGCTACCACTATTTATTATCTATATCTGACTTTCAGTTTGTGGAAGGACAAAATGAACAGTAGAATATTTTGATTAGTTTTTCACTTTGGAATAGTTTATATTTGAATTATTCTATTTTTTTTGGCCTGCTCTTATTGTTATTCTGTCAGAAGGAATGATACCAACAGAAAAATAGTCATTAGTATTATCAAGATGAGTTTCTATCTAACCTGAGATTTTTTGCTAAAATTTATAGTCTAATTTGTTGTACTTAATATTAGCATGTTTATGATTCATTTATTTTTATGAATCTTTGATGAGAAATTCTATATGCAGTAACAGAAACACTGAAATTCACACTATTTACTTTTCCTGAATAGTTCACTTCAGAGCCTTACAGCTCGAGGGTAAGGTAGCAACAACCATCACGATTCCTCAGTTTGTGAAAAAGAGAGTTTAGAACTGTGGTTGTGGACATCTTCTTTTAAAACGTGACTATCGCACTGTAAGTAGATCACACACCTTTGCATTGATCTCTGCAATTAAATTAGTTTGCAAAATAGTATCTCTGAATTAGCTAAGGCTGCCTGGCCCTTAGTAAACCCTTAATACTTGCTGTTTGATTACTTAAGAGTCATAACAATTAAGTTATTTAAGAGAAGATTTGTCGGCCAAAGGTACACAGGGCTTGAATTTTAAGTTACAATTTGCATTGCAATCAGAGTTTTATTTGTAACACTAATAATTTAAAAAATACTCATAATAAGGCTCTACTAATGTCTCTCAAATATGATTGAGTTTATTGAGTAAGATTCTGAATGACTGGCAATTTCTTCCTTGGGCCTTGAATTAGGACAGATTTCCCCAAAAATGAATATTTAAATCATTTTTACTTTTCAAAAAGTTAGATTGTTGGCCCCGGAACTTGGAATAGGTGCTACGGCAAGAAAATGAAATCTCATTGCTCTTGGCTCCCGGCTCCGCTTTCCTTCCTAGGTCAAGAGGCCCCAGGTTGTCTTCCAAGCAAGTACAAAGACTAATAGTTATTCCTAAGATATTTGCCAGAAGAAGGTTTCCGTTTTGAAGAGATTTTTGTTTTTGTTTTTTCTTTTTTAAATCTATAAGCCCATGTTAATATCGATGTTAACTAGAAGAAATTGTTTAGGAATTTATGTGATTAGAATTTGACATTATCTTTTTTTTACGGTAAATTAATTTTCATGGATTATTCTTACCTATGATTTTCTCTTTTTATGTCCACTTTTAGTGTAATCTGCTTCAATTAAGATATGTAATATAGTTCAAAATTTTTTATTAATTCTTATGAGAGTTTATAAGATGCATTGATACGTTGCTGACCGATAATAGATTAATTGACCAAGTTTTTTTAAAAAATTGATAATTGACTTGAAAGTTTTCCATGATAAGAATATTACTTCATGATCTATTTCTAAGATAAAGGAGATAAAATCAGTTCTAAATATCAAAAGTATATTATCTTTGTTAATTTTGTATATAGAAAGGTTTATTTTAAAATGCTTATAAAAAGGTTATTTAAAAGTTATGTTAGCCAATTGTCTGATCCAGCATGCCATCAGAATACAGTACTATGAACTATATTCCATCTGGACAAATAATCTGTGGCAGTTGATGTTGCTTGAGTTAGAAAATCTCTTCTGCTAGTATTCCTTTTATAGAAAATGTGACTTCTGAAATCATACGTTTTAGTAACTGTCAAATATATTTAATTTGATTTTTAAAATGTAACTTCATTTTGCATTTCCACATCTAAAGTTCTGTTAGAATAATAACAAGTTTTATTGTCTTACGCTATAATTATAGAGTTTCTACTTCTTGCAATTCTTTTATTTTTAGCATATATTTTGAGGCTGCTATCAGTTTTATTTGACTATATCATGTGTATAACTTCATGGCCAGTTGAGCCTTTTATTATCATGAAGTGACCCATTTATTTCTGGACTGGTATTTTCCCTTGGATTCTATTTAATCTGATTTTATTACTAGTAGTAATAGTATTATAGCAGATTTCTTTTCTGTTAATGTTTGCATTGTGTGCCATTTCTATATTTCTACTTTCAATGTGTCTATGTTCTTATATATGTTTCCCACAAATAATGAAAAGTTTCTGAATTTTATTTGTTTGCAGACTGATAATCTTTCTCTTTAAATTATTTGGTATCTTTATAATTACTGTAAATACTTGTATATTTGTATTTAGTCTACTATTTTACTGAGGGATTTCTATTTTTCCTATCCATTCTGTGTTTTTTTTTTTTTTAAATCAACCTTTTATCCCACCATTTGAATTACATTTTTTTCCTCTTTTATCTAGAAGTTTTACACTCTTGCTATTCTTTTGTTAACCTACAAATTACAATGTGCATCCTCAGCAAAGTGTAATGTTAATGTATACTACTCCTGCCTTATACTTCCATGTGGAGGATGTGAAATATATTATTATATTTTTATCAGGCAATATTCCTTTAGATTTGTTCACACGTATACCATTTATGCTACCAATTATTCTTTCTGGATTTCATTATTTCTGGTTTTTCATCTGGGATCACTTTTCTTCTGGGATCATTTTTCTTCTACTTGAAAAATAAACTTGAATATTTTGGTGTACGTCTGCAGATGAGTAATTTTCCTGGTTTAAGTTTTTCAGAAAATATCTTTACTTCACCTTTATTCCTGAAAGGTATTTCTACTGGAGATAGAATTTTACATTAGTGGTTATTTTCACTTGGCACTAAGACATATTATTTTATTCTGACTTTCATTGTTGCTGTTGATAAGGCAGTTGTCAATTTAGTTGTTGCCTCTTTGAGGGTAAATTGTCCCTTTTTTATCTTTTTGGCTGCTTTAGAGAGTTTTTTTAGAAGAAGTTTTACTATAATGTACTTAAAATGTATTTCTTTTTATTTTCCTTTTTTTCTTCTTAGTGTCCATAAAGATTATTACCATTGTAACTTATTGCCGTTTATTGGTTTGGAAAAGTATTTACTTTGGTTCAGTAAATACTGCCTCATCACATTCTGTTCCTCCCTCATTTTGGAATGCCACTTCATATATGCTAGTTCTCACTTTATTTTCTATTCCTCTTACTCTTTCTTCTATATTTTCCCTCCCCTTATTGCTCTGTGATTCATTTGGAATTTTATTTTTGTATTGACATTTTAGTTCACTAATTTTCTCTGCTGTTTCTAATTTGCTGTTGAATCTATATATTTAATCTTTTGTTGTGATTACTATCTTTTAAAATTCTTTTCCATTTGTTTTGTTTTTAACTTTGTTTAACATTTTAAACATGGTCATTTTAAGTATTTCTTATAACTTGAATATAAGGAATTCCTTTTATCTGTTTCATTTGTCTTTTGGTGAATTATTGTTCATTTTTATTGTCTAGTTATCTCATGTACAGTGTTATTTTTGACTGTGTGACAGTCATTTGTAAAATCATCAGTGGAAGTCATTTTAGTTCTAGGAGAATACTATCTTCATCTAGAGGGAATATTTATTTGTTTTGGCCAGCTGTCTGTAAAAACAGTAATCTTCATTACCTCAATCCAGATAATCCCTGGGAAAATCTATCATCCAGAGATGATTTCTTCTAGGGTGTAGCTCTTAGGAGTCTCACCTCCAAGTGAGGAAGATTCACCAAGGCTACTGCATCTTAAAAGGACTTGATCTCAATTCCCATCTCTTCAGCCTTGTCAAGTTGCCAAATGTGCTGAGCCAGTCTCTCCTTTTTCCACAACTAGGGAAAAAGCAGGTCCAAATGCCTGAGGGCTTAGTTTTCCCTAGATCCCAAACTCTAAAATCTACACTGTCTTTTTTGCCTTTATTAATTCACTTCAAAAGTGAATTAAAATTTGTTTATAAAATTATCCAATTTTTCTAGTTGTTCTTATCAATAGAGCTGGTCCAGATTACACAGTCTGCCATTCCTGGAAGAAGTCCATAACTTTAATAAGCACGATAAATCTAGTAGCCTGATACCAGCATGTGCAATGAGACCCCCTTCTCTACAATTTTTTTTTTTAAATGAGCCAAGTGTGGTGGTACATGTCTGTAGTCCCAGCTGCTAGGGAGGCAGAGGCAAGAGAATCCCTAGAGTCCAGGAGTTTGAGGTTACAGTGAACTGATCACACCACTGCACTCTAACCTGGGCGACAGACAGAGACTTTGTCTAAAAAACAAAGAAAATATAGCTTAAAATGATTTTCTTAAAATAAACATGTACATTTCTATAACAAAATAAGCAGTTATCATTTTCAATTTTTTTTTCTGGTGTACTCCTTTTCTTGTTATATATTCCTGTGAGTATTCTAGATGTCAGTAATTGTCCCAACGGTGTTGAAAAACTCTTCCTTCCTCGGCGTTTCCTCCTTCAAATGAATCCCCTTCACAGCTGCTAAGTTATCTGTTTAAAATACAAATCTGACTGTGCTACTGCCTTTATTAAAATCTGACTGTGCTACTGCCTTTATTAAAATGCGTCTATGTCCACAAAGAAACCCAACGGAATGAATAAACCAATTCAGCAAGGTCACAGGATAAAAGATAAACATACAAAAATAAATTGTACTTTGGTACAGTATCAAAGAATGATCAAAAATGAAGTTAAAACAACCCCATCTATAATAGCATCAAAAATAATGAAATACTTAAGAGTAAATTAAACAAAATACATACAAGGCTTGTATAGTGAAGACTTTAGGAGAAATGTAAAAATATTTGCACAAATGTAGAGACATTCATGTTTTAAAATATTCAATATTATTAAGATGTCACATATGCCCAAATTTGTCTATAAATTCAACACAGTTCTATTAAAATGTCAGCAGGCTTTTATACAGGAAGGGATAAGGTGATTTTAATATTTATATGGAAAGGCAAAGGACGAAGGATAATTAAAACAATCTTGAAAAACATTAACAAAATTGGAGAATTTAACATTTATTGATTTCAAAACTTACTCTAAAAGGACAGTAATCAGGTTAGTTTAAGGATAGACATATAGAGCAATGTATAATGATAGAGAGTACAAGAATAACCCCTTAGATTTATGGTCAATTAATTTTCAACAAATACACCAATTTAATGTGGAGAAGATAGTCTTTTCAACAAATTAGGCTAGGATGATCGGCTATTCAAATGCACAAAGACTAATTTAGAACCTTACCGAACATCATACACAAAAATTGACTCAAAGTGGTCCATAGACCAATATGTAAGAGCAAAACGATACACTCTTCAGAAGAAAATAATAGGAAAACATTGTTGAAACCTTGGATTAGGCAAAGATTTCTTAAACATGGCACTAAAAGTACAATCCACAAAAAAATTATAAATTGAACTTCATCAAAATAAAAAAAACTTATACTTCAAAATAGTAAGCAAATGAAAAATACTAGGATAACTAGGAGAAAATGTTTTCAAAACATATCTCTGTTAAAGGACATATATTCTGAATTTATAAAGAAATCTCACAAGTCAATAAGAAGAGGAAAACCCAATTAAAAAATGGGTAAACAATTTGCATAGACATTTCACCAGTGATGGTAAATAGATGTCAATAAGCAGATGAAGATATGCTCAATCTCTGTAGTCATTAGGAATTTCAAATTAAAACCACATTTCACACCATCTAGAATTTTTATAATCAAAAGATAATACCCAGAATCAGAGACATTGTGGTGAATCAAGAACTTTCATACATTGCTAATTGGCATGTAATATGGTACAACTACCATAAAAATAATCTAGTAGTTTATTTAATTAAAAATTTTACTCCTAGAAATCTAACCAAGGGAAATTAAAACACATGTTCACATATATCCTGTTCACAAATGTTCATGGAGGCATTATTCATAATAACAAATATCCCTCAGGTGGTAAATAAAATATTGTGTATTCATGCAACGAAATGCTATTCAGCAATAAGTAACAAACTATCAGCACTACAACAGGAATGAAACTTTAAAAATCATCATGATAAATGAAGTAAGCCCATCATAAAAGATTACATATTACATGATTCCTTATTCATGAAATATCCAGAAAAGTCAGAGCTATAAGACGGAAAGGAGATTAAAGTTTGCCTAGGGCTTGAGGTGGGCATAGGAAGTGACAGAAAATGAGTAGGGATCTTTTTGGGAGAGATAGTAATGCCTTAAAAGTGGATTGTAGTGATGATTACACACCTCTATACATTTATTAAAATCATAGCATTCTACACTAAACACAAAGGAATTTCGTGATATGTAAATTGTTTTTCAATTAAGCTGTTAAAAAATAACTTTCCATGACTCCCAATCACCTAGAGAAGTTTTCACAAGGTTGACTGAAAAGGAGAATTGCTTACAATGCTTGTTGACAATGACATCTTCTCTGGAAATTTTTTTTTTTTTGGGGGTTTTATTTTTGTTGTTGTTTTTTTTTTTTTATTATACTTTAGGTTTTAGGGTACATGTGCACAATGTGCAGGTTTGTCACATATGTATCCATGTGCCATGTTGATTTCCTGCACCCATTAACTCGTCATTTAGCATTAGGTACATCTCCTAATGCTGTCCCTCCCCCCTCCCCCGACCCCACAACAGTCCCTGGAATGTGATGTTCCCCTTCCTGTGTCCATGAGTTCTCATTGTTCAATTCCCACCTATGAGTGAGAACATGCGGTGTTTGGTTTTTTTGTCCTTGCGATAGTTTACTGAGAATGATGTTTTCCAGTTTCATCCATGTCCCTACAAAGGACATGAACTCATCATTTTTTATGGCTGCATAGTATTCCATGGTGTATATGTGCCACATTTTCTTAATCCAGTCTATCGTTGTTGGACATTTGGGTTGGTTCCAACTCTTTGCTATTGTGAATAGTGCCGCAATAAACATATGTGTGCATGTGTCTTTATAGCAGCATGATTTATAGTCCTTTGGGTATATACCCAGTAATGGGATAGCTGGGTCAAATGGTATTTCTAGTTCTAGATCCCTGCGGAATCGCCACACTGACTTCCACAATGGTTGAACTAGTTTACTTGATTTCATACTTTTAACAATCACCTTAGATAATCCATAGAATTACATTTGTAAAATGCTAATCTGGAAAATAAATGATTAAGCTTCTTACTATGTCTTCAAGCCTGACTTCTAATCTGCTTCTCACCCCCTTTATATTCTTCTATTCTGTCTCATAACTTAAAATACAAGTCTAAACTGGTTATTAATGATGGCTTGCTTAGTGTCATTATATGTATTTTCTTTTCTCCAAATGCAATGTAATCTCTCAGAGCAAACAGATTTTTTCCTTCTATGTGCATATCTTCCCAAACTACAAACACAGTGCTGTGTGAGCCTTTATCTAGACTTAACAATTGTTAGGTGTTTGAAGAGGTTCGCCTGGGGTTAGAGACAAACTCCAACTGTGAGCTCCACAGCACCTATCACTTTCACCACAGCATTCTCAGATTGGGGCACAGTATGCACCCTGAAATAGGAAACAGTGGTAATATGAGACCATGATTATCTGGGACATGTGCTGATTATCTTATGCATTCCTGTGCTCATTGCTCTTACACATTTTCAGAAGACACAGCCCTCAAATCAGAAGTTTTAAGTAAAATATGTATGTCGCAGGCACATTATCTAGTTTATGAGAATACAAAAGATAGACATGTAGGTTATCCTGGTGGCAATGTAACATGTAGGTTACAGGATAAAATGTAGCTTATCCTGATGGCTTATAGAAACAAAAAAGACAGATGAAAAATGCTTCTCCCTTTCAGGAATGCTTAGCTTATTTGAGGTGACTGATGATTAAACCAATATTTACACTATGTCATAGAAATATGACAATGATAGAAGTATGACAGAAAATGAATAAGAGCAAAGAACTCAGTGTAGAATAGGAAGAAGCATCTGTTGATCAATATATTCATTGCCATCTTTAAATATTTTATTTTATCTTCATAAGAGTTGTAAAAGCAATCTCTTTAATTCCATTTTATATATAGATAAAATCTCAGAAAAGTATGTTTCCTATTATCACATTACTGGTAAGTGTCAGAGGCAAGATTTAAATTTAAGATTCCCTCACTTTATTATTTTTTACTGTGGTAAGAACACTTAACATGAGATCTACCCTCTTAACAAAATTTTGAGTGCACAATACAGTATTAACTATAGGCACAATGGTGTACAGCAGATCTCTTGAACTTATTCATACTGCATAACTGAAAAATTTACATCCATTGCACTTTTAAAACGCAATCTTCCTTAAAGCATTTAAGATTTTAGAGTCAAAGAAGGTCAAGAACAAGGATTAAACACTTGATGCGTACTAGTTGCTTTATATTTCTGGAGAAGTTATTTAACCTAAAACCTAAAAAGAGATATTTTTAAGAACTATGTCTCACACTTTAAAACTGGAATTTTATGTACTTTACCATCATAAACGTAAACATAATATATATAATTCTACTATATAGAGACAATAAAAGATTGCTATATTAATTTATAAAATATTTCAGTAATAAATTTATCAAATACACAAGGCCAGATGTAACTAAGAATGTTGCTTTTTACTGGTCTGCTCTAAGTTAATTTTCAACACAGTTTATGATACCTATTTTGGTGATTTTCTACTTTGAATTACATATTGACTGTGTTTAATTTTGAGTCTGTTCTTGGAAGTTGCTTCCTTGTACTGCTTTTTTGTGTGCTTTGTAGAAAATATTCAAGTTTCTGCATCTATAATTACTTAAAGTTCAATTTAGGTCGATGGTCTTTATCGTCTTTTACACTAAGAGAAAGATGCTATTCTCAAAATTGGAAGCATGCTATACGTAATTTTATACACTGCGTTTTCACTTAACATATAATGAGCAATTATCTGTCATTAATTTTTTTATTTCTTCTTTTTCCTTCTTTGATATTAATTTGCTTTTTTGCTTTGGCTGTCGAAATGGGTTTTGTTGCCTTTTCTCTTCTGCAGTATATGTAAGAAAAACACATTATTTGTAGCTAAACTAGTGGAACCTGTTGTGTGTGTGTGTGTGTGTGTTTTAAAAAAAATCATCCGTATTTCTTTATTTGGTATAATGAGAAAAGTAATCATTCCATTTTCTTGTCCAACATATGAAGAGGAAGAATTGAATACTTCTCTATCCTTGCTCTTTTCCCCACACTGGACTTTCCAATTTGTATTAACATGAAGTGTGATTTATTATTAAAAACTTTTATATGATAATTTTACTGCAAAATCTAGTCTAAAGTTGCATTCAGATTTGAAATTATGCTAAAAGCAATTATTTAAATGCTATTTAATAATGTTTAATTTGAATGATTCTATCATTCTTGTAGTCACCATTTGTCCATTTTTATATTTTACATTTGATTTCATCACTTTGCCTGAAGGAATGTATTTCTAGGTAAGCATTTTAAGAAAGATATTTGAGTGGTGATACATTTTCTGAGTCCTTACACATATGACATTTTCTAATGACTTTGTATATTGTCACATTCCATGTTCTATTCACCTGTGTTTCTTATATCATCCTGTAACATGGGTTTTAAGAATTAACTTTCATCTTTTCATCATGCGTTCTTTAATACAATTATTTAGAACTCCCCACCCACCCCTGCACTGCTGACTCTTTAGTGACTAGAATCAGAACCAGAATTGATAGCTCATGTTTAAGAGCTTGCTGAACTCCAGGCATAGTTTTCAGGACTTTACATATATAACAAACTTAATCTGAACCACCATTCTGTGACTAGAGGTACTATTATTATTCTTGTTTTACAGGTAAGGAAACTGACATAGAGGGATTAACTCACCTTCTTTAGGTTGCAAAGAGTATATGGCAGAGTTCCAGTTCTAACCAAGGTTGTCTGTTTTCTGAACCCTCACATTAACCAGCACTCTAAATTGATATACTCATATACTGATATATCACTTTTAATACTATTTCAACCTTATATAGTTTTAATTAACTGAAATGTCTTTAAAAGCAAACGTTTAGATTTTTATGGTGATATATAAGCACAATAAGGCTCTTCCATGAAACTTGAGACAGAAAATGCATTTGCTCGCAATGTTTGAAGTTTGGGTTTCAAGTTATGTCAACCCACTGAACCTCCCTGTGTCTCAAATCTTCATTTTTGAAAAGTAAATGAGATAAATGAGACCCACATTCATAGCCAAGAGAAATTACAAAAAAAAGTGCTGGACCTTCAGATTCAGGTGTTTCACACTGTTATGTGGAGAAATGGAAAAAACACACTGGAAAGTTACATTTCCATCTCAATCTCTCCAGACAGACCAGATATAGCCTTCCTTTAACTGCTGAGTTCAGACAAGAAAAGAAGAAAATGGGATGAAAGAGAACAAAGCATTTTGAGCAGCCAGTGTAGGACCCATAGAACGGCATCCAAAATGGGGCTTCTGAAGACCAAGGCTGAGTTTCAACTGAGCCTTGTAGTAGGGTATTGTGTAGCAGTGGAAGTGATGTTAGTGTGTGGAAGCTCTGGCAGTTGCAATAAGAGCAGCAGTACCAGGATGGCAGGAGCAACAGAGATGTAATAGTTTTAAGCAAAAACTACTACTTTTTTTTATAGAGATTCTCCATTCTCTATAAAGGGTACTAATGCACCTAACTCAGAAATTTCTAGGTTTTTTTTGTCATAACAAGGACTCATTTATACTTCTCTTTTGGTGCCTTCCAGACTAATTCTCGTGGAAACAACTATTACCCTGTAGTTAGATTAACTCAGGTTTAGGGTAATAACATTTACTTGGAACATGGTGAACTTTACATAAAATATTTACGAATCTCCTAATTTGTTATCTAACATATGGCAGACATATCAAGGTTAGTTGCTTTTCCATTTGAGGACAGAATAAATTCTGGTCCAAGTGTTTGTTTTGTGAAACCAGAAATAATAACTCTGTGTCCCCATCCAAATCTCACCTCTAATTATAATCCCAATAATCCCCACATGTCAAGGTTGGGACCAGGTTGAGGTAATTGGATCATGGGAGTGGTTTCCTCCATGCTGTTCTTGTCGTAATGAGAGAGTTCTCATGAGATCTGATGCTTATCTGAGATAAGCATCTGGCATTTCCCCTGCCTGCCCTCACTCCGTCCTGCCACCTGTGAAGAAGTTACCTGCTTCTCTTTTGCCTTCTGCCATGATTGTAAGTTTCCTGAGGCCTCCCCAGCAATGTGGAACTGTGAGTCATTTAAACTTCTTTCCTTTGTAAATTACCCAGATTCAGTTATTTCTTCATGTCGGTATGACAGCAGACTAATAAACTTGGATTCGAATAGTTCTTAATATTCATTTAATTTAGCCAGGCTCAATTTATCATGGAAAATGGGTATATTCAAAATAGGAGCATAATGTTTAAAACTTTCTCTATGCAAAGGAGGAAATGAACACATTGTATTAGTTTTCCTTTTGCTGCTGTAACACGTGATCACAAATTTAGTGGCATAACACATTTATTATCTCACAATTGTGTGGGTCAGAAGTTCAGGTACACCTTGAGCCAACTGGGTCTTTTGCTTAGACTCTCATAGAACCAAAATTAAGGTGTCAGCAAAGGCTACATTCTTTTCTGACAGTTCTGGGGACAAATCTTTTTCCAAGCTCATTCCACTTGTTGGCCGAATTCAATCCTTGCGGTTGTAGAACTGAAGTCCCGGCTTTCTTACTGGCTATGGTGGGTAACTTTTCAATACCTTAAGTAGGCTGCATTCATCCTAATTTTTCCCCATCTGTCTTCAAACCAGCAATGGTCTGATCAGTTCCTTCCCTTGCTTCAGATCTCCTTACTTTTCCTTCTGCTGCAGTTCTGAGACTCCAGCTGGAGAAACGTTGCTACTTTTAAGGGCTCAGGTGATTAGACCCATAATCCAGGATATTCTTCCTATTTTAAATTCCATAACCTTAATTATATTTGCAAAGTTCCATTTGCTATGTATGTAACATATTCACAGGTTCCAGAGATTACTGAGTAGATATCCTTGGGGGGCTGTTCTGTTTACCCCACTTGAGGCTACTTTTAAAAATATCTCCAATAATAAAGTATGTGCTGCATATCTGAAACTATTCACAATATCATAGTCAGGAATTCACTGCAAAGTACAATGTAGGATGCAGAAAGACAATTGTTTTCAGAATGTCCAACCTTGTCACTAGGGCTTGATGCATTTCAAAAGTATCCACAGGACTTGCTCTAAAAATAAATCAAGATTTCTTGAATGTTTTATCATTTATGAAATTTTCCTGTGTGACCATGGTTAGTGTGCCTTCTAAGTGCTAATTATTTAAATGAGTCAATTTATTCAAGTTCAGTGATGAAAATGCTAATGTAGTCATTTTAAAAATGTAGATATAACACTATTTGGACACTAAAAAATAGATCTTGTAAAGAGTTTTTTTGTTTCTCTTCCTAATTTTTCATTGTAATACATATTTAAGTTAATAAAATTATTAACAGTTTTTTGGTCAAGGGTCCAGTCCCTTCTAAAACAATTTTGATATTTCATAATGAAAGTGTCTTGATGTTTACATATATGTAGCCCATAATTTGTACATTCTTTTGGTATAAATATGTGGTTTTATTATCTTTTCAGAGTTGACTACAGATAGATGAGTTGAGAATTTCCTTTAAAATGTCCTTTCTTTCTTCCTCCATCCCATTTACCCATCTGTCCACCTATCTCTCAATACCATCTATCACATTGCTGAATTTTGTTAAATAGGTCAGAATGTTTTGAAATAAGTTTACTATTTTTCTGGTAGTCACCTTAGAATTCTTTTTCTGGGTTATCAAATTCAACTGCTTTACTAAAAAGCAGTTTTAATGGCAAAGAAATCTGTCTTCTGTGTTTGTTCAATATTTTTTCTTGGTTCTGCAAAACAACAGTAATTTTATAGCATTTTAAATGTTCTCATTTTTTAAAATTGTAACCTATAGGAAATACAAGGAAAATCTAGATATAGTTACAGAACAAACTATAGTTTTTATTAAAATTTAGATAATAGAAGCTGAGAGAAGGAGAGGGGGATAGCAGGTAAAAGGAAGTATAGTTGTACTAATTTTCTCATCTTGCACTGTTTAAAATTATGCTGTAGTGGAAAATAACAGAAAACCTGGAAACATAAATGATTGAAAGTGGGGAGTGAGACAGCATAAAGATGTTTGGGGAAGGAAGAGTTTTACTTTGTGTTTATATTGTATTTTTTTGCCACTGACATTTTTAATATTATGTTTATGTGATTGAAAGTCATGATTATTTGGAACAGCCCTATAAGAAAAGATACTCCTAACCATTCTTAGGCTTTTTGCTCTTGGATTTGGTGGAGAAATATAAAATACAAACAACAAACAACAAAAAGTGAAGGCAATCGTCTAAACCAGCAGAGAGCTGTGTCAGCCTTTGGCAATATTTTCCCATAACTTAATATCATCCCTTTGTGTTATTTCTTCTTATTGCATTAGAGTTGAATAGTATTCATTTACACATTCTTCCTATTAATCAACACATTTTATTATGCTCCTAATATGTTTCAACTTTGCATTTGTTTTAGTCTCCTTTGCAATTAACAGTGAGATATTTTGTACACTATCTGATACAACCTCATATACCTGTGAAATAGAAATAGTAACTTCACCATGGATGGAAGAATTGAATTTTGGAGAAGTAGTTTTCACAGAGCCATGCAACTAGTACTAAGTGTCAAAACTGGAGATTCAGACATACTCAGCTAAGCCTAAATTGATTTTTCTCAAAATGTATTATATAAATTTCTTGAATCAGAATCACCTGAAAGTTTCATAAAAAGAAAAAAATGATCCTGGCTGTACCTACTCCAGATCTATGAAAAAGAACATCTAGTAAAAAGGAGAACTTGTTCTTTTATAAACCACAGCCTCTCAAATTTTAATGTGCATATCAGCTGGAGACTTTGCTAAAATGTAGATTCTGTTTCAGTAGGTCTGGGGTGGGGCCTTGGAGGCTTCATTTTTAACAAGCTCTCTGATGCCTCTCTTTGACTATTTGAGTAGCAAAAGTAGAGATCCCCAAAGAAACAGCATAGAAACAAGGAGAAATACTTGAACTATTTTAATAGTTTTAAATGGCAATGAAATTATATTACTTTTCTATCATCCTAAATTTTCTTCTTTTGGTGGTTAGTGAAAAACTGTCTTTTGTAAATTAATGTTCAAAACAGCCAAGAAGTAGTGAATAGAAGAGCTAAATAAGCCAATAGAAAGTTAAATACAATTGAAAAGAATTTATTTCTGACTCCTAGTACTATCAATTCAGAAGGTGCTCATGAACGTTTATTTATATAAATAAGCTTGTGACAGAGAAAAATAGCATTATTTTGATTTGATATGACATAGTCTGAAATATATGGAAGGAACCCAGAATTCCTTGGCCTAATGCTTTTCAGGCACCATTAAATTGGGCTGCATCAATTAGCTTTTGCTAGAATACGTTGCCATAACAACAAAAGCCAAATCTCTGTGGTTTGCAACAAAAAATATTTGTTTCTCCTTTTTGCACCATATTGGCCACCTTGGCTTTGGCTCTGTCCCACATGTCTTCTTTATTCTAAGACCCAGCTAAAAAGTAGCTTCAGTCAGAGACATGCCATTCTTGAAGCAGTAGGAACTAAAAATAGCAATTGGCAAGTCATCCAATGGTTCTCAGGGATTTTGTTGCACCACAGCAGTACTTCTACTTACATTCTGTTGGCCAAAGCTAAGCTTAAAGGCAATAGTGTGGAAAGTTCACTTACCACAAATGCAGATACTACAGTTCACACAATAAGAGGCAGGCCATATAATCTTTTTTGAGCGAATAGCAATACATGGGCCATCTGTGGGTTGTTTTGTTTTGTTTTGTTTTGGTACTTAGTGGTAGTTTCTCTGTTGATTTGAATTGTTTGTAATTCTAGAGAAAGTGATTACTGTTTTACATTAGAAACTTCTCAGAAGCAAAGCTGGTGTCTAACTCAACTATGAACATTCCCAAACTTGTACAGTGTCTAGCATAGTACCCTCTTTCTGCAATTTTTCAGCAACTCAGGGTGGACAAAATCCAGGTTTCAGTGACTTTAAAAGAAGAGGAGTAGGGGAAGAGATTTCAAGCATAAAGGGTTGTTTCAAGGAATTTTACTAAAAATGGGAAGAGATAAACAGGTGGTAGCTGATGAGTAAAGTGGGGTTAAGAGAAAGAAAGTTTTCTTTTCCTCCAGACAGATATCAGGATGTTTTCAAGGATACATGCTGATAGAAATAATCTATTTGAGAACCATACATTTGTGATTGATGAGAGAGGGATGAGACTTCCAGGAGTAATGTCTTTGAGTAGTTTTAGAGGAAAGGTATGGAGCGGCTTTAGTATAAAAATACATTATTTTTTCGATGATAGTTAATGAGATGTTATAGGATATCAGTAGAGATAGTAATAGGTGGGAAGATGTGATTGGGGAGTTGGTGGAAGTTCTATACTGGTTGACTCAATTTCTTCAGTGAAGTAGGGAGCAAGGTTATCCATTGAAAGTGAATATGAGAGAGGACTTGGAAGTTTGAGTCTGGAAGAGGTGAAATAGTTTCCTAAAAGCGTAAGAGAGTGAAAGAAAATATGATTAGGATATAGAGTATGATTACTGGAAAGCACTCTAGGTCCTCTTAAGGTTTTTATAGTATCTATTATTTACCTATTGTCATTTTTCTTTTTTACTTTATGCTTCCATTCTTTCTCCTCCCCCTTATTTCTTGATTAGATTGTTCAAAGGGTTGTCTGTGCTTGTTTCTTTCAACTTACTTTTATTTCCTTTATCATCTCTACAATGTATTCTTATTTATCAATTTATAATTTTATCATTTTAAAATACTTTATCTACTTTCTCTAACTTTATATATTTTTTCTAATTTCATGAGTTAGATGTTTAACTCATTTATTTTAAATTTTTCTTCTTCATTAATATGGATTTTAAGATCCTATTTTTTTTCTGAGAACTCTTTGGTTTCCTTCTAATAGGTTCGGATAGGCAGTGTATTAATATTCTGCAGTTTAAAAGAACGAAATAATTAACTGTTTTTCCTTTCCAACTGATGGGAATATGTTTTGTTTCTTTTCTAAATTTATTAGTGTTTTCTTTAATGCACTGTGATCAGAAATTGTGGTCTCTACTGGCTCCAATTTTTAAATTGTTTCTTGATGTGTCTTCTATTACGGTAAAATGTATGTATTTTCTAAGGGAGTTTGGGGAAAAAAACTTACTCATTGTACAGAATTTAATATATAGATTATGTAGACCTAATCTTATTATGTAAGTTTTTCTAAATTATGATATTATTTTTGTTCCCTTGATCTGACATAACTGAAAAAAGCTGAATTATATAGGCAATTTGCAACATATGTATGAAAAAATGTTCAACATCACTAATCATCAGAGAAATGCAAATTAAAATCACAATGAGATACCACCTTACACCAGTTAGAATGGCTATAATTAAAAGTCAAAAAATAACAGATGTTGATGAGGATGTGGAGAAAAAAGACCTATTATACACTGTTCATGGGAATGTAAATTAGTACAATTTCTATAGAAAACAGTATGGAGATTGCTCCAAGAACTAAAAATAGAACTACCATTGGATCCAGCAATCCCACCACTGGCTATCTACCCAAAGGAACAGAAATCATTATATCAAAAAACACCTTCCCCCTTATGTTTATTGCAGCACTATTCACAATAGCAAAGATATGGAATGAATCTAAGTGCCCATCAATAGATGACTGGGTAAAGAAAAATGTGGTATGTATACATATCATGGGATACTGCTTAGCCATAAAAAAGGATGAAATCATGTCTTTTGCAGCAACAAGGATAGAACTGGAGGCCATTATCTTAAATTAGGTGAAATAACTCAAAAAAGATAGTCAAGTGTTCTCAATTATAATTGGGAGCTAAATAATGCATACCTGTGGACATAAGAGAGTGAAATAATAGACACTGGAGACTCAGAAAGGCGAGAGAGTAGGAGGGGATTGAGGGATGAAAAGTTACCTAATGGGTACAATGTGCATTATTTGGGTTGTGGTTACACTAAAAGCACAGACTTCACCATGAAACAATGTATTCATGTAACAAAACTGCATTTGTACCCCCTAAATTTATAAAAATGATAAATGAATAAATAAAAGGCTCAAAATTACATAAACAATTTAATAACATCTTGTCATTGCTTATAATTATAGAGCTTTTACGTTATCAGTCAGGCATAACACAATGTTATTTGGAAACTATGTAGAACGATTAACAATCACTATTAACAATGTCAAATACGGCCTTTTAAAAGAAGATATCCCATAAATCTTTTAATATTGTTTCTTAAGGTTATTCACATTTAGAGATAGAGCATTGTAACCAAGCCAAAAGATGATTGGGAATATTCTCTTATGAAACAGTGATCTTTCCCTGTTTTACTTTTCTTATATTTGCAGATAGCTTGATTATTTGAAATGACTGAAGTAATAATATTTTGAAATATCCCAAAATGTACTTCAATCTCAAACATTTTAGTTGATAATTTAGATAAAATTAACGGATAATACCATTTGCAATTTATTTTATTTACAGTCATGAAGGAGAAATGTATCTTAATTTTACCCTCTAATTTATGCTTTCAGATATAAAGCAACTTAAAGGGGAATTATCCCATTATAATATGCAGAGTTTTCTCAGTGAGCTTGCTTTGTAGACAGAAATTCTAGAGTATCTTTATATTCTATAATTTGCATTACAATAGTTGTGTTTGCAAGAATTTAATGAACTCAACTGGAAGCTTTTCAATGCGTATAGATAATTGTGTTCTATAAAGTGATGACATCGTTTTTTATGAAAGAAGTGTAATTCTTTTCATGGACACCTGGGAAGTGTGTTAGAATTAAAATACCAATGACAGAATAGGTGACTATAATGACAGCTAAGAATGTATTTCATTTATTTCCCCCCAAACCACAGTATGGATAGTTTTTACAGAGTTACATATTTGGTCATTGTTTTCATGAATCTTAAGAAAGTTCATTGACTTTTGACTTATTAACATTCTTTCAGCTGTCTGTGTCTGAACTAATTGTATATGTGTCATATATCATTTCATTTAATCCTCACCATAAATTATGTGGCAGCTTGTGAAGGTTGGCTGTGCATTTTCTGTAGACTGGCAAACCGTGTCCCCTTTATCTTTTATATTTAAATACAGGCAGGAAGAGTGCAGTGAACTAGTTAGCATTTTGAGATGTTAATTGTAGGTTTTAAAGGGTTTGCATGCAGTTAATAGAGCAGAGAAATATGAAGCAGCAAGGCAAAAATACAGACTATTCTTAACACTAGGTTTCTGAATGTATTTGCTTATACGCTTTAATATGTGCACTTGTGCCTTTAGACTTTAAATTGAAGCTAGGCAGATCATAGGAGGTTAAATTCTTAGGTTATGTCCTGTTCTTTGGTGTTATATATTGCTAATTGATGTGTTTGTTCATGTATTTTCTGAACTTGACAAGTTGAACAGGTAATTAATATCTTTTGTACTTTGCAAAATGCATCCTCATGAACCTTCAGAAGAGAAATTTTGAATAAAAATCATATTGTATGAAGGCAGCACAATGTGCTTAGATAAACATCCCTTGAAGTGTTTTTTTTTTTTTTTTTTTTTTTTTCAGAAGAGGAGTTGTCCTTAGGAGAGTTGAAATGAGGTGGATTTGGAACATAAATTTAATATTTTGATAATATAAAACTTCCTTTGTAGGAACTGGAAGCTGCCTGAAGTAGCATCCTGATTGGCATTCCAGAAGGCAAAGGGAGGAAAATACAGGAACTATTCCTCAAGGGGTTTTGCCGTGGGAAATTGAAGCTTAATATGGAATTGAGATATGTTTCCTATCTCCTATCTCTCCTGGGGTTCTAAGATGTCAGACAAACCTTTGTTGATTAAGGAGAAATTACTTTTTTAAATTTTAGGAAGAAACTACAAAAGCATAACTACCATAAATTACTTTTAATAATAGAAAGGTCAATGTCAGATCTAACCTATTTAGATTTGGGGATAAGATACTAGTAATAAGTACATTTAAACTCATAAATATATGACTTGATGGACAGTAAATCTCATTTAGAGAAAAATCTGTGTCAGAGACAAGTTGATATATTTGACATCAAATTCTTAATGATGATTGTCATACACTATCTTCTAATATTATGGCAAGGTACATGACTACCTGATTTTTTTGTTAAGATTAATCTTGGCTTGGAGAAACGTGGGGCTTGGGGAAGAGAATGAGGAATGAGTCACAATGAATACTCCTAGGTTATATCTACTTTATATATTGTATTACCTGTATGAAGTTGTACAATAAAAAATATCATTTTAGATCTAAATGCCCTGAAGAAAGTGTCCTATGAAACACTGATTTTTTTTTCCTGGACACTAATAACAATTAGAAATCATATATCTAAACTAATGTCCTACACTACCACTGCAGATATATTATGACTTTACAGCACATTGTTTTAAATAATAATAATAATATCTATTATGTGCTTATATCAGACACTGTTATATCTCACTGAAATCCTTGCTAAACCCTTATGAGGTTGATGTTATTATTACCTTGTTTTTTCTAGATGTTTAGAGAGAATGCTTGTTTTATCCCAGATCAAACAAACAGTTAAAGATGAAGCCAATTTTATGTGACTAAAACATGTGTGGATGCTATGGTATCAGTGCTCTGTCATGAAATTATGACAAAAAAAGGTTGAGTTGCTTTTATAAAAGGCTTGTAGTAAAAATAATATTTTTCTATCATAAACTTTTAGTCACTCTCAGGTTGAATTAGCATGTGTAGGTGGTGGAACAGGGGTGAGGGGGAGATATGCTTTATGCTTTGTGAGACCCCCACTTCTTTTGAAATCATGTCTTAATAGCAGATAGCTAATCACTGGGAGAAGTTATAGAG